>NW_020955397.1:613164-774697 GCF_003031625.1 Empidonax traillii | reverse complement strand
CCTGAGAGCAGAGAGAAGTGCTGGATTGGATCAGCCTGTTAATCCTAAAACGGGGGGAGCAAAGCTGAGACACTTTGGAGCTTGGACAGCCATGCCCAAGGATGCTGGAAGTGACACTTTGTCCCTGTACAGGGAATTCTTCTGCCCTAAGGGGTTGGGCTTGATGATCCTCAAGGTCTTTTCCAACCTTAATGATGCTGTGATTCTGTGAAAGTCATCCCTGTGCCTGGGCCAGGGTTTTTGGGCTGACCCTTCAGTGCTTATTCTGAGTTTGGTCCTGGCCCAGGGCCCCGTGGCTGGGCAGGGATGGGATTTTTTGCCTTCTTGGATATGAATCAGGCTCTTGCAGCACTGTCCTGTTGCAGGAGTCCGTCTACGTGGAGCTGTGAGTGTATGCAGGGCTGGGACTAGGCTTCTGTTGACTTTGGGAATTTAGGCAGTGAAGTAGCACAGCATAATCAGGCCTGAATCACAAAACCACCCTTCATCTCTTTCTACCACTGCTGTTGACTTGCTGCCTTCATTGCCCACAGGCCTGCATTTTTTTTTTTGGCAGTTTATGCAGCATTTTACAGCCCTGCCTGGGATTCAGCACAGGAAAATGCAGTGGGATTTCTTGTGGCTGTGAGGGATAGGCATGGATTACACCAAGCTGATTCAGATTTTTCCTATGAAATATGAACCAGAACCAAAACTGGAGCTTTTTTGGGGGGGAGGGGTGGGTGGAAATACCCATAAAGCGCTTTGGGTTCCCCATTTGAAGGCTCTTTAAAAATCCACACCAGTAAACTTGGAGATGCTCTGAAAGAGAGTCAGAACATGACTTAAAGATGTTGTGCACATTCAGAGCTGCTGAGCAGCCCAGCGTGTTTCCCTCCCTGCAGCTCCTTCTCCAGAGCCTTGGCCAGACAAGCCGGGGCCCTCCTTGCCCTGGGGACACTCATCCCAAATAACGAACAGCCCTGCTGCTAAAAGGAGAACAATTCCTGCAGCCTGGAAATAGCTGAGTCTCTGCTGCTGGAGCAGAGCTGCCCCATTTGTGGCCTGGGACTCAGCTTTTTTACGCTTGAAGCTGAAACATCTGCTTTCGGGGGAGGGAAATGTGCTGCGACTTTGGTTTAGCTCAGGAACCCTGGTGGGATTTGGGGCCCCTGTTGTGTACCTGCCCCTGTTGCGGCTTTGTGGGGTCAGGTTGGTTATTTTTCTGAGGGTGGCAAAATGCCCAAACTCACAGGAAATTTTAGTCCAGTGAAAAGGCTAAAAATAGATGTGGGAGATGAGAGGGAGCTTCTATGAAACTGAAATGGGCGGTTGAGCATCAAAAGGTGCAGGAGTAGCCCCAGGAAATGGATTTGGGGAAACAGTTCTGCTTCAAACCACTTTGCATCCCATTTTAGGGAGCCAGGAATGGCAGTGCAGGGTTAGTGCAGGCCAGGTGGGTTGTGCCTGTGCAATGTCAGTCAACACAGGATTAAACAAGGCATGTGGAAAATTCTAAGTAAAGCCTAGTGAGAAATAACCGTTGGGGAGCTCAGGAGGAGAAATAACCTACTCTAGACAAGCCCCAGTCCTCATCTGTGCCCCTGGAAGCCACGGATCCATCCAAGTGCTGGATCAGCAGTTGGAAGGCAGAGTGGGGCTGGTCTGAGAGCGTCCTGCAGTGCAGGGAGCAGCTCTGTTCCTGTGCTCAGAGGTATCCTGTCACCTGTAAAACCTCCCAGAGTCAGTGGAGGGAGAGAGGGATGCAGGGCAGGAGCTGCTTTGAATGGACACAGTGGTGAATTTGACCTACAATACCCTGGGGTTTGTATTAAATTATTCTCTCATCTGTGCATGGTAGTGATGGGTTTGCAACTGGATCTTCTCTGCACATATCCCGATGGTTTTGACAAGAATGGGCAGAAAGAGTCAGGATGGTGCTGGAAAGGGGCAGAGTTCTGTCTAAACTCAGGGGTTTGAGTCTTGCATGCAGCTGGTGGTATATTTTCTAGGATGTCTGTCTTAATGTCAAAGGGAATGCCTCCTCCCATCTCCTTGCTCTGGGGTAGATAGCTCAGCGTGCTGATGAAGGGAAGAGGAACATGCTGTAAGTGACCTCTTTGCACTTGAAGGGCAAAATTTGTCTTCCTCTAGCTCTGAGAAGTCTGTCTTCCCGTTGACTTAGAAAGGAGGGTATATAAAATGTACACAGATTGCTTTTAAGCTCTTGGTATCCTCCAGCATGAAGCTCTTCATAAATTGCTTATTTTAGTGATGGAGAGAGTATTGAGTGTGTTCCACGTATAAATCAGCCTTCCTAAAATATACTGATAACTCAGCATTTGCCTTCTCTCCAGCTTCCCAAATATTTCCTTGCCTCATTTGGCTCCTTTCACTCCTCAACGTGCCTTTTGGCTCCTCTGTGCTGAGTGGTGCCGGGCTGGGCTTGTCTGCAGCGACTGAGGCCTCGATGTGTCATTTACCTTCCCTCTCCATATGTAAAAACACCAAACATCACTTACACACATTCACGAGCGGCTGCACAAGCGATTGGAAGTGTCAGCATGCGCTTTTCCAGATGGTGGAAGCATGTTCCTTCCTTCATTTATTTCGAATGTCAAACTCAATGAAATTAATTACCGCCAGACTCGAAGTGACGGAGTGATTCTTGTCTCAGTTTCACCAGTGAAGCTGCACAATCCCAGAGCAGGAGGCTCCAGGAGTTGAAATGCAGCCACTACACTGTGACCCCCGAGCAGTGCAAAGACCTGGATTTGCAGCAGGATGGCCATTTTTTTTTTTTTTTAATTGGGTTTTATGGAGGAGAAAACGGATTTGGGCTGAGTAGGGAGGAATGTCATGGTGGGTGAAAGATGAATTTTGTCTTGGATTTCTTCTCTGCTCTGTGTGGCAGGAATGCAGCAGCTTCCATGGGAAGTGCCTTGCTGTTGTCCTGCTTATTCCTGCAGCTTGGGTATCCTGACATCTCATGGCACTCCAGTGAGCTCTGTACCTACCCTTAATCTCTTGCCCTTCTTTATTTGTAAGAAAATGATGTGGGGTTTTTTGTTTTGTGGGTTTTTTTGTTTTGTTTTGTTTTTCTTTGTTTTTGTGGGGTTTTGTTTGGTTTTAGGTTTTTTGTTTGTTTGTTTGTTTTTTTTAATGTGTACAAATGTAGTTTTAAGTTCTCAGGCTCTTTGGTGGTAGAAATCACCCAAAAAAGTTTGGACCAGATGATCCCGGAGGGTGCCTTTCAACCCGGTGTTCTATAATTCCGTGCTAATAATTGTAGAAGCTGGGCAGTCAAGGGGAAGTGTCTCTGGTCAGATCCTGGCAAAGCTCCAGGGGATAAACATTGGATTTGGATGCCCAACTTGAGGCAGGGAAGGACTGAATGTTGGCCTAAACAACCCTGAATGAAAGCTCTGAGATCTCTGAACACTTGGAATTTGGGGTGGAGGAGTCTCAAGACAGTCCTGTTGCAGTGGAAGCAGGAACAGAAAAATTCTTGGTTGCTGCCGTTTCACTGCCTGGCTCTGTTTGCACTGTGGCTGTCCTGGTTCTGGGAACTCTGCAGAGCTCCAGGGAGTTGCTTGGAATTTTGTGCAGCCCCTGGGTCAGAGACAGAGCTGAGAGGCTTCCCAGGAACAATAACTCTGCCTGTATTTTAACGTGTTTATTTTTCACCCTCCGTTTTGCTTTATACAAAACAAGCATATTCTTGTAAGGGCTTTTTCTGGATAATTCTTTGTAATAATCCTTTGCATTTCAGACATCCTTATTCCTCTTTTCCAAAGACACCTTGCAGCAACTTTTTAAGCAGAGTTTGCCATTTACTTTAGAGAAATAATTATCAGAGAATTGCTAACTGTGCCTAATTCAGGATTCCCCATTTTTAACCCCACATTCCCAAAGCCCCTCAGAATGTTCTCTGGGGCTGATACTTTCTCTTCCTCAGTGGCCATTTTTTTTCCAGTGTCTCTCCCAAGACTATCTGAGCCTTCCATAGCCAGAAAAATAAACAGCCCCATCTCCTTTTGCCCTCTATTGTTCCTCTCTTTTGTGCTAAGTACAGTAATGCCTCTGAGCTACCCCAGGGCTCCCTGGTTCCCATGCTTCCCCATCCCTCTCACAAAGGACCTCTTTTCTCCCTCCCTTCTGGGTGTTTGGGGCTCTGCAAATACGTGCCAGCGACCCTTTGCTCTGTATGAAAATAGCCCCTGCCTTTTTGTAGCTGTCACTTATTCTTGCTCCTTTAATTAGACTTGATCCTGCTTGTATTTTCTTTTCCCTTTGACCCTTCTATTTTACTGCAGGCAGTAAGTTTTGGGGAAGTTTTTTCAGCTCCTTTTCTACCTGTGCATATTCCTCTGTACTGGCTCACACAAGTCTTCCCTCTTTAGATTAAGCTGGAAGGAACTTTAATTGCAGGACTCCAAAACTTTCCCAAATATTTCCTACTTGTGTGCTGTGAGGCTCCCCTGGGATGGGATTGCACACTTGTAGTTCAGATTATCTTTCCATCTGCTTTTGCCTAAAGCTAGCAGCTATTTGGGTGACTCCCTCAAATTCTTGCCTCTGTGGATATTTTAATACTTCCATCATCACTGAATGTGAAATATTCGTACTCAGTGGCATCTTCATTCATCCTGGCTGGCTGCTTTTCAAGGATCACAGCCAAACAAAGGACCTGACAGCTCCTCATGCTCTGACTGTCACGTGCTGAGACTTTTCTCTGTGTGAAGGATCTTTCCCTGCAATGAATTGCCCCTTCTGGGGGGATTTCAAGGGAGTGATGCTGATTTACACCACGTGAGGATGTGCTCTGTGCTACCTGGCTGTGCACAGCTGAGCTGTTTTCCCATCTCATCAATATCTCATTACTCCAAAATCCTTCTCCAGCTGCTGATCAAAGCCCAGGCACAGATTTACTTGGGAAAGCATTTCCAGCTCTGTTTTCAGTGACCACCCTGGAGTGCAGGCTGGAGCAGCATCCTCAGCCACCTGACTAATTTAGGATGCACAGCCATACAACGCTCATCCTGTCATCCAACTCCTTTGGAACATCTCTGCAGATCCAGCTTTCATCCCCTGCTGAAATTAATGCCTCCTCCTCCCTCTGCCTTCCCCTCCTCAGCTGCCTGTGCTGCTGCCTTGGGTTGGTACCTGTGATGGCTCCTGCCACACAGGCAGGGTGGACTGGCTGCTTTTCCAAATTCATCTTGGAGTCAGCTGTTATAGGATCATTTTAGGTTGGAGAACACCCCTAGGATCATCATCCAGGTCAACCCAGCTAAGCCCACCACTAAACCATGTCCCGGAGCACTCTGTCCTTCCAGAGCACCCCTGTACATCCCTTTGCCTTGGGAAGGGTTTTTTTCATTCTGGATTTGCCTGGATGATGCTTTTGTCAGTTTGAGTGGAAGGTTGTGCTTGGCAGAGAACAGTTTTGTGTCCTGTTCAACCACCATGGTTTCTGAAGTATAAAACCACTTGGAGATGCTGCAGGGCCTCTCCAGGAGCAAACCTGAAGAGTTTCCCACAGGCTGTGCACGGATGGAAGTGGCCAACAGCTGCTTTGTGGGGACAGTGTGTGAGCAGATTCCTGCCCAGGAACAGCTTGGGGTCCTGTTAAAAACTATTAAAGGGCAACAGGGTGAGTCAGTGCTCATCCTCAGGGACGACTGACACGTCTTTACAGGGCTCTGCTGAAGGCTCTGGAAGCTGAGGTGGGTTCTGTGTGCTCGGAGGGAAGGTTATGGTGCCTTTGGGACTGAACAGCAGTGGCTGAAAAACTTCCAGTTTAAGGCTTATAAAGCACATGCTTAATTAACACTTAATGTCGAACACAGGTGATTAAGGGGACGTCTATTGGCTGGGCAAGTCAGGATGGCCTGATGTTCAAAGCTGTAGATGAACTGTCTCTTCATCTCTCTCTGACTCCTGTGCCCTTGCTCAAGGTATTATTATCCTTCTGATAACGAAAGAAAGTAAAAGTAACAAGAAAAATGCCGCAAACCTTTAAAACAAAATCAGGGATAATGTCAAGGGAAATGTCTTGTACCACGAAGAGAACAGTTTAAGAAGTGGTTAATATGTCAGGGTATTGATTTCTTTGCTGCTTTTTACTCATCTGTTTTTTACCTGCTGCATTTTTGCACCCTTTGGAGGGGTGAGAATGGTGTGGGCTCTGCCTGTGCTGGAGCTGAGACATGGGTAGAATACACATCAATACCAATCTCTGCTTAGTCCAATGAAGTGGGATTGATCCTTTGAAGTCAAAAGGCTCTTGGGAGGCTGCAGAGCTCAGTTCAGAAGCAAATGTTTCCCAAATGCAAGTTGTTGTTTTTTTTTTTTTTTTTGCTTACAGCCTGAGAAAAGGTGTCCTGGAGGTAGAACTCTTGAAACACAAATTCCTTTTCTTACCTGCAGAAAGAAATGGGACAGTGATCACCACCTGAGCTGAATACTGCAGGAGGAAATCTGCAGTTAATTCCATGCATTAGCTGGGAAGGAACGAGAAGCAGAAAATATATTTTCATTTTTTTTTTTTTTATTGGAGCTTCGGGACTGGTTCATGAGAAGGTTACCTGATATTTATTATCTGCCTCTTTATTAGGATAGAGCACTAACTTGGTTAAATGGGGTTTGTAGTGATCAGGTTTTCCCTGGGAATGCAGATAGAGGGTCACCTTCCATCAGCATCCCAGGAACATCTTGCACAGGGACTTGTTGGGCCAAGGAACCAGGGATGATGTACCAGGTCTTGGCACTGCCTCCTGACTGGGAAGGCAGCAGCTCCCAACACAGCATTTGCTGTTGTCTTCCTGTCTCCAGATCTGTCCTGGGGGTGGAAAGATCAACAGGAGGGATGAGGAATTTCTCTTACTGACCTAGTTCAGTTCTATGACCCTGACGTGCTCTGATGGACTGTGCTGCTTCCAGTAACTTGAATCCCGTTCAAAAGGCCTCAGGAGCACAATAAAACCGTGAGAAAAGAGAAGGAAAAAGATATTTAGCGAGTGACTATGTATTTCCATCACCCATTGCTGGATACCAGCTCGTGGGGGGAGTGAGATGGAGAATCCTTGGAGCTACATCTGGAAAATGAGGAGCAAATACGGTCACTGGTCCCTCCCTGCACATTGAGCAAGGCAGGGATGGGAATGTCGTGTTGTATCTCTCTTTCTTGGCAGATCTGGCAAAATTGGAAAGGATTTAGGAACCAGCAGCTGAAGCAGTGATGGGGGCTGGGTGGTTGGACTTGCAGGGACTCAGTGAAACAGGTCAGCAGGAGAAGGTCTTCTCCAGAGGGTCAGGAGCATGAAGGGATTTAGGTGGTGAACTGTTTGCTCAGGCTGCTGAATTTGAGAGCCAAGTATCTGAACCAGGTCACAGGGAAAGGGACCCTGAAGGACCTGTCTGGGGGGGGTACATTTACAGCTTCTGCACTAGCACAGTGAGAAAAATGCCCAGAAGGAAAAGTGTCCTGGAAGGACATTGCAGAGCAGCAGATCCCTGGCTCTTACAGCTTGTCCTCTGCTGTCACTGCCTCTGCTGAGCTCCCTGTTGAAGTGTGATCCCCGGTGAGAAGCTGGAGGTGGTGTCACCAGTTTGGTCCCTTTCCAGCAGGGGAAAGAGGCAATTTTAATAAACTGGATTGATGAGAAGAGCCTGCATGTGCAGGAAGCCCCAGGGATCTCCATCAGTGCGACTGGAAGCTGCACAGAGGTGGCTCTGAGGAAACCTCTGGGTTGTTTCTTGCTGCAAACCAGGAGTGGTTTCCTGATCTTCCACTTCACCAGTGGGCTTGAAACCTCACCTTGAAACTGGGTTGTGCACATTTTCATTCTCAGTAAAGAACTAGCTTTTGTCCTTTTTTTGTCCTGCATTTGTCTTGCTCTTTCTGTGCTCAGTTTATTACTTTTAGCCACTTTGTGTTTAGATGCTACAGTAGGACCTGAGAACTGAGATCCAAGCTGGGTAGGCTGTGTGGATTCAGGGAAAGGCTCGTCCCAAGAGCTGATGTGTAAAGCAGAGAGGCACAAAAATGACTATTTCAGGGTCATAGCACAGGAACCAGCCACGAGTGGGCATTTCTGCCAGGAGACCTTGTAGCCTTTCCCCATCAATTTTCCATTTCTCAGCACGTGGTCAGCCAGAGGCAGGAGCCAGCCCTCCTCCATCACCTCATCCCAGTCTGACAGTCTCCTCCCAGTTTTCCCAGGGGAGCAGGAGGGCTGGGACAGCCCCGGTGCTGCCCATCACTCAAGCACCACTTCTCCCTCCCAGCAGCACTGACAAGGAGAACTCCGTGATTTTTTATAACTGTCATTGGCCTCTAATTAGATGCTTGATGCCAAAGTAATGATAATAAAAGGCTCTTTATTTAAAACAAACCCATGTGAATAATTGTGTAAATATTTGTCTGGGCCAGTGTTGGTTTGAGTCCTGGGAAAGCTTTTTGGATGAGTATCTTGGATATTTCTTGTTAGCTTTTATAGTAGCATATTTCAATTTAGATGCTATCTTTGGGTTTGAATTCTCCTTCGTGTATAATGGAAGACCTGAAATGACATCTGGGCTCTCAAGTGCAGCAGATATTTCCAGGAACAGTCAATGTACAAGTCACCTTGTAACCAGTTTGATAGGAAATATCTGAAAGGGGGGAAAAAAATGACTATGCAGCTGTGACCCAGATTATCTAAAATCAGTCCTTGTCCCTGTGTGACTCATGACACACCATCGTGACAACTCTGGCTTTCAAGGAGATGAAGCCGGGATTTTATAGGAATATTGGTACATGATGAGCAAAAATCCATCAGCTGCAGGAACTGTAGTGAGAGATGAATTCTGGCAGTGGTTTTGATGCCTCTAAGAGGGTTTGTATCCCATCACAGGTAGGAGGGACTAGTGATGAGTAATTAGCTCTGATTTGGCTCCTGATAGCTGTTTGTAATGGAGATGCTGCTCTGAGGGGGTTAATGGGTTGGCTTTCTCCCTTAATGACCGAGGATCAGAGATCACAAAGGTCTGTCAAGGCTGAACGGGAGTTTCTTGGCTTTCCCCTAATGCCTCTTGATGTGCTCAGTTAATGGTAACAAACCCCTGCCACCGTTTGGTGCCTCCTGAACCAAGGGATGGGTGGGGAAGGGATCCCGTGCTTTTAAAGCAGAACCATCAAACCACCAAAATGCGCCGTTTCTTAATTTGGGCAGAAGGGAAATACACCCTGTACTCGTGTTTTATTTATAATGGGACTGGAAATGGGAAAGGAATGGGAGCTGGAGTGTTGTGTTTGGATGAGCCTCTTCTGCATGTTTGAACATCAACAGATTATATATTATTCTAGCTGGTCCATAAAAAAACCTCAATTGGCCTAAAGTAAAGTAACACCCGTTCCCTGGTGATGTTAACAAAGAAATCCATTTATACACCTAATTGAGAACAAGATCTGCTGAGTAAGAGTGGATTGGAACTGAGAAAATCAGTTTGATAGTTCAAGGGGTGAGTTTCTCCCTGCTCGCAGATGTCCCTTGAGGGCATCACAGCTCCTTGTTGGGTTGAGGTGTTTGCTGAGAACTGATGGAACTCAAGGAAAGGGTGTTAATTCAGGGCCCTGTCGTCCTCCTGCTCTTCTTACCTTGAAAGCAGCAGCTGTGTCATGAAACCGTGGGTTATATAAACTCGGGGATTAATGCTCCAGAGAAAACTTGGGAAACACGCTTCAGAAACACTTTTCCTGAAATCAAGCAGATAATAATTTGAAATTTGCCTCCTGGCTGTGTTTTTGAGGAAAATCAGACACGAAATAAATGCTAAGAGTTGGTGGCTTTGAACACCATCTGAGAGAAAGAATCGGTTTTATGCTTCTTTCCCTGTGTCAAAATACTGAAGTGTACACAGTGGTGCTGGAAGTAATTGTGCTGGGCTTCTTAAAATCACCCAATAAAATATTTAAAAATAAAAATTACTTATGCTGGGTTCCATTAACTTTATAGAGAACTAAAAACCCCACGGTGCATGAAAATGAGTCTTTAGCTTCTGAATTCTTCTGTGCTCTGGGAGCATCCCAGCTGGGCTACCTGGGTGTAGGGTAGTGCCCCGCAGGGAAGCCCTGGGTGGATTTGTTCCCTTTGAAGTGGGGATGGGACGTGCCAGCCATGGGAAGCTGCTCCTCAGCCTGACTGGAGCTGATTTACCCTGCTGGAAATGATTGTAATTGTGCAGGTGCTTGGGCTGATGTGTTTAATTAAACCCATGGTTGGGCAATGCACTTGCAGCACCACGACAGGAGTTAAAGGGCTGGTCATGGCTCTAGGGGAGGCTGGACAGAGGGTGCTATTCCAGGATAGATCCTGTTCCCCAAAACCTGTATATTTTGGCTGGTTTTTTCCCCAGATTTTTTGGTATAGCTGGTAAAAGAGGCTGCTTGTCCTCTGTGTCCTCACAGCACAGCACCTCCAGGCAGGGGTTTGGACACTCTGCTCCTCTTCAGCATCTCCCACTTTCCCTGAGTGCTGCTGGGAGATGCCAAGAGGGAACATAATCCTTTGCACTGCAGGGGAGAGGGTGGTCCCCTTTTCCTCGGCACAAGCTTCCACTTAAAAAAATTGGCATTATGAGCTTGTTTAATAACCCTGAAGTGTCAGGAAGAGATGTGGTGTTGGCCATCCTGTGTGGCTGCTCACACGTGTCCTGCTGTGCTTCCACAGCAGAGAAAGAGAAGGAAAAGCCCTGCTCATGGCTCACTGTGCTCCTAAACTGCCCTGACGTGCACGAGGGCTGCTGGATGCTTGTCAGCATCCCAGATAGCAGGGCTGGGATGTCCTGGATGGAGGGCATGGCTGAATAGGATGGCTCCAACCTTGCCTTTCCATCCCAGGTCTCTGAGTGCTCAGTGACATCCTTGGGATTCAGGGGGAAGGTCACCCCCATAAAACAACCCAGAGTATTGCTTCTGCAAGAAAAATCACAACTCAGCTGTTGGAATTTGGTTTCTTGCTGGGAGGTTTCTGTGAGGGAGATTTTGGGTGATGCCACGTGGATGAGGCCGCTGCCTCGATCCGTGAATCCCTGGTTTCATCCAGAGGTGATGCCCTTGTTCTTGTTTCGGTGCCAGGGAGCTTTGGACACCAAAAGGAGGAAGGAAGGTGCCCTCTGATGTGCTGGAGCAGCAGGTTGGAGCAGATGGCAGCCCTGGCAGAGGAGGATACTCACACTTGCTCTGACGAGCAGGCTGTTAGGTCAGGTCTCCCTGTATTGTTTCCCCTTCTCTGGGGGATGTTTATGCCAGTCTGATGTTTCCTTGCAGGAATAACTCTTCTGCACCCTACAAAAACTGGCTGCAAACCTTCTGTTGGCTTTAATGTGCTGCAAGCTCGGACCCTAATTAATTCTTGTAGAGCTTTGAGTGGTTGATTATTACAAATTACTTTGAAAATGTAACTGCTGTGCAGATGCCAGATGATCTGGAAACACGTGGCACTCTTTTGCAGCAAAGACAAAAGGTTGAACTTTGCTTTTCCATCTCAAATGCTCCTGGGTGAGAGGTGCAGGAATCCATGTGCTGCTTAGGTGTGAGTCCCACGGCAGTGAGGGAAAACTGGGAAAGGCCTTCCCAAGCTCACAGGGAAGAATTTCTTCCTAATATCCCATCTAAACCTGCCCTCTTTTGGTTTAAAGCCGTTCTCCCCTGTCCTATCACTACATGCCCCTGTCAAAAAGTCCCTCTCCTGGAAAACCTCAGTGCTACACCTGCAGAGCTGCTTTCCAAAAGGATGTGCTGAGGTTCTACTTGGGAAGACAGACTCTTTGGATGCGATTTCCATCTCCTGCTGCTTCATCTCCATGTGCTCCCTCAGAGCTGAGGCAATTCAGGGGCCTTGCAAAGATTTTAAAGTGGGTTTTTTGAGTAAAGGAACCAGAGCCTGGGGGCGGGAGGGAGGGGAGAAGAGAGTGTCTGTTCCTTTGCACATAACTTGCATCCCTTTATGGCTGGTTTTCAGAAACTGCTCCTAAAACTGAGCTCTCTTTAAGACCTCTCAGTTAGTCATTCTGAAGATGGAGTCATGCTCCGTCACTGTTTCCTTTTGTGGATCTGCTGAGTGTGTGAGTTTGGAGCTTTAATAGCTCTGAAAGTTTTAGCCTCCCTTCACCCTTGGCTGTTTAAAGGGCAAGGCTCCTGCCAGTAATGAAACTTCTGCTGGAATGCTTCCCAAAATGTCACAGTGACCCAGAAATACTTGCTCCAACTGGGAGGTGTGTGTGTGCGTGGGGATTGGAAAGTTCCCCTGGATCCCGGCATGGGGGTGGCTGGGGTGGGATGGGAGCAGCCCAGGGCTGTGGGCAGGGTGGTATGTGAGGCATCTGTGTGAGCAGAGACAAGGACAGAGACTGTGGAGATGGTGATTCAACTCATTCCTCAGATCCTGCTGTCAGGATGGGACCAGAAAACCTCCTTGGACACTGAACAGTGACCCGGAGCGCTGACAGGAGTGGGGGATCCACAGGGCTTGTCTCGGCCCCCGTCCTAAAAACCTTTGTGCTTTTTGCTCAGTGGGTGGGGTGTTTCCTTCAGTGAGGAGTGGGTGGAAGGAGGGACTTATGTCACAGTCCCTGTGCTGGGGACTGCTGGTGAAACTCAGTGGGAATCCCACTGATCCCAGCTCGGATGTGGGAGCTGCCCTTGAGCGGGGAAAGGGATGTTGTGCATTGGCTTTGCACCCTCAGACCTGCCCTTTCAGGGGCCCCACCACCCCTTTTCTCTTTGCCCTGGGTTTTGTTCATCGCTTTTTCCCAAGATTTGTGGCCATGGGGGTCAGCCACTCCTTGAAAGGGGTAGAACCCCCCTGTGGGTGCTCTCCTCTGTGTGCCGTGGAGCAGCAGGCTGTCCCCAACTGCCCGGTGACAGATGTGTCACTGGGCTGCTCTCTGGCCATGGAGGGATCTTTCCTGGCTCCTACATTGACTGGGGAAGGGATTGCTTTGGCTAGATCTGCTCTGATTTAAGGAGAAAGCCCATCCTCTTCCCAACCCTTTGGCACCCCCTGTGAGCCATCCCCTCCTCACAGCCATGGATTCTTCCTTCCCCTCTCAGAGGAAAATTTAGAATCCTCGGTTCTTTAAAATGTTCTTGAGCAGGGCTGGGATTTCCTCCCAGATATCCTAAACATTTGCCTGTTTTCTGGGCATTGTTTCTTTAAGTTCTGCGTGGCATTTGCAGCAGATTGCTATTGCGTGGTTTAATTGTATTCCATGGAGGAGAGACTTGCTCTTTGCTCGCTGTTCTCTGCTCACACCACGGCTTTGTTAGAAACCCAAACGATTGATTATTTTAGAAAAAAAATAAAAAAGGATTTATGCTCAGAGGAACAAAGATTATCTGATTTTTTTTTTTTTTTTGAATTTGATGGAGTCTCACAGAGCTGCTCCACTATCAGTTCTGGGGTTTTTTTTTTTCTTTCCCTTTTGGGATTACACGGACGATCTTTCAAATCTCACTCTGCATAATGGTTTCCTTTGTTCTCAGTCAGGACTATTTGGGCTTTACAAAAAAAAAAAAAAAAAAAAAAAAAAAGAAAACCATAAGGGGATGACATGAGTCACTGTTGAAATATTCAGCTCTCTGAAGCAGTGTGCTGACACAGCTCTGTGGCAGCTTTTGGAAGAAGCGGATGAGTTCTGACCCCTTTCCATAGCTGGCCTGTTTTTTTCCTGTATTATACCCTTTCCTAGGGAACAAACTTTTCATATTTTCGATCCTGCAGTTCATATTCCTCGATTCTCCTCCTTAAAATGCCTTTTCTCTTTGTCCAAATGAATTATTCTGTTTTATTGGGCTGCTGGGATGCTGAAGAATTTAAGAGGCTGTGTTAAGTCCATCCAAATGATGCTGAAGCAATGGCAGCTGGAGCTTTATATTCTTATTTTTGTCCATATTTCATTTTAGCCTCTGCCATCTTGTTTTAGTCAGTTATCCAAGAGCTGCAGCCGGGTCAGCTGTGGTCAAAACTGTTTGGATAAGGAGTAGAGATGGTTGAAATCCCACAAGCACGGTATGGAGACTCCAAAAAAATGCATCACTGAGTGAAGCAGCTTCCAGTTCTCAAATGCCTTTGTCTCTCGTGCATCTCGACACAGGAACATCTACCCTGTGGTATTTAATTCCTAATGTAAGTCCAGATGTTCATGTTCAACCTCTGGGCAGCTGCCTGGGGAGTGAGAAACCCAGAGCCCAGGGAAAGGGCATCCTTCCCCCTGCACACTCTGCCCTGCCTGGTGCCGAGTCCTCCAAAGGCAATAATTGAGTGTTTATTTAGGGCTAAGAATAAACTGCCTTGGAAAAGTACTGAAAGAAGGAAAAACTGGTAAAGATGGGAGGGAAAGGGTGTCTTTGAGCAGCGTGTTCTTTTTCCTTGCTGGAGCAACCAACCCCTGGCCCTGCCAGTAGCTCTGCCGTGTGGATTCTCAGCTCCTTCCTGGAGCAGATTAACTGCTTTGCTTTTTTTCCTTGAAAATTACTCTTGTCATCTTTCTATGGGACTTGAAATACCTTTCAAGGAGACACCACTCTTGAAATAATCCTCGTTCACTTTATTTACTGTCATTGCTTGCTGTGAGGTAAGATGACAGTGTGGTTTTATGTTGCTTGTTCATGTAGGAGGGCTTCACTTCCCAGCAAAGCTGCTGATGTGATTCTTGGATACAAACGCCCAGACTGGTGGGATGTGTATTAAATGATGAGAAAGTTGAAGAGGGCACCTGGAATGAGCTGGGAATATAAATGCTTATTCATTCCTCACCTTAGGACCTCAAATCTCTGGCAATAATTGCACATAAACCATAGCATGACTAAGGGCTGCATCATTAAGTCCTGAAGGTCTTTGGATGTCCTTCAGCTGTTCTGACACCGAATATGGAAGAATGGTTCTCTCTTTACAGGGTGGTGACCCCTTCTCCAGGCACCCAAATGTCTTGGATGTTGCATTAATGCAGCACCAGCTCGGCTGGGTGCAATAAATTCGTGTCTGAGAAGGGATTTTTTTCCCTACTTTGAAGGGCACTGCAAGGCAAAGAGTTGATGAAAGGGGGATTCCCTTGAGTCTGAGCTCTAGGAATGTGTTCAGTGATCATCTCAAAATGGCTTGGGTTGGAAGGGACCTTAAAGCTCATCTCGTTCCGATCCCCTTCCAACTGGACCAAGCTGCTCAGAGCTCAACTTTATAATTTACTGCAATCCAGACCAAACTCTCTTTGTAGGCCTGGCTTTACCTTTTGACCAGTCCGTGTTGGTGCTGCCCAGTTCACCCTGCTGGGCTGTGTGGGTTGACTGGGAAGAGCAGGGAGGACAGGGGGAATGTCTCTCCCCAGCACTGCAGGGCTTAAGTAGCTCCAGCTTTCAGCTCAGTGGCAAGTTTAAATATTGCAGATTTCCCTGGGGATAAGGATTTAATTAAAGAGCTTGAAAAACAAGATTTGTTTTGAGGTTTGTTACTTGTAATTTGGTAATTTTTCAGACACTGGAAACAGGGATACTCACAAGTAACATATAAGTAACTTACGGATCATGAAGTGCTTTGGGGGCCCATTCATGAGCTTTGCTTCAGGTGTTAAAAATTATTATTACAGGCATAAATATGGCTTAGATTTATGACTTCTGGCTAATGCTGTGTATGCTGGGATTTTTTCAGTGTGGTCTACAGAAACTGCAGTCCCATCTTGCCTGGAATTTCAACGGCAGAATTTTCATCAGGTTTTTGGGTTGTTCTGGGTTTTTTTGAGATTTTTTTTTTTGAGAGTGGAATAATGTCTTATTTTCCTGATGATCCATCCTACCTTTAAGAGCATCAGGTTGTGGAGCAGGGAACTAGAGGTCTGGGCCCTCTTTGGGCCCTCACAGGGGAGCAGAGAGGACAGGACAGCTTTCCCTGGGGAATGCCTTGGCCATGGAAGATAAAATTAGGAGGGGAAAACACAAATTAGGATGGAGAAATCAAACTCTTCAACCTTTACACAGTGGTCATGTGGTAGATGGTGTGTGGAGAAAGTCTTTAACTGACCTTCGCTGCAGCCAAAGCAGGGCTGGTTGTCCCCTCTCCTGCTCTGTGACTGGCAAGGGAAATGGCATTTAAATAAAATCCTTGTTTATTATTGCACATATCCTGAAGGATCAGCAGGGCTTAAGACTTCTTTTCCTCTTAAAATTTGTCTTAAGCAACAGCCAGGGGAAGGAAAGGTGAGGTTGAACAACCCAGTCATGTTGGGAATGGGGTTTGCCCCCAGGGAGGGGTGTGTGGTGTGCTCTGATATTCCATGTCAGGTGTTAATGATGCTCTGGTCTCCTTTCGAGTTCTGGGGGGGTATTTCTGCTCCTGCATCCCATGGGTGAGTCCAAGAGGGTGGTTTGGCTGTAGAGGGGGTGGCAGGGTATGGCCACACCGGCTCTGTGTTGACTGGAGCCTGAGCCCAGCCCAAAGCCAGGGAGTTTGTGTCAATGAATCCTGCTTGAATTGCTCTAATATTGATGTGTGAGGGAAAAAAAAAACGTGTCTGGTGGGTCAAGGCAGAGTTATAGACTTAATGCCAGCTGCCTCTGTTCCAGGTTTTAACAGGTATTTAAATAATTAAGAATTAGATGATCACAGGAAGATTGGTCTCAGGTTTAATTGTGGTAATGGAGGAAGTGGGGATTTAATTCCTCCTTTTGCCACTCTTGGTTCATCAGCAAATCGCTCATAGAATCACAGAATGGTTTGGGTTGGAAGGGAACCTTAGGGATCATCTCATTCCACCCCTTGCTGTGGGCAGGGACACCTTCCACTAGACCAGGTTGCTCCAAGCCTTGTCCAACCTGGCCTTGAACACTCCCAGCTCCACATTTCCTTGGAACTGAACAAAAGCCAGCCTTTTGACACTAATTCTTATCTTTCCATTCCTTCCTCCAATACTCTGCTATTTCTTCTCTGGGCTTTTACAGAGCATATTTAGGTCCTGACATCCCTGCCCTGTTAAAACGGGAAGTAACGCTCCCTTTTGGTCTTATTCAAGGGCTTTACAGACTGCTGGGTGCAGGCTTTTGGGGCAGCCTCTGCTCTGATTTTTGGTCTATTTTAGTTATTTGGGGTTTGCCTCTCTGTGTGCTGGATATATTGACACAGCAGGGACAGAGCTGCTCATTTCTTTGGGGGGCCTGTGCACCTCGAGTAAAGAACATTCCTGTGTGTGATGCTGCATAGTGATCTTATTCATAAAACAGCAAGTGAAAAAGGAAAAGCTTTCATAAAGCAACAGCTAATTCAGTTCTCAGAGGAAGGCCAAGCCCAGTGCAAACTTGTAAGAAATACCCTGCAGAGCCTGAATTTGGTCAGTCAGGTCTCTGTCCTGTGCACGAGGCTGTCACAGCTCCCACAGGAGATCGCTGAGTTCAGATGTGGCTGAAAAATCAAGGGGAAATAAATGAACTGATTAGTTCTCAGGAATGAGAGCTGCTCCTGTGTGCAGCTCATCTTTCTAGGAAGAGCAGGGGATTTTCAGTCCTACTCAAATGATGCTCTTAGTGATGAAGCGCAGCATGAGTGTTCTGTGGGGCTTTCACTGGCACCTCAATCCCTCCTTGACTTCCAGGAGCAAGCAGAGGTGAGACACTCAGGCACCTCTGTGATCAGGGTTTTCCTCTCCTGCTGGTTACCTGTGAGGTTTGCAGTTTGTTTGGACAGTATTCAGATTGTTTTTCTACTTTAATATCTCGCTTTGACCTAATTCATCATAGTCATGGAGGTACAGAGGGGCTTCCTTGGCAGTGAAGGATTGCAGGTTGTGTTTGGAGGCTCCCAGCAGTGCAGGGAGGCAGCAGCTGCTTTGAATCATCCTTTACAAAGGAGGAAAGCTGCACCAGGGCACTGGTGAAGGGTTGGGGTTGCTCAGAAGGCTCCAGGCAGGGGCTGGAGCTCCAAACCTGCTGCCTGCTCATGGCTGGAGGCTCCTGGAGGAGTAACCACTGCAGGAGCACTGCCTTGCCAACGGAGAGGATGTTCACACAGCTTTTGTCATAACAGCAGCTGAGCCTCCAGGCCATGGATTCATCTGCAGATGTTTCTCTTCCTGCAAACACCTCTGGATGGCTGATGTGCAGCGTTTGAGCGAGGCTCAAACCCCCTGCACCCGGCGTGGGGACCCAGCTGATGTCAGGACTCTGGAATTCCCATCCCCTCCCCCTTTGCTTTTCCCCCTCTGCTCCCTAAATAAATGTTGGAGGCAGCTTAGGAGCTGGCTGTTCTGGATCTCTTGGAGCACAGGGATGTGACTGGAAGCAGAGGCGGAGTTTTATTGTACTTTTAGCTGCTCAAGCAGAACTTGGGCTCTGTGTGTGTGTGTGTGCAGATACTTCTGTGTGAAATAGAACACGGTGGAAAGGCAGTGGGAAGATCCAAGTGGCAAGGACAGCTTAGACAAATGTGTCATCCATGCACTGTCTAGCGAGAATGAGAGATGAGGAAATATTACAGCTGTGTGCTGCTCAGGCCAGGCTCCCTCAGCTCCTTTATTATCTGCAGCGCTCACTTGGATTTGCCATATGTTTGTAATCTCTCACCGAGGGCCCAATTTCTCAGGATTATGGAAAGTTTTAAAAACTGCCTAACAATGTGCATGAGTTTTCCATGCAAATATTAGGCTGATCTTCTTGGTAACCAAAACTTTTTGATATTGTAAAAGATGTGTTCATGCTGTTCCTTTCCGTTGCTGGAGCGTCTGTGTTCGGCGCTGATGGATGTGGTGCAGCCCTTCCCTGTGGATGCAGCCAGTTGGGATGGGGTAGAGAATCAGGAGAAGTGGGGGGGGGGGGGGGGGGGGGGGGGGGGGGGGGGGGGGGGGGGGGGGGGGGGGGGAAATAACGGGGAGTTGAGATAAAAACCAGTTCAGTAGGTAAAACAAGGAGAGCAAAGCAAGGAATTCTTGCCCACTTCTCACGGGCAGGCAGGGGTTCAGCCATGGGGAGCAGGGCTCCATCCCACATGATGGTGTTTTGGGAAGACAAACATTATCACTCCAAATGTTCCCCTTTCTCCTTTTTTTCCACAGCTTTCTATGCTGGACATGATGCCATATGGGGTGGAATATCCCTGGGGCTGCTGTCCTGGCTGTGTCCCCTCCAAGTCCTTGTGCACCCCCAGCCTGTTCATTGGTGGGGTGGGTGAGGAGCAGAAAAGTCTTTGACTCCACCTAAGCCCTGCTCAGCAGTAATGGAAACATCCCTCTGTTATCAGCACTGTTTTCAGCCCAAATCCCAAATGGAGCCTCATATCAGCTGCTGTGAAGACATTTAACTCTACCCCAGCCAAAAGCAGCACAGGCCAATTTGCTTTGGGCACTGCTGGGGTTTGAGTTGGGTGGGTCATATTTCTGACAGCATTTTGCTCCAACTATAAGGTCAAAATTCAATTTCTTTTAAGGGTTTAAAGTCAGATCTGGTTATTCCACTTCTGGAGACTCCATCTCTCCTGACGTGAGCAAGACCAGATTAGGAAGTTAATGAGACGTATCACTTGCATTACTTAATTGATGTCCTGGAGACCTGAACATCTGGAGGTGAACTAGCCCTGACTGTGCTGGTGTGGGGAGCTCAGGGTGTCAAACAAGGTCTCTTCATTAACTAGAGCCTCAGGGCATGAGCCTGATGGGATGTGGTTGAGGGAAAGGAGCCTTTTGCTTCATGTCATTAGTCAAAATGCAGATTTTTTTTTTCCACTTCTGTGAAGCAAATGTAGGGGTTTGACCATTCACCTGCACTTTCCTATGCCCTGGTGGTTGTGCAGAAATCCCAGTGCCATGGGGGAGAAAATCTGGGGAATAATTTGGTGGGAACCAGACACTTGGCTGCCTGAGGTGGAGCTGTGCTGCATCCCTGCCCTGTGTCACCTTGTTTCACCCTGGGCAGGGCTAGACCTGCATCAGCTTGAGGATGACTTGTTGATTTAAAGCCTTCCTCTCACATCACGGATTTCCTGTCTAATGCTTAATCTTCTGGATGCACTTGACTGATGGAGGCTGGGTGAAGACATCCAGGAAAATACAACTACTGTAACTAATAAGACAGCACATTCTCACTCCTGTCCTGGTGCAGACAGCTGATCAGCTGCTCCTCTCTGCATTGAATTAGTGTCTTTGACCAGCAGCACAACGTGCTGGCTTTGAAGCTGTATTAACATTGTATTTGCAGATGTATTGAAAGCCTATTTCATCTGGTTTTAAGGTTGTGATGATGGATTTGTGTGTTGCAGGCTAAGACTGAGTTGGATCTGAGCAAGTGCCCGTCCTGTTGCCTGCTAATTCTTGTGTTCTTTTTTTCTCTTTACAGCTGACCCTGCAGACCTCTTGAAGGTATTAGATTTTCATAATTTACCTGATGGTATAACAAAAACAACAGGGTTTTGCACAAGCAGAAGGTCTTCAAAAGAAGCAGATGTTGCTTATAGAGTAACAAAAGATGCTCAGCTTAGTGCACCGACAAAGCAGCTGTATCCTGGTGAGTCCACAGCTTTTTATTTATCATATGGAAGCACCTGACCCTTTCCTCAAATCCTGCAGGCACACAGTGTGACCACTTAATTTTCCAAGTATGTTTGCACGCTCCCCCTTGGCAGGGACTGATTCTGCTGTTTCAGGGGGCTGAAAACTTCCAGCCACCAAATAAAAACTGCAGCAGTTGTTCTTTTATCACTGCATTTGCAGGTGGTGGTGGGTTTCACTGCAGAAGATGTGGCCAGTGCCTGCATCTGTTCCCTCCTAGGTTGGAAAGTTTCTGCTCTCTCATTATCACACGGTGACACCCAGCTGGGGAGAGAGGCTTGGAGGATGCAAAGGAACACAGGCTGTGTTTTATTCCGTGTTTGTGGAGTGCCAAGCACAGTGGGGTCTTATTCTGTGGCTGTGGTGTCTCTCACAACACAAATAATCACCATATAAAAATAATAGACTGTCCCACAAGAACAGATGTCCCACGAAAAGTTGTTTGAAGAGCTGGGAGGTTCATTAGAGGAAGCCACAAAGATGCAGGAGTTCACAAAGCCCTTGGAGAGCACGTGGGCTACTGACCATTTTATTTCTGATTGAGGATGCACAGGAGTCTGATTTTTCAGGGAAACTGCCACGGAGTGAAATGTGTTTGTAAAAAGGCTGGACACATTATGGACCTGAATTCCTCAGTGCCTGCGTGAGAGCCTCAGTCTGAGCGTGTAGCCACCATCAGAAATCTTCCTTCCCAAGCCACACAGGAGCACTGGGATATTCCTGTTTCACATGGGGGTGCTGGGAACAGGAATGGCAGGAGTTGCTCCTGTGTTTCCTTTGTTGTTTCACTGCATGTGTTATCACTGAGGTTATTTTCAGGCTTCATTATTGTCCTGCTGTGACAACAAGTAGGTGAATTGTATTTAAGCCATGGTGAGCAGGAGCACAGCCTGTGACTTGCGCACAAACTGAGCCTGACATGAAGATAGATGAGAACAGTGTTGGACAGGCTGGTAGCCCATCATCACGTGGTCAGCCCTTAGCAAAGGAGCTGCCTAAAGCCCTGTTCAAATGTCTGCAGAAAGGCAAAACAGACCCTATATTTGTCTTTATTGTTGCCCAGGGCAGAACAGTCCTTTCTGACAACAGATAATACCATCGTGTGCCCAACTGCATCCCCTCTGCCAGGCTGGGCCTTGATGTTCCATCATGTCCCTCCATGACATGTATCTGAAATGACTCAAAGTTTTGGTCCAGCTGGTGTCTACCAAGCTCAAAAAGGGTTTGCAGGAAATGTTTCCAGTTTGGAATATACAACTGGAGTGGATTTGAGAGCTTACCAGTATCTTCTGTAGCCACTGTGAAATTTTGCCTGATCACGTTTTATTTTAGAGAAACCAGCAAACAGTGGTGACCCCAAGATATAAAACAAAGGATGGAATATTCTGCCTGATTAAACGTAGCAAGGAGACCGGATCACACCAGTTCTGACACAGGTTAACACAACAAGACAACAGGCAGGGACCAAATCGTGGTCACAGGAGAGAACTTGGCACTGGAGGAGACTTTCTTGCCCTTGTCCCACCTCACTACTCATGATGTCATCAATCAGTTCTTGGTTTGCATCAACTGCCTTCCTTGGGTTGGAAGACCTGGATGGTGTTTCCTTGGTGCCATCAAGCAACTTTCCAATCATTTCATCATCTGGACAACCATGGGGTTATTGAAGCAGCTCAGTCCCTCTCTGGAGACTTCCAAAGTCCTGGAGTGTTCTCTGCTGCTCACTGAGGAAATAGGGAAGCGCAAAGTGAAGAAGTCCTGGTGTTTCCTATCAGATCAACAGATGTTTCCTCTTTATGTCTCCATAACTAGATGTGACTTCAGCTCACACCACCAAATGAGAGAGAGAGGGGATGAAGATAACAAAGTAATTGTGGTGCAATGTACCAGGGGAAATGTGGTTTTAGTGATTTCCCGTTACCAGGCGGGTGGGTTGGAGCATGACTTTCCCTCCCTGCTATGGAGCACCCTTGGCAAACGTGCTCTGCACAGAATATTTTGTGCTAATTAGAAGTCAGTGCTTTTCTAAGATGGTAATTTGATGGGCTTTGCATTCTGCTGCCACAGCCAGCAAAGCAAGATATATATATATAATATATATATATACATAAACTTGCTTGTTTTTGCAAGCTCTGAAGAGTGAGAAAAATTTGCTGAGATGTTTTTTGTCTGTTCTCCCTAAATAAGTTCTGCTTCCCAGCAAAGGCCGTGCTTTTCCACCAGAAGTAGTAAGAAAGGCAAAGTTTTCAGGGGCAGCCAGAAAAATGTCATTTGTGTTCCTCGGTCAAATTTTCAACTGTCATTTGCATTCTCGAAAATCTCTGCTTTAGCCTGAACAGTCACCTCTGAGGAAAAAAAGCAATTTCTCCATTGAGTCTTCTCAGATGAAGGAAAAGACCAGAAGTTGTTAAAACCATTGGAGAGCTGTTTTCCTTTGAAAACTGGAAAGGTTCTGGAAAATGACACCACCTCACCCTGTGTTTGTGTCAGGAACTGGATCAGCTCCTTGGTTTTGCTGATTATAATTTTTTTTTTTTTTTGCTATCAAGCAGTTAAACCTTTCCTGCCCTTCGCAGATCAGGAGCAGGGGGCTCTTTATTTTAGGCTGTGTCTGGATACACCTGGATTAGGAAGAAAGCCCCAGCTGTCCCTGCTCTGAAGGCCAGGAGGTTGCATACAAGCCTTTCATCCCTGGCCATGGTGCTCAAGAAAGGAGAAGAGACTCAGCCTGACCCTGCTGGTTCATCTGTCGCAGCATTCCACAGACACACTTGCTCCAGTGAAGCTGATGGCACTGGGCAGCTTTTTCTACGGCTCCACCTGCAGAATTGGGCTCTTCATCCCTTGTTGCTGCTTCGAAGGAGGTCACATGTAGTGATTTGGAGAGGATTTGGCCAGGGGGTGGGAGGAGGGTGCCAAACCAAACTCGTCACTGGTGCGGTGCCTTTAAGTGATGGATGTGCAACATCTCTCAGCGTGAGCTCGTTTGAAGAGTGAATCAAGTATGAGGACTCAATCCCAAACCCTTTGTTGGAGGGGTGTCCCCACTGTTTTTAAGGGGATTTGGGTCAATTTCTGTGTGCTTCATATATTTATTACGTTGTATTTATTAGTATTGCTGCCTGTGTGGATGTGTTTTCATACATCATGGACTAGCCTGGGTCATTTCTAGCTATGACAGTGAGGGCATTGTTATTTTGCCAGGACAGCAGAGCAGTAACAGAGTAATGTCAGCTATAATTCATCCATTATGATTATTTGGGTTGAGAAACTCGCATCACCATGGAGACATTTTAATAATAATGAAAAAAAAATTAAAAGCAGCTTTTTAATGAGTTGGCAGCTTGGCCAAGTTGAAAGGTACTGTATTGTGGATTCATAATGAAATTTTGGACATGAACTATTTTACATAAAAGGCCCAAATCTGTAGCCTGTAATTGGAACCAGGAAGGCGTATGGTCTTGATTCAGAGCTACAGGAGGATTTGTGTACAGCAGGAGGGAGATAAAGCTCAGTGCATCCTATGGGAGGCACAAAAATCAGACGCTGCATTTGCCAAATATCTGGGTCTTTGTCCTGGGGGGAAATCAGGCTATAATCCTGGCATTTAATTACTGACTGCGGGTCCTCTCTGCAGAACTCTGCTTTCTGCTGCTTTCCAAATATTATTTAACCAAGGTGAGGGATATTAACTGTGTTTGTCTCTGTAGGTATCCTCAGTTCTCCCCCTTGGTATCCTCTCAGGGCTGATTTTGATGCAGCCCAGCCTTCTCCTGCCTCCTCCACTGCCCTGTGCTAGGCAGATAAATGCATTTAAGACACTGGTGGTCCATAAAAGTTAAAGCAATTCCCAGGCAGAAGAGGAGAGGTTGAGCTCATTTGAACTCTAACTTTGCTGTGGTTGGAAGAATTCCCCACTGCCATGTTCCTCATCCCCTCCCTGGTTCAAAATCCCTTTTGCAGCCCTGGGATAACATCTAAGAAAAGCCTAAAGGAGAGAAGGAAAGATGTTTGAAGATTATAGGCACTGAGCTTGATGTTTTCTGTGGTTTATATGGCTACACATGTGCAGTTTAAAAGTGATCTGTTGTGTTCCTTTCCCTGTGTTCCTTTGGGGACCTTAAGATACGTGAAACAAAGTTTTGCCTTGTCTCCTAAAAGGCTCTAGAGCACATTAAGGAAGGGTTAGGAGCACACTGAGGAGAGGGGTTGGGTGTCCCTTGGGGACACTGCTCTACACTGGCTTTGCTGGTCCAACCCACTTTGAGATTCAGCCCCTCCCAACCCTGTATCTCAACAAGTTTTGGGTGAAAGCCAAATTTCACCTGGCCCCACGTGAGTTTTTAAGGTTGCTGGTGTGCACACACGTGGAGAGAGAAACCAGAGGTCTTCCCATGGGTTATGAGACAGCAGGACTGTTTCTGTAGGGGTTCATTTTCAAGGAAACCTGACTAACCTCTTTGCTTTTCCACTCCAGCTTCCCCATTCCCAGAGGACTTCTCCATTCTAACCACTGTAAAAGCGAAGAAAGGAGGTCAGTCCTTCTTGATCTCAATTTACAATGAGCAAGGGATCCAGCAAATTGGTGTGGAGTTGGGTAGATCTCCTGTATTCCTGTATGAAGACCATACAGGAAAGCCAGGCCCAGAAGACTATCCTCTCTTTAGAGGCATTAACCTTGCAGATGGCAAGTAAGTGAAATTTTGTGCACAAAGGAAAAACAGTTCATTGTTTATATCAATACCAGCATGTTGAACGTTGTGTAAAATAGGAGTCATGCCTATGTAAATGTATATACACACCTCTGACTGCTGCCAAATGTCCCAGTGTGTAATTTTGGCCTTTGGTGAATAAATATTACATATATAAGAAGTGTGAATGACTAGCCAGTGCCACAGTCTGACACTGATGGAGGCAGGAACTTTTGCTGCAAAGGGCCTTAAGAAATCAAGTTTGTCTTGCAAAATCCCCACTGAGACCTTTTCAGGGCATAAGGAGGGTGGAAAATGGGGATAACCATGGAGTCATTGTGTGGTTTTTATCTCTGCCTCTTGCTGAAGCCAGAACTGGCTTTCTCTTACCTGTTTTGGAGGGATGAAAAGTGAATGGCCTCTCCTCAGTCAGCCTTTGTATTTCAAATGAAATCTTTAGCTGCCCAAGGAGAATTTCCAGGAATTTCAGGACGTCCCTTTATGAAAATTCATTGTTACACAATCATTAGTTTGTTCCAGAAAGCCCAAGGTTCCTGTTTAACACATCTGTGGGCTGTGTTCTTGTAGGTGGCACAGAGTAGCTCTCAGCGTGCAGAAGAAAAATGTCACCTTGATTTTGGACTGTAAAAAGAAGATAACCAAGTTCCTGGACAGAAGCGACCATCCCATCATTGACGTCAATGGCATCATCGTGTTTGGAACGAGGATATTGGATGAGGAAGTCTTTGAGGTGAGTCGTGGCAAGGAGCAGCTCTGGGTTGTACCACAGAGGTGATGAGCTGGGTTCTGGATGTTGAGATATTTACAGCTCAGTTTTGCAGCTTGCATTGGGTTTTCACAAGGCAGAACAGTGTTGTACGTAATTTTTATTTTAAGTTTTTATTTTGGCTGAGTAAACGCCGCTCGTAGTAACGGTTAAATTGTGAGCCAGATGACCTGGTGGAGTGAGCCCCTCTGGTTATATGCCTTTGCTGGAATTCTAGATCATCTCTGCCCTGGGATTTTGTAGCTCTTGGCACGTGTAACATGGGAAGGGCTCACCAGGTTTTCATTCATCCCTGTTAAGATTTAGATAGAGCTGCAGTGGCAGTAAACGAAGGCTCAGGAAAGCAGCTCCCCTGCAAGTCACAGTTCACTCTGAGGCTGTAGGAATTTGCTCTTTTTTTCCATGCATTGGCCATGGATTCTTGGTTTCTTGCACCATGACAAAAGGGGACTCTCCTTGACAGCTTGTTTGGCAGCCCTGTCACCTCCCACACAGCGACTGCTTTCGAAACCCTGATGGGTGGAAAGTTCCCATGAGCTCCTCTGATTTAAGCAAAGAGATAGAGGATTATTTATAGACAAGGTACATATGGTAGAAGTTTTTCCCATAGTTCAGCAACTAGTTTAATGTATGCATTTCTCTGGCACTCTCAACTTCTGCGCTCTGCTGCACTTCTGAGACCTCCATGCGGATGAGATTCTTGTTCCTGATCTTTCTTGCAAGCTAAAACTGTTCCCTGAAATCAACTCCAGTGCAGTGGAGTGTAAACCAAGAGCCACTGATCTCTATCTCCTTACTTTTTTGAATTTATGTGGGGAAAGAGCTGTATCTCCTGGGCCTCCCCCCCAGCCCAGCAAGGGGATGGGGAGAGTATCTCCTATCCATGGATAATTAGAGCCATAGCAAACCCAGCTCTTGTCTGCATTTTGCTGTCACTTGGAAGGAAATTTCCAGCCTGTTTTAATATTACCAACATCTGGGAGCTGGGCTGCTGTAAACAGAGCAAGAATGCGTGGACTGAGCAGCTCTTCCCAAATCCCAGTTACAGAGTTAGAGCTGAATCTCTGAACGGTATTAAATTAAGGGACTTTCCCTGGGAAGTTTAACAATTAAAATGGAAAATATAAGCTGGGTTTAATGGGCACTGGGGCGTCTTTCACAAGCACTGGACGTTCTGTCAGATATTTCAGCAGCTGCACAGGGTGCTGTGCTCTGAGGGGAGCTGTTACATAAAGTGCTGAGCTCTTGTGGGGAGAGCTGATGGATCCAGGGATCTGTTAGATCCACTTAAAGTTCTTGGAATGGCATCCAGAGCGGATGAGAAACCTGCTCTTCAGACTCCCTTCATGTTGTAAAGTAGAACCTTTTCCATAAATGCCTCTGAAGCTTGAGGTGCTCCCAGGGGGCTTTTAGGGCTCACCTGGATTTAGGACAAACTGATTCCTCTGCCAAGATGGGAACATGTGTTTATAGGTGGCAGTGCTGTCCCAGCTCCTCTCTTAGACCTTTCTATGGAGTTGATCATGGCTCCCAATGCTGGAAAGGTCTTATTTCAGGGTATAAACTCAGAGGGGCTGTGAAACCTGCTCAGCCTTGGGAGGTGGGATAGAATGGAGTGTTTCTTCCACTGGAGCTGTTCCCTGGTCTGGGTATGAGGTGCAGCTACAAGATTTGCAGGCATTTACTGAGAACTGCATAATCAGAAAATACTTTTCTCCTCTGTCTTATATGTACTGATATTATACAACTTGTACATAAAACCCTCTCTAGTCCTGGTATTTATCCTCCTTTTTTTGTCACCCTCATCACACCCTACTCAAGATACCAGCAGCTTTAAACCCAGTGTAATAGGTTTTCTGAAGGCAGTGGACTATAACCTAATTTCCTTCATATCTCAGCAACTTCATTTCCTTTGGCTCCTCCTTTCTTCTTTCTGCAAGACTAAGCAGAAACTGTACAGGGAAAACTGTGGCTCAAGACAATGGAAAATGGGTGTAAACTGGTAAATTTATGTATTGCTGGAAAGCTGATAACTTCTGGAATTCGTGCAGAACGATGGGATGAAGCTGCTGCTGTCCTGTAGGCAACTGCTCTGCAAACCTCAGCTAACAAGATGTTCCCCAGTGTTTTCTGCATCTATGGCTCTTATGTCTTTGTTGCTTTTGCTGGGAATTAAAATAACCCAGTTAGGTGGGAGTGGGGTGGAAAACAAAATTGTGGAGGCCCGGGATTGACTGTGTCTCAGCACAAGAGCTTTAACTAGTAGGAACTCATATTATTCTTGTCAGAACTGAAATCAAGTCAACCCCCAAACGCTTTTTGTTTTGAAAGTTGCAATTATTTAAGCTCCAGGTCCGCCTGGGGTTGTGAGGGGAGCAGCACAACCGAGTGGCGGGCTGGGAACTTCCTCGCTCCTGCTCTGCTGCAGAAAAAAAAGCCTGGCAGGAAAGGTTGGAAGGAGTTTCAAAATATTTCTCCAGCACAACATTCTTCCAGTGGAAAAATGACTTCCTCTCATTAAAATTCAATTAGCTGGGAGGCTGTGTGGATCTCTGTCCGGCCGGGGGGGAGCACTGGGGAGGTTTGAAAAGGGGCCAAGCCCGGAGCCCAGGTTGTACAAGTTAAGTTTTGTGCTGAGTCGTCGTTCAAAACGGGAGTTTACAAATGTCAGGACAGTGGTGTCCTGCCTCAAGCTGGGAGTGAGGGGATGCTCTTGTGAGACAGCAAAGGGGTTTTTTTTTGCAGTGGGAGAGGGAAGGAGAAAAGAAATAGCCCGTGGTGTGGGATAAACACTTTCCCCCTGCTTGCAGGCTGCAGTGAGAGGTGTTCCCGTGGCTACAGCAGCACTGGGAGGGAGTCAGAAGACACGTGAATGTCCCTCAGCTTTAGAGGGATGAACTGCTCCTTTTGATGTGCTTTTTGAAAAGTATAAATTACAAACCAAGTCCTAGCACGGTCCTGGTGTGGGAATAGAGGGAGGCTGAAGCTTGGGAAAGTCCCTTTCCCAGAAAGCAAAGCATCTTCTGCCTGAAACCCAGGGAGAGTTTCCAAAACATCCCAGTGATGTGACGGCCCCATTTCTGCCTCTCCTCAGGATCTGCCTGTTCAGTACCTGGGCTCTATTGGAGGAGTCACCTTTCTGTGCAGGATCCCAGCAGTTCTTGTGTGGATAACAAACTGGAAGTGTTGATCCTTTCCTTGGCCAAGATGCTCTGCTGGAGGAGCAGTTCAGCTGGCTCTGGGCTAAGGTTGCTCTGGTTTAGCAGGTGTGGGTTGAAACCAAGTTCAGATCCTGGATTAGGTGAGTTGCTGGGACTGTGATTCAGTCCTAGAAGTGGCTGTGTCACAGCAAGGACCAGAAAAAATCCCATAACCCACAGATGGAGGATCTTTATGCATAGGAATTGCTGCACAATAGCTGTGGCAGGTAAATTTTACATTTCTGGCCTGGATTAGGTGAATTTAACCCCTTTGTGATGGTGTTTGGAAGCATCTCATGTAAGAAGTTTGATTTCTGCAGCAGTGAGTGGCCCAGACTTGTTTTACTGCTCAGTGTTACTCTCGACCAGCATTTCAGTGATGGGCTGGTGATCAAAATGAAGTTTGCTCAGACCTTGCTATGTCATATTTCTGCTGGATATCCCATTTTGTCTTCTGATCTGCCAGGAGGAGGCTATTGTGTGCTGACAAAAGTACTGCACAGCCCCTGGCTCCAGAGCTACAGCTGGCATCACTAAATTGTGCTGGGGGCTTTGGTAAAAAAAGAGTAGGTTTTGGCAATGGTGCTGATGACACCCCAGTAACAAGTGAGTACATTTGATGCAAATTATCCTTGGTTCACCCATTTAAAATTTTGTAGGACTGTCCCACAAGGTAACTGGTAACTCTGGAAATAGCTTTGGTTTGCAGTAGTGTCTGGAGTAGATGAAATGAGTTTCCTGTAAGTGGAAGAGCTCGGTGCATGAGTACATTGCTTTCTAAAGTTTATGTCCTTCTCTCTTGGCTCCTCTAGAGAGACAAGAGGAGCTTATTTTGTCCAGCTGAGCACCATAACCGTGTCTGATTGGCCTGGTTGGTGCTGTAAAACCAAGTGCTTTCCTCTGATCCTGCCAAACAAGGTGCAAAGGGAGAGGGTCTGGGACACCTGTGAACACTGTTCTGCCAAGGCTGCAAAACCACGAGGGGCTGGCGAAGTATTTGCTGTCCCTTGTGCCAGAGCCTGTCCTGAGATGAGCTGTGGCACACTGCGGGGGGGTGTTGGATGATGCCGAAAGGATTCTGCTTTTTATTTTCCTTCCTCCTTCGTGTTTGGTGGTTTTCTTGTTTGTTTTGGTTTGGGTTTTTTGTTTGCTTTTTGTTTTGTTTTGTTTTTTGTGGTTTTTTTTGTTCTTGTTGTTGTTTTTTGGGTTTTTTTTTTTGTGGGGGGTGGGTTTTTTGGGGTTCTTTTTTGATGACCACGAGTGAAATCAAGACATCAGAAATGGAGGGAAAAGCCATTTGTGCTGGGGAGAGCCAGAAAGGCCGGGCAGGGAGCCAGAGGAGCTCTTAGGGCTGTTGAGTGTTTCAAGGCACAACAAGACAAAGCAGAATAGAAGCATCAATGCACTCTCAGCAGAGACATCGGGGCCATTCAGGTGCTCTGTTGCTCTTGGGTTGAAATGCCAACTCTCTTTTCATCTTCTGCCTTGTTTACACTTAAAAAACAATTATCAGCGTGGTTGATAATCCCAGATTTCATTTCACTATCGTCAGGGCTTTCTCCTTCCCTTCCCATGCTCTTGGCTGTAGCGTTTTCATCTCTGCAAAGTGCTCTTATTCCTAAAGTTTCTGTAGGTTCTTTTTCTCAGACACCTCTGAGACTGCATCAACAGCTTTTGTTTTAGAGAAAGGTGTGGAAATGAAAATAGGTTCCTATACACACAGGTGCATTTTATGGTATTTTTTGTTAAAGATGGAGACATTTAGGAATCTCCTCTTAGAGGCAGATCTGCTGTTAAGATGTCAAACAGCTTCTGTCTACTATAGGAAGATACCTACTCCATCTACTCTCTCCCTGCCAGGAGGGGTGATGTGTTGCTGGTGCAATGAACTTGCAGAAAGCCAAATTGGTGGTAATTTAAGTCACAGACTTTCTCAGCTCACAGGGGGCAAACGTGGGAGCCTCAGGTCTGAATCCATGCCTGACTCACATCTAGACCTAATCCTGCCTGGGCCTGGCTCCCTTTGCTGTTCCTGTTGGCAGGAGGGTCTTGTGCAAACGTAAACAGCAGTGGGAAGGCATGGGGGAACAGTCATTTATTTATTCACAGGAGAAGCAAGAAGGTTCCCAATTCAGGAACAATTTCTTCAAGGAAAGGATGGTCAGGCATTGGAAGGGGTTGTCCAGGCAGGTGGTGGAGTCACTATCCAAGGAAGTGTTTAAGAAACAACTGGACGTGGCACTCAGGGCTCTGGTCTAGTTGACGAGGTGGGAGTTGGTCAAAGGTTGGACTTGATGATCTTGGAGGTCTTTTCACCCTAAAAGACCCCATGATCTTTAAACCAAAGGCTTCGGAACAGCTCCACTGAGCTCAGTGAGGCTTTTCATGAGCTCAGCACTGGACCCATCGTGCTCTGCAAGATCTGGGCTTAGCCCAGAGGGTAAGGGAGGAACTGGGCAAAGCTGAGGTTTATTAAGTTTTTAACCTTCAGAAAGCATTTTTAAAAATTCGGGGTTTTTTGCTAACCTGGATTTCTCTGTCGGGATGCAGCAGGGATACACGTTCCCGTTTGTTTTCCCTACCTTGGCAGACTGCTGAAAGAAGCTAATTTACAGTGCTGGCTGCCTGCTTTCCTGGCCCTGCCAAATCTGATTTCACCTCTTCTGCTGTGGAGTCTTTCAGGGAGTGCAAAGAGTCGATGTTTTACACCACCAGCATATAGCGTGGTGTGAGATGATGGAAAATAAAACGTCCTGAGCCAGCATTTAGGGTTCTTTATTGAAGATGTCTGTAGCTTTCCCCAGTCTCCTAATAATTCTCCATTTGCTTGCTGGTTTTCTCGTCATTTCTTCTGCTTTTGTTGGTTGTTTTTTTTGGGGTTTTCTTTTTTTTTTTTTTTTTTCAAAGGATCCTCTTTAAGCAAAAAAATGGTGCACTTGAGACATATGGATTAAATCACAGCCCTCTGCTCTTCCAGCAGAGCAAATCTGCCTAGAAAATGTCCGCAGTTATTGAAGATTATTCCTCTGGATGGGTTTGCAATTAATGGCGAGGGGTTTGTGCCAGAGTCCAGGCCGTGCAGTCAGTCTAATCAAAACCCAAACGTGATGTTTGGCCCCAGCTGGCGACGTCTCAGACACAGCATCGTCTTACACGGGTGCCCAGGGACGTCATCTGGTTTTATCAGCATGTCTGCATTGAGGGAGGGGCAGGACCTGCTCCAGAATAGGAATTGCAGAACAGCTTGTAAAAGTTCTGCTGTGCTTCAGGTGGTTTCATTTCAACCCTAAACTGGCACCGTTTTATCTGACCTGTAGCTGTCAGGTGCCAGCAAGGAAAAGTGAGAGCTGGGGTGGAAACATCAGCTGAATTGTTTGCATACACTTTGGTGAAACTCTTGTTTTTCATTTAGATTTGCTGGGTAATTGGGGTTTAGCCATCTGGCCTGCAGTCAAGCTTGGTGACTGGGTCAGGGTTGCCTGTAATGATGGAGCCTTATTAGTCATGATTACAGAATACACATATTTAATGTTTCTAACTTTTTTTTAATGTTTGGTTGGTTTGTTTGGTTGTGTTTTGGTTTTTTTCTTTTTTTTTTTTGTTAGTGGTAAATTCCATAAACTGTAAAAGAAACTAACTGCCTTGGCCTGTGTGGATAATTAGTGCAGTTTGCTGGTATCAAATGCCTCCAGGCCTCTGATAGCTTACAAAGCACTTTATTGTTCAAACAGATCATAAAAGTGCTTTTATCGATGTTTAGCAGTCATTCAGTCCATCATTTATCTTTTAATATCGCCAAGTTAAATGTCAGCTGAGGAAGCTGCAGCGTCTTACAGCTTCTTAGAGTTTGTCCAGAACTAAAGCCCAGTCCTTCCAGGAGGACCCTGCTCTGGTGGAAGGTGTCTCTACCCGTGGCATGGGGGTGGAATGAGATGAGCTTTAAGTTCCTTTCCAGCCCAAACCAGCCCAGATCGTGGGATTCCACGATCCCACTCAGGTTTTGCTGCTGTTGAGAGTTAACTTTGAGGCAGAGGGTGTCTCTTATCCCCTTATGGTCCTTATTTCCTCCTGACCTCACCTGAGGTGGTGACAGGGAAAGCTGTGGTTACCCAAAGCACTTCATATTCCCTGTATCCAGCAGAGGTAGATAAAAGGATTCTGCATGGAAGGAGATGGGGAGACAGCAGAATCCCAGGAAGCCTGGCAATGTGGAATAGCTGTGTGTGCTTGGCTGCCCACCCTGACCTCGGTGCTGGTGTGGATTGTCTGCCTAGAAAGGGAATTCAGTCCTTTTGATGTCATTGTAAGGGCTTTTTAATTGACGCTTTGCTCTGCATGGGAGAAAACATCCAACCAAGAGCAATTTCTGGTAGAGATGTCTCTCCTCACAGTTTTGTGAGCAAAACACGGTGAATGCTGAAGATATGGGGAACTTAACAGTCATGAAAATCCAGAATTAATGCTCTCTGTGAGTGGCTGGTGAAGGATGGGTCACAGCAGCTGTGATGTGCCCCAACTCTACCAAAGGGGAAAATCAACAGTTCTTTCTATTATTATGGTTCAAATAGACAGTTTGGAGCCTGCTGGTTGCTTTACCAGGGACCCCCTGCAGGCAAGTTGGTTTGGAGGAGTGTTTTCCATTTTGGAGGGCTTGGGCAATGACACTGAGGGAAAACCAGGGGGGAACTGCCAGATGGGAAGGGATGCTGAGCCCTGCTGATTTGGGCCATGGCATGGAGGGGTCAGGCAGGTTTTTTTCCCAACTTTCGCTGGCCTGGGGTACCTCCTGCAGAGCGGGGTAATCAGCTGAACATCCTAACGAGGAAAACTGAGTGAGCTCTGGAAGGCAAAGCTCATCCTTCAAAGCAATTTCCATCCACCACAGGGACTGTGGGGTTTGGGGAGCAGGGCTGTGTCTGGCTGTTCCTGACATTCACCTGGCAGAGCTCTGTGTTTAAGTGCTGGCAGGCAGAGGCCCAGGCAGGCTCGTTAGAGCTGATGGATGCTCTCGGGTGTAGGGTCATTACTCTTCCAGCTGATGGCTTCGTTTGTACTTCGCTTCCCCCCTGTCTTGGACAGAGGGAGGAAAGAGGAGGGGGCTCAGTTTCTTCCATGGAAACTCTGAGGAGCAGGAGGCTGATTGCTGAGCCCAGACAGGGTGATGTAATGCTGGAAACTCTCTCCTCTCTGGTGACATCATGCCAAGGTTTGCAGTGCTGCTGTGGATGGGGGTGTCTGAAGGGAGAAGGATGAGGCTTCAGGAGCAGAAAAGGCACCACAAAGGGACTTGGTGTGTCTTGGAAAGGCACTGAAGGGAGGGCAAAGGGAAGCATTTGGGAAAGATGACTCTCCTCAGCTTGAGCATGGAGGAAAAGCTAAATCCTTGTGCTCCTGGGGAGAAGTTTCCATCTGAATTTTATTGGCAGTGTGGCTGTTCAACATGGAAAAGAGCTTACTGAGAGCAGAGCATGATAGCATGTCCCCAGCCCAAATCAGGGCATGTTTCCCCTTCCCTGCTAATTTGGGATCCTTGTTCTATGTGGGAGGTGACTCACCAATTAGCCTTATTTGCATAAAAGTGAATTTCTGGAACAGAAGCCTGTGAATAGGGAAAAAATCCCCTTCTGTACACAAACAGCTTGATTGATTGGCATTGTTGCAGTGATAGGAATTAAAGGCTCATCTGAGCCAAACTCATGGGAGTGCGAGGAAGATGATGGTGAGCACCAAGCTGTGTAGAGCTGGTCATTCAGGGAGGTGGTTTTGTGTCATTGTTGACCTAGTGGTGCTCAAGCTTGATGTTTCTCTGAAATTTAGGTCTTTATTGCTGTTGTTTGCACAGTTTGCAGCCTGCACTTCTCTGAGCAAAGTTTTTATTCACACAACCTCTCCCTGCAGCAAGGGCAGCCTAAACCCAGCAGAGGAAAGACCATCCAAACCTAGAAACCTCTTAGCTGACTTTGTGCTCAACCCATTCCCTCGTCGCTTAGGTACGAACAAATGAAACACACGTTCCTCACACATGGTGAGGTCTTTCTATTTCTTTTTTTTTTTTCTTTTCTTTTTTTTTTTTTTTTTCCTTTTTTGAGGCAGTCTGGGCTGGCTGCCAAAACCCAAAGGAAAATCCTAACCCGCTCCAGACATCCCCAGTGTGCAGGTGTACTCCTCGCTCTGACAGAGCCGAGCGGGATCGCATGTGTATGTTCACCATAAATACATCACCCTGGGGATGGGAGCTGGAAGAGGGTATTCCTAATGAGTTGTGCAGAGGATTGGACGGGGCTGGTGTGTTTGTGTGGATGTGTGTTTTCTATTCCCTGCAAGAACACGGAAAAAAGTCTCCCAACCGTGGGCTCATTGTTCCGCACACGTAGCCACACGCTGGCTGGGGTTCAGGAGGTCAAACCTGCTTGAACAAACAGTGCTTTGGCCACTGAAGTGAAATGTGTGGGGAGATGAGAGAATTGGTGCTGAATATTACTTTTGTGCACTGTTCTCTGCTCTGGAATGTCTGCAAACATAGCAAGGTTTTCCTGAGGCTTTGATGCCTTGCATAAGCAAATTTATCTGTAAATTGTGTTTACCCTCTTCCAGCCCTGCTGCTCAGAGTAGTGAAAGCTGAGCTGTGATGCTCAGCTACCTCTGGCTGCATCCATTCCCGTTCTTCAATGGAAAAACGATATTTCTGGGCTGAACTTCACATCTGCTCCTCAGGCTGTAGGGTGTTCAAACCCAGCTCCCTTTCTCGGGATGAAAAGTTTGGGTAGTGCCAAATTAGCTTTGTGATGAAACTACACAGATTTTGTGCTTAAAAAAAAATCACAGAATATCCTGAGTCGGGAGGGGATCCACCAAAGGATCATCAAAGTCCAACTCCAAGGCAAGATTCGTTTTGAATGCTGCATTTGAGATGGCAGATGCTGCATGGAGGTTCTCTTGCAGGAATAAATAAAGCCCAATTAATTTTTCATGGACAATTAGCACTATTGAAACGTAATTGAAAAAAAACTGGAGTATGAAAACATCATCAAAGGGCACATTGTAGTTTCCTGGAGGAAGAGGGAGAAAGATGTATGGACGAGAGGTGTTGCACACTAGCTCAGCTTTCCATTTTCAGCTCTTTCCTGAGCAGCCAAATTTCCAGAAGTAGTGGGAATTAGCAATAGGAACCTGCACAAAAGCTCCTTCTCGGGTGGTCCCACCAGATGTGTCCTGCTCGGTGTTCCACGGCTTGGTGATTGTCGCCAGCCAAATGCAGGAAAATACTTTTCCAACCAAAATTTGGTGTTAAGTTAAATTCTGAGCGTGTCAGCAGATATCCCCACACCTAAGCATGTAATCCCACTTATATCCTGAGATAACTTTGGCAGCCAGGTCTATTTTCCCCCGAATTCCCTTTAATCCATGAAACCCGGATCCTGTGTTCACCTCCTGGGGCAGAAAACATTCCGAGCCGTGATGAAAAGCCTCTGTGCACACAAATGCCTTGATCCTGAGCCACCTCGGTGTGGAGGGCTGAGGAGGAAACCTCAGGGTGGATCTTGGGGTTGTGGCAGTCAGAGGGGGTGGAAATCCTGTCTGTGGGGCTGAGAAAGCGGCAGCTCCGCTTTCAGAATAATTTGGCTGTGAAAAGAAAATTGGAGTAAAAGCAAGTTTTTAGGTACCCCAGTGCTCAGAAGGGCCCCAGCTGCTGTGGGATAGGGGCAGGAAGCCCTGATGTGCTGCTAGAAGCAAAGAGCCACCCTTTGGCCAATGGAAGTGAGCCCAGAGAAGCTGTGGCTGCCCCTGGATCCCTGGAAGTGTCCAAGGCCGGGTTGGACAGAGCTTGGAGCAACCTGGGCTAGTGGAAGGTATCCCTGTCTGTGGGAGGGGGGTGGAACAGGATGAGCTTTAAGGTCCTTTCCAACCCAAGCCATTCTGTGATCTTTAGTGGGATTTCCTTCCCATCACCTCCTTTTCTGTACAAAGACCAGCTGCCCCTCAAGTCTCCTGTTCACCAGCTTCCCCAGACCCTCTTTTTTTATTTTTCATCCCCCATCTCCCTTGTAGCCAAGGATGGGAATGAAGCCCAGAGCTCTCTGGGTCAGTGGGAACAACACCTCCCCCAGGCAGACATGGTGACCCCATTTACACAGGGCTGGTTAAAAAATGAGCAACTGCCTCCACTCAGGCTCAGCGCAGCTCCAGCAGCGACTCAAGCCAAGAGCTCTGCTTTACTACATATTTTCCACTGTGAGAGAGTCCCCCTTACAATCCACTGGCATATCCGTCTTCATGTGGGCAGCACAGCCAGAAGGAGCTGATCTGGTTCCTAATTTTACACGTAGGAAAGGGGAATAAATCAATACGAAACCGGAGCCGGGAAACGGCGTCGTTTGGGGCGAGGGAGCGACGGCGCGATGTGCTGGGCCCGCGGCTCGTGGGGAGGGAGAATCGGGTTTTAAACTTATCCCTTCGTGGTTCACACATATGTCATCGAAAAGTAACTCCAGGAGGGAAAAAAGAGCCAGCCCTTTCGCTCGGTTATTAGGAGGATTATTTGATTTGGAGGGAGAGGGGGAACTTGGAACGGCGTGACGGTCCCTTGGTGACATCAGGAGGTGAGGTTGGATGGGGAGAAACGCAGCACTAAATGGAATGGCAAAGAAAATAGGGGATTTGAGTATGTGGTCAGGTCTGCATGACCACAAGGAGAAAAGGGAAGGCTGGGCGGCCTTTGGCAGCCTTGCAGCCTCTAATTTGGGATTACGTGGACTTTTCGGAGACTGAATATTCCCCTCCACTCTACATCGCCTCTCCAAGGAAAACTGCAATTTCCTTGTTTCTCCTGGAAAAGGTAGCCTGGATGACAGGGCACTGCCCAGAGCTGGTCCCTGGACTGTGGATGGGGACACCAGCCAGGTTGGGGGGCTGCTCATGCCTTGCTGCAGTGGGGGATGACCTTCAGGAGGTGGCATCTGGGACCCCGGGAGTGGTGGCAATGGTTGGACACAGCCAGGCTGTGCTGGGCTACCTGGTGCTCAGAGAGCAGTGGAGGACAAGGGGAAATGGGGCCTTGGGTTTCTTCCAGGGATTCCTAATGAATGCAGTGAGAAAAAGGGAGAAAATATGTTTTTTGAGCATGTCCTATGGAGCGCAGGGTATTGAGTGTGTGCTGCAGAAAGGCAGCGTTATTTGGAATACATGGGATGCAAAATGAGGGGATTATTTCAAAATTGCTTATGGGTTCATCTTCTCACTCTCTCAGCATTATTAACTGCTAGTTAAAGGGCTGGCAGAGCAGGACAGACAATGACATCCATTCATTTTGCCCCATTCATTTCTCAGAGGCCTGGGCTGGGCTTTTGTGGGATTTTTTTCTTTCCCTTTTTAATTTCCATGCTGGACACTGAAGGTCAGGCTGACCCTATCCCCCCTTTATGTAAATGCCTCCCACAGTGTGCATGCCATGAGTTAATGCAGCTTCCCAGAGGGTCTGAATGAGTTCTGTGGGATGCTGTCCATGGGTCTGAGCCTTGCTGGCACACAGGACACTGGGGATGGTTCTCAGGGACAGCACCACCGTGTCATGTTGTCCCATTGCCTTGTCCTCGCATGGAAAATTTATTTTCTTGACCATCTGAATTGCAAAATCCCATTTCCAGGTGCCTCCTGAGCCACCCTGCTTAAGCATATCCAGGGAAGCCAACTTTCTGAGCAAGTATAAAAAGAATTTTTTTGTGAATAGTCTAATTTGCCGCTTGTGAGGTTTCAGAAGCATAATCTGACTTGATGCTTCAATTAGGGAACAAAACCACACCGTGTGAACGTACCTGAGCCTAATCAGCTCCTATTGGAAAACAACTGGGAAGAACTGCTGGAAAAACTGCTGCTGGGAGGGGTTATTCACACTTGTGGTTTTGTGAATGCTCTGGAATAGGGAATTACTCAAAGAAAGGGCGAAAAGAAAAACCATGTTCAAATTCTGGAGAGATATCCGAGGGATAGATTTTGGGTTTTTGAGTAATCTGGTGCTCTGAAGTCGCTCTCAGCGGGTGGTATTAATATTGTAAACAGATGGTGGGTGCCTGAATTAGAAAAAAATACCTGTGAACTGGGTGGTACAAGTTCTGAGCAGATTTTAAAGCATTCCTTTCAAAGTTATCCTATAGATTTCCACTAAGCATTTACAATCTGGAGGGGTAGGAAAAAAAAAACCCCAGCTGTTTGATGACCACTCCATAAAGGTTTAGATGTAAAAGCAGTGACAACACAGCCCATGGTGATTGTGGGGCCTCTATTCTTAGGGCTCAAGGCTGTAATTTGTGTGGAGCATGACACGAATGCTGCTTTTAAGCTACCAAATGAGGAGTTTGAAGGCAGAAATCACAGAGGGACGGGCTGCTGTGTGGTCATAGAGGGGAAAAAAAAAATAGCTCCCAGGGTTTGATCCTGGTGTGTTTGAAGAGCCAGTAGCAATTACAAGCGTGCTGTGCAGATGGATGGGCCGCTGTCCTCGGGTAAGGGCTTGTCTGAGGTTGCCTGGGTGGCAGTGCCACTCTGAGCATGGCCAGCATCTGATGGCAGGTATCAACCAACCCTTGGGCTCTGCCGTGTCCCATAAAATTCCTCTGGGAGGTCCCAGAGGAGCTGGCTTACCTGAGACCTAGAGCTGCTCACTCTTCCTTCTCCATTCTTCTTGTGTCAGGAAAACTGAGGAGAGGAGGGTGTTTTCCACATCTGGGCAGGGATGCAAGGAAACCTGCTTATTTTGTGGCGTTTCAGCTTCGTCTTTTTGCAGTCACTGCGGGAATTGGGAATCTCAGAGATGCTCTGAGATTAGTCAGGTCTGGATTCCTTCTAATTTGTGCCTCGTGGTTGCTTCAGCTTATGGTAGGAACATTAAAGAGATGAGTTCAGTGCACGCCTGTGTCTGCTGGGATGTGAACTCACTGCTGAGCCTCCCCAGACAATGCACTTGGATGATGGATTTTACCGAGCTGTCTGTTTCCATGACATTTATAGCACTTTAATTATCTTGAGCCTTTTTCCTCTGTCAGAAGTGATTGAAATCAGGCCTCGGATTGAAGAGTTATTGGGATAGACGGGCACACCTGCGGCTGCACGAAGGGATCGCACAGGGTTTGCTTTTGGGGGGAAACCAGCCAAAAAAGCGCATTGCTGTCCTAATGAATTCGTTAGAGGAGAATGCTACCTCATGTGTTAGCTTAAACCTTCAAACTAAATAATTCTCAGCGTGGTTGCTGGTATGCATGGGGTGAATGTTTAGGTACTAGCAGTTGTAATCACGGAGTTGTGTTGTTCCTCTGCTGAAGGTGTTTCCCTCTGGCACATGCCTACAACAGCTCTTCTTCAAATATTTCCTATCCCTGCAGGGACAGATCCAGTTCCTTGTGCTGGAAAAAAAAAAAAAAAAGGCAAGAACTGGTTCTGCCTGGAGGACACAGTTAAGATCCCACACAGGAGCATCCACAGAGCAGGTCTGCTAAGGACCTACACCAGGTCTGACCTGAACATCTCACACGTTCCCTGGGAGCTGGTGTGAGTGTGCCAAGTCCTCCTGCCAAGCTGGCCCTGCCTGCAGAGTCTCAACCTGCTTTTCTCTCGTTCCAGCTCTTCTCAGAATTGAGTTTCCCACTTTTCAGTCAAAACCAGAGAGGGGAAAAGAAAGTCAGACTATTTACCATGTTCATGGGAGTTTTGGAGCAGCCAAAAAAAACTGAGTCACCTTGGAAGGGTTCTCTGCAGTCAGGTTTTTTACCTTTTTTTTTTTTTTTTTTTTTTTTTTTTTTTTTTTTTTTTTTTTTTTTTTTTTTTTTTTTTTTTTTTTTTTTTTTTTTTTTTTTTTTTTTTTTTTTTTTTTTTTTTTTTTTTTTAATAATTTTCTCCTGAAATAGAAGGGACACCTTTGGCCAGCCAGCAACTCAAAGATAAGCCAGCAGAGGAGCTATTCCTTCCAGTCAAGCCTGGTTAAAGCAGCATGTTCTAGAGAGATCCATTGCAAAGCTTCCATCCCGTGGCTGTGAGAACCTCTGGTGGTTCAGTCCCAGCAAGCCAAGCAGCTCCTGTCCCATTTCCTGTTCCTGGGGAAAGTGTCACTGCAGGAGATCTGTAAAGGGTTTCTCAAGAGAAGAGTGTCAGCTGAGGGTGGTCCCTGCTGTAGGTGATGCAATTCTTCATAGAGTCACAGAATGGTTTGGGTTGAAAGGGGCCTGGAGAATCATCTGGTTCCAACTCCCTGCCATGGACAGAGACATCTTCCTCTAGACCAGGTTATTCCAAGCCCTGGCCAACAATTCTTCATCCTCACATGATGAACATCTATAATGTTTATCAGCTGCAGGTATAGGCAGCTACATGTGTGCATGTGTACATATATAAACCATCTCTTATGGGTAACCTACCATGCAGCTGCTGCTTTAGAGAGAAAAATATTTACTTCAGTGTGATGAAATTTGAACTAGAAGTCATGCAGTTTAATAAAAACCTGTGGCTCAGATTCCTTGTTCTTCACATATGTTTCTAATCTGCTGGGGGGGGTTCAGACCATCTGCTCAGAACACACAATTAAAAGCAAAAGTTTAAAAATACTCATTTTGCAAATATAAAGACTCAACTTACAATAGGCAAATGAAATTTGAGAGTAATGTTCTCTCTTTATTGGGGTGGAGAGAGGTGGGACTGTCAGGGGGTTCTTCTTTTCTTTCTTTTTTTTTTTTTTTCCCTTTTAAAAACCTGAACTGTGCTATTATTTTTCCCCTCTTTGCAAAATAGCTGCAGAAACCTCTCATATTATTTTTGCCTGTGTTACCACAGTGCTTGGCCAGGCTATAGAGGAGGAGTGAATATAAAGCAGCCTTTTGTCACACCAGTCTGTGCAGCCCCTCTCCCAGTCCGTCTGTCCTTCCAGGCTGGGGCCACGGAGCAGGGGAAGCCATTCAGCCCCATCCTGCTTTTCATGCCCATAAGTGATTGTTTTGCACCCAAAAATCCTCATAGATAGACTGTGATTTGTTTAACAGACATAAATGTATAAAAATAGCCAGCAGAGTGTCTGAGCACGACGGTTGTTGATTTAAGGATATCTGTCTCTGGGTGTTTTCAGCAGGTCTTTCTATTTGCTTTGTTTTTTTAAGGCACCTTGGCTGCCTTTTCCCTTTCCTGCAGTCCCAAATTTTTGGCTGCTTTGCCCTGGACATACCTTTCTGTCCCATAGAAGAGGTTGTGGTGTTTGTGCTCGCTCAAAAGAGGAGGAATGCAGACAAATCCACGGACAGCAGTGGTTCTAAGAGGGACATGGGTGAGCAGGGAGCTTGAAGTGGAAGGGAAAATCAGAGCTTGCAAATATTTTGTTCCAAAGGACTCCAGTGTGTGATGATGATGATGATGCCACCATGCTCAAAGTGGCTGATGTCAGGCTGCCTGCATGGAGATGTGAGGATAAACAGAAGCTGAGGAGTCATTTCTCCTCTGGGTGGGTCCTGCTCCCTGGTGCAATGAGCTGCAGCAGATATTGGAAGTATTTGCTCTGCAGTGGAGCACACAGCCCGTGTCTGGGGCTCTGCAGCTCCAGACATGAGTCAAGGGGAAGCTGGACACATCCCGGGGTATGTGGGTGTGAGGAACACTGCCTGACCTGGGATGTTCCTCATCCCAGGACAGGAGACTTAAACCACAGTCCAGTTTTTCCTGCTTTTTGTGTGGTTTTGGTTGGTTGGTTGGTTGGTTGGTTTTTTGTTTGTTTTGGGGGTTGTTTGTTTTTTGTTTGTGTTTTGTGGTTTGTTTTTTTTTTTTATTATTTCCTTAGCTTAAATTTCCCCATTTTCTGGAGAAAATCCCCCAGCACCCGTGGCTCTGATGCAACCTGGCACTACCCCATCTATGCCATGCCATGCAGAGCTGCTCTTCCCACAGTGCCTTTTCCAGCTTGGAAGAAAAACCCCTGGAGAAATGCATTGCCAGGATGGCCTTGCAGTAAACAATTTGTAGGTTTTTCATGCTTTCTGTGCTTCTGCCAACACCACCTGCTTTCTGAGCCGCCTCTGTCTTTAAGGATTGTTTGTCTCTCTGCCCTGTGTCCCCGAAGTTGCTGGATCCTAATTAAATGGCAGGTTGCTAATTTGCCTTAGCTGGGTTTTTCCACTCATTTGGTAAGTTCTTGAACAAAAACTGTCCTCCAAGGTCTAGGCACTGGCTTTTAGCTGGGAAAGATGGATTGCCCACTGGAAGCAGTGCTCATTTATGGATCACAGTGGGAGACACAGGGTAAGCCTCTGTGATGTGCGTGTGATGCTTCATCCGAGCACTGCAGCCCCTCAGTCAGGCAGGGCCAAGGTTGAGTAAGGTGAAATACAATTATCTCAAAGCATAAAGCAGCCCCAGAGCTTTTGGGGATCTTTAAACTGGTGATTAGATGTGTCTTCTGAAAGGATGGAGGCTTCAATTAGGCGAAGTGCCTGGGGATGAATCAATGTTGGCAGTGAAGGGATGGGGAGCTGGGGCAGGGAGAATGTGTGGGGAATTCGGAGTTGGCTTGGGCTCTTGCCCCATCATTAAATGTCCATTTGAGCTTGGTCAGTCTTTTGCATCCTGTCCCTTCTCTGTGCTCTTTGTGACATCGCTGGTCCCTGCACGAGAAGCTCCCAGGGCAGGATGTAACATGAAGTGGAGCAGGATAGTGGAGGGCTGAAGAAGGGGTGGTTTTAGAGCTGTTACAGGAGAGCAAAGGGGCTCTGGGCTGTCAGGATTTGGTGAAAGTGGCAGGAAGAAGTCAGCCATGATTAATGGGTTTGACAAACTCAGCCACTCGGAAGGGCAAGAAAACCTTTCACCCGTTGGGGCTGGGAAGCTGGAACAGTGGCTGGATCCTGTAAAGCCCTGCTGTGTAAATAATCCATACTGCTGGAAAATACTGTGTGTGTTGTCTCTGGGAATTAGCTCTGTGTTCACAAAAAAAGAAGGACTTGGGTAAAAGCTCTGGCTTCACTTTTGCTCCGGTGAGTGCCGAGGGTGCTCAGTGTCGTGCCGGTGGCCGTGGCTGCTGCTGGGGATTGTTTGCATTAGGGCAGGGTGTTATTTACAGTGTGGTTATCAGGGCTGGGTGGGAAGCAGACACCTGGAAATAAACCCTGTGCTGGTGTCTTCTGCTCTGCTAATGACTCGAGTCCTTGACTGGTATTTGGGTATTGGCAGAGCGACAGCTCCTTCAGGAGAGCTTTCCAGAATTAGCAAAGCCATCTGGCTTTTGTTCTCCTCTCAGGGAATTGCCTGTCCTTCCCTTCCAATAAGGAGTCCTTGCTAAACTGCTCCACAATTGTGTTGTGATATCACACAGACAGACCTACAGCGTGCTGTGGTCTCTGCAAGCACGGAGGAAATGCAGACCTTTGCTCCAAAAAGCCCTCTTAGTTTTAAGAAAGAGCCACGAGGGTGCTGACTCAGGGATCAAGCAGTTATGGATGGAGGAAGCATGATGTGGTGTTGGCCAACTCTGTTTTCATGTGTTGGAGCAGGGCTGGGTGTTGGGGACAGCTTGGAGATTCCCAGGGTTCAGGGAAGAGGAAGAGGAGGGGACAGCACTTCCCTGCCTCACACCTTCAAATCCAGCAGCTGGGACTAGCAATGATTTAGTGGATTCTCATTTGATAGGCAATTGGGTTCCTCCCTGGGATTGTAAAATAAAGAGGTTGAAAAATTACTGGGGAGGTTAATTACCACTGAGCCAAAGGGCTTATTTGCTTCTTGTTGCTGTGGTCAGGGGAAAGAGGCTTGTGTGTTGTCCAAATAATTGCTGTGTGTTCTGCAAGTCTAATATCAGAAATGCTCATGGCTGATCCGGGGGTGGGGATGCAGGACTGGGCTGACGTGTTGTGAGAGGGGGTTTCTTGGGGTGCCCAGATGGAGATCCAGGGGAAAGAGAAACTTTAGTCAGCCCTCGCTCGAGAGGGTTTTTCTTTGAAGCCATATTTAGTTCTAGTGAAACTTCTATCACTGTTCTGCTTAATTAAACCTGTTTTTGCTAAAGAAGGCTCAGAAGAGGCTCCTCTCTGAGTGCCAAAAGCCAGCAGGAGCCGTTCCTGTGGTAACTGGAGCCCAGGAGGGGAAATAGCAGAGGCCTCACAGCAAAGCTGCCCCGGCTGATCCCGCAGCATCTCTGTGTGGGACAGGGACAAAAACATTCGGCTGGACTTACCCAAACCACCCAGTATTTGTAGCTGACTCATGACTGCAGCTAACTCAAACCTTTTTTTTTTTTGTTATTTAGCCAGATTTTGAACAATTGCCTTCTCATTTTGTAGTGCAAAACTATCGTTCCTGTTTGTGGCTGGACAGCCAGAGGGGCTCAGGGTGCAGGCACAGGGACTGGCAGACACGATGAGGCTTCATTTGACCCCAGTGCTGCAGTTGGGCTTCTTTTTCTGGAGCAGCTGTGTCTTAATGAGGGATTCTGGGATGATGCCAGTACAGCAAAGGATGCAGAGATGCTCTGAGCATGTAAAGTACCTCTGACTTTTGGGGTCTCGCTGTGACAGAACTGGGAGCACAGTGAGTTCTGGTTCCCTCATTGTTTCCCTCCTTCCCTGACATCTCCAACACCACTTTTTACTCCAACCTGCTTGGAGCCCTGGAGCAGGGCAGCTGCTGTGTCCGTAGCAATGAGCATCTCTGGGCAAGTGCTGATGACTGGTTCTATCAAGTGGAACATCTGAGGGCTGGCAGGCTGTCTCTGAGACAGATTAGGTTTTTTGGAAGCTCTCTGAGCTTTCACTTCATCACAGAGCTGCGTTGAACCTCTGCCACTCTTCAGCCTGGGTTTGGGTTTATGGAACCAGTGAGTTTGTTAAAATAAAACTCAGCAATATCTCAGTTACTCCCAACAATCTGGTAGATTTTTTTGATACAGTTGTATATCCCAGGCCTGTGTTTGTCCAATTTAAAAGCAGGAGTTTAGAAAAGCACACCAAGCTGCCTTTATTCTTAGGGATGCTGTCTCTCAGACTTTTGGGTAATGCACTAAACCAACAGTCCAGTTAATTATCAGTGCATTGCAGTGGGAGCCCGGAAGAATCCCAGTATTTATGGAGCTGCTGCCAATGCCAGATGAAGTCACTCTGATTATCCAGGCCAGCTGTTTTTTGAGTTTTTTTTTTTGTTGAACCACAACGATTTCTCCAAGTTACTGAAGTTGATGTCATTGGAAGTGATGTGACATTTTTTGCACGCATATAGAATAAGTGTTAAAAAATGCTCCAGAAAGAGCTTTTCCAGTCTTGTCTGGGAGCTGGCTGGGGAGTTGAATTAAACTGGCTTGATGGAACTTAATCCATAAAGCAAATGAGTCATCAGGCACAAATGGCTTTACCATAAATGTCAGACAGATTCTTACTGGTCCTGACAGTCAACACTTACATCTGTTTGGTGGAGCAAATAAAAGCCTCACAGTTCACAATCATTTTCATAAATGTGCTGTCCTGCCTCTTCCTCTTCACAAGAAGCTCTAGGAATAAAGGTCGAAATGTGATTTATCCCCCTTTTTTAAAAGCTAGCTCTTCTGATGGATGAAATAGTGGTTATTTTCAGGTTAAAAAAAAACCCAAAACAATCGACCTTTTTTATTCTCCACTTGAAATTCTTTGTCGAACCAGCAAAGCACAGCTGTGGTTTGTACACAGGTACAGGGACTGGTGGGGATGATGAGGCTTCGTCTGACTCCTCTGCTGCAGCTTGGCTTCTTTTCTGGAGCAGCTGAGTTCAAACAAGGCACTCTGGGATGATGCTCAGAGGTGCTCTGAGCCCTTATCCTACCTCTGACTTTTGGGAACTCACTGTGCTGACATAGGAGGGGCGAGGGCCACAACTGTGCTAGACCAAAACCATCACATGCTACAAACTATCCCAGTTACTGGAGGACTTTCTTGAGTCCTGAGTGCCCAGATATGCCCAAGAGAGAACTTGTGCCAACTCATTCATGTGCCAAGAGAGAACTTCACCCACTGCCTTGTGCATGTGGCTGAGGGTGAAGGACACTGTGCTTCCCCTTCAAAGCAACACCAGAGTTTTAGTGACCTGCTCCCTGACTTAGATCCCTCTTTGCTTGAAAATAAGTCTTAAAATGATTTGGCTGGTAAAGTTCTTTGATTGCTTTACTGATGCAGTTGTAAGTTCTCTGTCTTATAAAGGCTCCCTGGAAAACTTGCCAGCGCTCCGTGCGCGCGAATTAATCGTACCTTCGTTATCGCCGCTGAAAAAAGCTGATGCTGACATGGGAAGGAGACAGGCTTTGGGTGGTTTGTGTAACCATAACAGGGGAAACAAACAGGCACTTGAGGGAGGAAGGGGAGAGGGGCTGGCTGCCCCTTTGTCAGCCCGGGCCGGGGCAGGGAGCTCCTGGTGCAATTTATTAGCGGCACCACACTCGAGAGAACACAAAGGGCTCGCGACCCTCCCAGCACGGCTCGCCCCAGTGCGGGGCGGCTTTTTAAATCAAAGAAATGAGGCTCTTGACAGCACAGCTTTGTGCATCTTTTGTGAAGTTCAGATAGTGGGGCTTTTTATTGCTGGGCTAAATTAGCCCATTTTATTGTTTTGCGCCGAGGGATGAGGTCAATTGACTGGGAATCTTGCTAACAAAGTTTTTACTCCTGTCTGCTTTTTTACAAGTGTTAACACGGGGTATCCACCAGTGCTGTGCACTTGCTGTTAATGAAACAAAGATGAATGGTCTGGCGACCCCCTGAGCTCTCCTCCTTCCCCCACCGCTGAGCTGCTCAGCCCATGTCACTGTGCTGGAGCTTGGATGCTCCCTGGGGCTCTCATTGCCCCAAAATTGGGTCCCTCCGTTTTTCCCTAATTTTCAAACTGCCACTGGTACAACAAGAGAAGGATGAACTTTGGGCAGGGTGATTGATTGGGTTTGAAAAGGAAATGGGAAAGTAGTGGCCGTGTGGAATGATGCTCATGAAGCGTGGTGAGCTCTGAAGGTGCTGTTTGATGTGGCTCATGCTTTTTCCTGGCACTCTCTGCATTCCAAATTTATTCAGTTACGCACTGATTCTCTCAGGTTCTTGACCCAAAACGAGCAGGAAGCTTCCCCTGTTCGTCCTCCCCTTCTCACTCATCAGCAACTGCTGGGCCAACACTGTCCTTTGGTGTGTTGAGTGAGTTTGGGGTTTCTGCTCTGGCCTCCAGACTGGAGCCTGTGGCTCGTGGGACTTGCAGGTGGTTTTTTTCCATGTACTCAAAGGCCCTGCCAATGCCTTGGTCCATCAGAGCCAGAGGATGCTCAGCTCCTGCAGGGAATCAAGCCAGGATTTCTCCCCAGGAACTGCCATCAGCTGAGACTAAAAGCAAACTCAGCCTTAACAGATTCTCTTCTGCTTAACCTTTTGCACTGTGTTTAGCCAACATGCCTTTCCTTGCTTTATCTGCTCCTTGAGGAAACACAGTTATAGTCCTGGTCACTTATATGATGCTCACTATCAGCTCTCCTTGAGGTGTAAATCCAACCTTATCAGGAAGAAAAAGCTTTTTCAGCCTTCCTTGCCTCTTGCAGACAAGTACCAGGTCTCCTTTGTGGCTGCTTTATTTCAGCTTATCCCAACAGTGACAGACACTTCCCATCATCCAGTGGAAAATGGGGAGCTTTAACCACCTGAGTGAGAGAAGGGCAGAAATGGCTTAACTTGGGTGTCAGTGAGGGGTGACTGAGGTTCCACGTGCAGAAATAGCAGCTGGAAGGGTCTTTACATCATCCACTTGAAACAAAAATCCTTCCCTGCTGGAGGGAACTGTGAAGGAACAGACTGTTTTGTTGCTCTGAACTGCCTTTGAAGACCAAGGATGGTGATATTTGGTGTGAGGAGCCCCATGACACCCCCAGCTCCTTCCAGTCCCTGCTCAGGGCTGGGTGATGTCCTGCAGGTCACACCATGGCCGAGTTCCCCGTGTGGGTCCCACTGGCAGGTGGTGACCAGAGCTGGTAGGAAATGGGAAGCGTTCTACAAGACAAAAACCTGGCATTTTCTGTTGTTCTAGTACTCCCATTTCCATTTTTTGGTGGTTACATTGAAAAAGAAAAAGCCAGAGTGTTAATGACAGAACTGCTGTATGAATTTAAAAAAAAATAAAATAAAAAAAGGAAAAGGGGGGAAGGGAAGGAAAGATTGTTTCTCTTTCTTAAAATGGAAAATTGAAAACCACTTTGCAGACATTTCTGCTAATTTTCTAAAGGTTATTCACTGGAAACAATGACTAATAAGCTTAAACCCATGCTCAGTTTTAGGGTTACTTGTGTAGCATCTGAAAGGTGCCCAGATATTACAGAGAATTTCTGCAGAGAGGGGTGTGATAACCTGGAATTTGGGGAGGGAAGCTCCATACTGCTGTAAGTTGCTCCTTTCCCTCAGAGTCAGGCAGGTTGTAGACCAGGTCCAAACGGTCCTTGCAACCTTCTTTCCGGGTGGATCTCTGCAAAAAGATGTGAACAGCATCTTCTTTAGTGAAATCAGTGGTCCATGTTCATGGCAGGCTGAGCTCCCCAAGACTCAGAGACAACCTATAGCTGGACCGTGCAGACCAAGGCAGACTTTGGTCCATCATTTCAAAAATAGCCTTTGGTTTTCCATGGGGATATTTGCCAATCTGGCCAGGCTCCATGTGGAGCTTCTGGTTCCTATTACATCCACAAATCATCCTCCCAGTTTTGCTGTAATGCTCCTGCTTTTTCCCCTGATACTTTAGCCACGTTTTTCTATTATTAAACAAGAAATTTTTCTCCCCCTAATTAAATATCAACTCTAACCATCCAAACAGTAAAGTCTTATGTAACTGTCTGAATAAACTGGGTTTTGGTGTTATGGTTAAGCAGTGTGGTGGCTCTTCAGGAAAATACAGAGCAATTTCTGCTCTGACCTTCAGGCTGTAGCTGGAGCTTCGTTCTGTCTGCAGCGAGTGCCCCATTAACCAGCCTCAGTGTCTAATGAGCTCCCTCTGCACCTGTTTTTTAATAAGCCACTGCAACCCCCCTCCCTCTTGGCTCTTTTCTTGGATTATCAGATGCATTTCTTATCTCTTTCTGCCACACTGTTGCGGGTGGAAAATCAAGGTGAGGCAAGATGTAGAAGTGGGGGGGGGTGATGTCTTTTGTGAGACCAACTGGTGGTGTGGGACAAGCAGAGATGTTTTGAGGCTGATAAACAGCCTTTTGGACAGGACAGGGAAACTCTGGAGTCCTGTAGGACTCCACCTGCACAGGATCAGGTGTAAAGGACTTGTATTTTATTGCCCCTGGCTGATTTGGGGCGTGTAGAGCCCTTTTCTTTTTCCCCCGAACCCACCTTACCAGGGGCTGGGGATGCTGTCATGCTGTAAGGCATGAGGGTGACCCCTCTGAAGATGTGCTTATCTTTTGGGGAGGTGCATTTGGGACCAGGGATGAAGCACAGCAGCTTCACACCTCATGGAGCAGCCAGAGATAAGTGGCTTCTTAAACCAGAGATAAGTGGCTTCTTAACCCAGCCCTGAACACGGAGGGTTTTCGCCTGGCTCACCTCAGGGGATGTGCCCATGTCAGGGGGGTGACTCTGCCAAGTGTTTTGCTTTTGATTTCTTGGTGTTGCTCATGCCTGTGACTGTAGCATCGTGCTGGTGGCTCCATGTGCACTATCCATTCCCTGACCCTCTGCCCTCCCTTCCCTGCAGGGTGACATCCAGCAGCTCCTGATCGTGGCAGACCCCCGAGCGGCCCTGGATTACTGTGAACACTACAGCCCCGACTGTGACACCGCCATCCCTGACTCCCCCCAGTCCCAGGACCCCAACCAGGATGAATATGTAAGTGTCTCACAGGTCTGGGGATGTTTTTTTTGGGGGCAGCAGCATCTGGTTCCATGTTGTGGTCCCAAAGACGCTCAGCTTCCTCCTTAAGCTCAGCTTCCCTGCGACTCCTCTCTTAACATCCAGGACAGAGCTTGTTTTTAGGATTTGTGGGTTCTGCTCTTGGCTCTTGCCTTTGGGAGTTTTCCCTTCCTTCTGCACTCCTCCCATTTCCAGAGACTGTAATGAGCATTCACTTGGAGCTCAAAAATTTGCAGGAGAGACAATGTGAGTCGAGTGTGAAACATTGACCTTCCCTGGCTGGTCGAGTCCTGTCCAGAACAGGCACCTGTTTCTAAATTTCGAATTTTACTGTTGAACTCGTAAATGGATTAAACAGTTCTTTTTCAAAACTCTTTGAAACAACAAGTGTTAAAAGGAGAGGGAAATATTTTTGCCCATGGATTTGTCATTTGAATTTCATTTTGGCAGAAATGCTCCTGATTCATCCCTGTAAGCTGCTGGGCTCAATAGTTTGTTCTATGAAGAATTAGCCTCAGGTCTTTTCTTAAAAAAAAGAAAGCAAATTAAAAAAAAAAACTGATGCAGGATACACTTTAATTTTTGCTGCCCAATTAAAAAATGTCTGGGTGTGGCTGATTTCCAGAAGAGCATCACCTGAATTTTGTCCTTGTTTGGGAGGTCTCAGGCTCAGCTCCCAGCAGTTGGTGCGTGATGTCCTCAACCACTTCTCAACAACTCTCTTGGTCTGATTTGCTTTCAGCTGATCTCAGACCTGCGGGTTCCTGCTGAACCCCCACAAAGCTGTAATGCCCTCAGCTCTCTCAGTTTATCTTTGAGACTGAATTAATCCTGCACCTAGGAATGGGTTTGGGGAGCAGTGCTGTGCTCGTGGCGAGGCACAGCCGCCCAGCCCCGCTGAAGTGCTGCAACCGCTCCACCAGCGCTTCTGGAGAAACAATAAATAAGAAAAATAGAACAGACTTTGGTACGGTTGAAATATACGTGGTGGTAGGAAAATAAAACTCTCCTCTTGGAGCCAGCAGTTCAACAAGAGCTGGCTTGTCTTGGGGCTGTGTTGCTCCATGTAAGAATAACTCTTCCACGCGCCGCCGCCGGCTGCCAGCGAGAGCGTTGGGCTGGCGAAGAGATTCGCCATGCCCGGCTGTAACCAGCTGGTTTGTTTGGATTTCATTTTGAAGAATGACTGACGCCTTGTGGAACACACTGAAAATATATTTTTGGCTTCCAAAGCCCTTCTGCCTGCGGGCTGTGGGTGGATGGGAAGTGACACGGATGTTGTTTAGTGCAGTCGGATGAGTGGAAGCAGCTTTGCCGCTTCCCAGAGCGGCTTCAGGTGCTTCCTTCCCCTCCCTCAGGATGTCAGATGGGTGACCTGGGAGGTCTCAGCAATCTGAGGTTTAAAAAAAAAAAAAAAAAAAAAAAAAAAATCATAGAATCACTGGTTTGGAGGACCTTAAAGCCCATCTAGTTCCAACCCCCTGCCACGGGCAGGGGCACCTTCAACTGGACCAGGTTGCTCCAAACCTCATAAAACATGGTCTTAAACACTGCCAGGGATGCAGCAGGCACAGCTTCTCTGGGCAACCTGTGCCAGGGCCTCACCACCCTCCCAGGGAAGAATTTCTCCCTAATATCTCACCAAACCCTGTCAGTTTGATGCCATGATGTCTAAAGGAGCTGACAGGAACAGGCTGAGGTGCTCATTTTCTGCTTCTCATCTCCTCCCTGCAGTACACGGACGGGGAGGGAGAAGGTGACACCTACTACTACGAGTACCCCTACTATGAAGATGTTGATGACTCTGTAAAACCAGAAGCCCCCACCACCAAACCTGGCCCTCCTGAAGTGGCTGCTGGAGAGAGACCTGAAACCAAGGAGGTACCAATGAGGGGTCCTGGCAACGATGAGGTTGATAAACAGCATCTTTATACAAGGGGAGGTGGAGGATGATGCAGAATCTTCTTCTTTTTTTTGTTGTTTCTCTGATTCCAGTGTTTTATTTCTGCCACAGGATTATCCTCCTCCCACAGCACCACCGGAGAGAGGGAACCCTGGGAAGCCCCCGAAGGAGGACGGGACAGTGGATGATCCCCTTGTTGATGAGTACAACTATGAAACCATCAACGAGGAGTACTTCACACCCATGCCCTATGAAGACATCAACTACAACGAGGAAGTAGATCCCCAGGGTGGCCTCACTGAAAACGCTGTGGAGGCCGAGCTCCCCACCAGCACCGTCATCACCTACAATGAGACCGATGTAATTTTAACGCATTTTGTTTGCTATTTCTGCTGTTTCTTAGCCCTGAAAGCAAAGGAGATGCAAGCACCCAGATGGTAAACCCGTGAGGGCTTTAGGCAGCTGCTGGAAGGGGAAGTTCCTTGTAAAATATTTTCACTCCAGATATTTCAGGGTGGGAAAAGCAGACACTTAGAGTTAAGGATTGTTCCCCTGGAAAAATCTGTTCATGTTGACATCTGCATTTCCTTGTGTGAAGTGGTTTTCTGACAAAAAGAGAAATGAGGGCTGATGTTAAAATCTAACTAAAAGCATTTTACTTCGAAGTTATTAATATAAATCCTTAAAATGTTGATTTGATGGAGAACATCAACATTTTTCATTTTGTCAGCCCTACTGAATAGCATCTTTGTTTTTCAGTTTGTTACTTAAAAAAACCCCAGCATTTCAACACTGGGAAAAAAACCCCAGTGATTTCAAACAACTGCATTCACCCAGAACGAGCCCCTCTGTTCTCTGCACTGATCAGCTCAGAGATGAGATCAGTCCAGATCCCACAGCTGACGTTTCTGTTGGAGCATTTACACTTTTATCTACCCAAATTTTAATATGCTTCAACTGAAATATGTTGCACTTGAGACTCTCTTATCCCTGAGACTTGCCCAGTTCTTGACTTTTATATGGATGCTCAAATAGGTGAATGTTGGTCTGAGCCTTAGATGGGATGGAGATAAATTGCTGGGGAGCTGCAGAGCTGTAGAATTTGCTGTGCAAGGAAATAATGGCACTAAATGAGGCAAATTCTTCATTATCCTGGAGTATTAGCAAAGAGAATTCCCAGTGGGATAACGTTCAAGGCAAGGCTGGATGGGGCTCTGAGCAACCTGTTCTGGTGGAAAGGTGTTGGAGTTTAAACTGGATGATCTTTAAGGTCCCTTCCAACCTACACCATTCCATAATGTTGCCAAGTCCCATCCTACCCCCCAGGAAGAGTTGGGTGGCGATTTCTCAAGTGGAGAAGAATTACTTGGTTTAAGGGGATGTCAAAATTCCAGGTTTTCCAAGAGCTGCTGGAAGGTGGCAAAAGAGACGGCAAAAACTGGCCAAGACACTTGGAGCTGGAGCTGGAAGTTTGAATGAAAAGGTGTCGGGGAAAGCGTCCAAGCAAAGAGTGGAGCAGCTGGAGCGAGGCGGGCGTGGATCCAACCACCCCGAGGGCTGGGGCGTGGGGGGATCCACTCCAGCCAACTGGGGCTGAAAAATGTGCTGGAGGACGAGGCTGAGCAGCTAAAAAAGATACACAGAGGGAAACAGAAGAGGCTCCAGCGTATCGAGGGAGCGAGCGCCAACCTGAGGGAGCCCAGGGATGGGAAAGTTTTCTGTTTCCTGACAAAGAGCCAGAAATCTTTGGCCAAGATTGAACTTTCTAATAGAGGGGAGTTAAAGATTGGATAGTGTGACCTTAAAAAAAACCAAACAAAAACAAAGCCAACAAAAAAATGGAAGAGGAAGTAAGAGGCTCAAGGGCCACTTTACTTGTTAGGAAAAGGAAATAGAAGAGGAGGAAAGTTCAGGTAGGGAAACATGTGGTGTGGCTTTCTGATGGGAAAGCTCAACCAGGTCTTGGCAAAGCATCTGGCTGCCTCTGGCAGCTCCAAGGGAGGTGGTGTTCGGATGGGAAGGGCTGTAGGAATGCTCCTGGGTGGGATATTGCTCCAGTGGATCTTTTAGCTGAAGAGCAGAGAAAAGGACACAACTTGCCCCGCTGAAGGAGATTCCTGTGCACTGAGGCGAAGGCTAACATGGCATGACATAGGGATGACTCCCAAAAAGTGCCAGCCTGAGGGACAGATACCCAAGAAGATGTGGATTCCAGGTTTACACCTTGGAGTAGGAGCTAAGGGTCCTGTCTGCAACCACAAACTCCTGGGGAAACCAAATCCTTGAGTCCAGCAGAAAATCGAACTGCTTTGTGAGTGACAGGGAAGTGAGGATTAGGATTGTACATGTAATTCCCTTCCTAATACCTGTTATTAGGAACAGGGCTCCAGCAGGAGTACAGCCTGCTAGAGTGGATAGAGAAATTTATGTGCTCTTCAAAATAATTACATACAAAACTCCTATTTTTTTTAGATAGTTTAGGCAACCAAATAGTGCTCATGGTCATGAGTAAGTGTGGCATAATTTCAAGCTGTCCCAGGTTTCTTCCAGCAGTTTGGAGACCCTGGACTGCTGCACAGGGATGCAGAGGTGGGCTGGGAGTCTGGTCATTCCCTACAGTGCCAGCCATGGCACTGCTCAGTTTTGGTCCTGGGATCAAAGAGGATAATACTGATCTGGTGCAGAATGGTCAAGGTCAGGTCGTGCCTGTCACTACTGAATTTTGGGAAGACGCTGATTCCTACAACAGGAATTAAAAGGGGATTTAGTTCTACAAAAACCTCTGTGAGAGCTTGGGAGGCAGGAGGAGTCACTGGCTCGCCTGGGTTTCATTCTGTCTGATAACACCCTGATAAGTGCCAGGAAAGCAATTCCAGGATTTAGGAGGCAGCAATACCCCCCTGAGCAGAAGGAGCAGGGGACAGGTAGATTTTGTTCATGGCCTGCTGTTCTTCAGGCAGTTTGTTTTCCTTGTCCAGGTGTGATACCAGCATTTCACATGGACATATTGCTTCTCAAAGGGAGAACTAAAAGTGGATTAACTGAAGCTGTTGCCACCCAAGGAGTGTCTCAGTACTCACACATTGATTTTTGGGCCTCCTCTGTTCCCTCTTGACTGTTTCCCCATCCACATTGTAGAACAACATTGTTGAGGAGATTATTTTTGGTTTGGTTTTTCTCTAAAGCACCTGCAAGTCTCAGCGTGGAGAACTTTCCTCCCTCTCTGCCCAGTTATTCATAATATCATCTTTCCATGCAAATAGACTCATGGACCTTAATTAAAATATCAAACCAGACATTTTTGATATTCATTTCAAGACATGCAGTTTGCTGTGTTATCCCCAAACCTTTATAGCCAGATAAACAGGTTTTAAGGTTTCAAAGTGCAAAAGTAGGAAAAATATTTCAAACAGGGCAAAAGGCACGTGTGATAGCACTAGATCCATTTGAACAGCACAAAGGAAAAATAATGCTGACTTGTCCAAGTTTTCTAATTGAATAATTGCCAAACTACAATTTCTGCCAAGGCCAGTTGGTATTTGCAGAGGTAAAAGAAGGTGGGGTGATGATTGCCTTAGCTCTGGGCTTATTCTTAATTTAAAACCTCTTGAATTTAGATCCAGATGCTCGTGTTTATGGGTTCTGAGCAGTTTTGGCACAGAAACAAGGTCTGGAAGTGGTGATGGCATTTAAATGATTCTGAATTCATAGTACTGAGGAGATAATTTCTCCAGGAAGCGCTGGAAATAATTCAATTTATGGACTATTTTGGTCATTACCTGGATAGGAAAGAAAGAAAATAAATATCAGCAGCACATGTTGTTCTTTGCAGTGCAGCTTCAAGTAAAGGATGCCAAGGGACTGTGCCTGCCAGGCTGCTGGAAGCACAGGGATATGGAGAGGAGCAAGGAAATTCTGATACTTGTCTAGATGTCCTTGCTTGTGGCCCACAGCATCTGTTGCTGTAAGGATTCAGGAGGGATTCAGGGATTAAGGCATCAGCTCTGTAAAAAGTTTCTTCTGCTGCTCTTTGGACAAGAACAGTTGCAAACTGGATCCCAGACTAAACAAACAGGAGGTTTTCATAGAAGCGAACTCGGATTTTTCCACATTTCCTCCTGTAATTGGATACTCACAGTGACACATTGTGGTTTTGATGTGCATTTTAAATATGGGAACGGATGTGTGACTTCTTGTGCTTGATAATCCAGGGTCTCAGATGCTGAGGCCGTGAGAGATGAGGAGGACTTGGAGTTGGAACTTCCATTCTCTCTTTCTTTAGGCAACTCAGAGTTTGCTGGATCCTCCTGATGCGAGATGAGTTTTGTTTTCCTCATTCAAGCTTTTATATTCACAGTGTTTTATCAGGGATCAACGAAGAAATCCCAGGGCAAGCCAGGGTGTGCCTTTGACATAAAGATTCTCCTGTGCTTCTTGCCTGACACTGGAGAAGACCCTTGGAGGTCACTGGAGAACTTAAAACTCCAGAATTTAACCTTTCCCCAGATTTTTTACATGTAACTATTATTATAAAACACCTCTAACTTTGCACAAACCACACCCCTTAACATAATATTAATAATATTATTAATATTAATAATATTCCAGCCTGTGCAACCAACAGTCTGACACGTTGCTGCTCGTTCCCTTCCAGGCTGCTCAAGGAGGAGATGACCTGGATAAAGATTTCACTGAGGAAACAATAAAAGAGTATGATGGGAATTATTACAACTATTACGACCGGACGGCCTCTCCCGACATCGGCCCCGGGATGCCTGCGAACCAGGACACCATCTACGAAGGGGTAAGAGGGTTCATTCTCCATCGAGGAGAAGACTAGTTCACAGAGTTTGCCTTTCCATAATTTAGGGCGTAATTAGCAACACAAAAACCAGCGTGGGAGCATCTTCTCGCTTGGATTCACCCACCTGCGCCGGGGCAAGGAGGAGCTGCCTCGTGTCTTTCCAGCAGGAATTTCGGCAGTTCCTTGGGTTGCAGCTCTCCCAGGACCTCCAGCTCCAATTCCTGCTCAGGCTGGGGAGGCTGCTGATGAAGGCTGTGTCCTCCTCTCTGACTTTTGTGTTTCCCTTGTGTGCTGCAGATCGGGGGCCCGCGGGGTGAGAAGGGACAGAAGGGGGAACCTGCCATTATTGAGCCGGTAAGGACCATCTTGGTTTTGGGGTTTTGCTGTTTTTCTCCTGGAAAAAAAAAAAGGCACAGAGGGTTTGTTCAGTGTGTCTTCGTGGTTCAGTATTGTCTCAGTGGTACAGCTGGGAGGGAGGAAAACTTCCCATGAAAGAATTACTTGGTCCATTTGAAAACTTTAAATGGAAAATACTGTAATTACATATTTTAATTTTTAAAAAAAATACTTCAAGAAGTGACCTAAATTATGAAGGAAGGGCAAAATTTCCTGTGAAATCTCTCATTTAGCAAAATAAAAGCTGGAGCATCAGGCAGGGGACACATCTCACCCCTCCAGAGGGCTGGAAGTGCCCCTGGCTCCACAGCAAACCTGCTCCCCCGAGCACCCTCAGCCGGTGGCCAGGTCCTATCCTGACCTGAACTTGCAGCCTGGGGTTGGCTTTAATTGTGCAACTAATGGGTTCATCCCTCTGGAAATAAAAGGGTTCTCCCTGCACACAGCTGTGGAAAGGAGAGGTTTGCTCCTGCACCAGCCCCAGGGTCCCACCGGATTCCGCTTGCAGAGAAACCCTGTGTCGCCCCAGGAGCGGAACCCAGCACACTCTTTTTTGTTGTTGTTGTGCCCTGGGCTGTTTCTGAGGTTGTTTTTCTTTTTAAATAATGGTTATAATCTGCCTGTGCCCTCTGCATTCTGCAGAAAATGTGGGTGCCCAACTGAGCACCCCCGAGGTGGGGATGGAGCTGCTGCCCCACGATGGGAATGGCTGGGGCTTGCTCAGAGGCTCCTGCTGAGCAGAGCAAGAGGCTGTTGTTGATGCCTGTCTGTCTGTCCCTCTCTGTGGGTGTCAGGATGCCCAGGTACCCCCATTCCTGCTCCTCCCCAGGCTGGAAATGGAACTTCAGGTCCTCGCACCCACCTCCCCTGAGCAGGTCCCAGGAAGGCTGAGCACACGCTCGCTGCTCACCACCAGCTCAATTAACCTAATTTTCCTTGGCAGAGGGCCAGCCTTGCAGCAGCACTTCCCATCACCCCGAGGCCACTGTTTTTCTTTTAGTTCTTCCTTCCTTTCCTCCTCTGCCTGAAACTTTTGCAGGTAGCAGGGGAGGGGAGCCAGGGAGAAGCTGGGGTGCAGCAGCGGGGCTTGAAAGGCCTCAGTTCCTTATAAAAGCATTCCCGACCTCTCCTTCCTTCTCTTCCTTTCTGGTTCTCGTTCCCACTCTGCAAACAAAAGGAAGAGCGAGCGATTTCCTTATCGGAGGGTTGGGGAGAGGGGAGGGGGGAGCAGCCAAACCCCGCGAAGGCGATGGCAGGAGCCCAGCCCGAAACGCTACAAAGCGAACAAAATAGTTAAGTTTAATCATCCAGAAAGAATTTGGCCGCCTGCACGATTTCCAAACACTGGAGCATGTACAGCTTTTGCCAGAAAGTAAACAAGACCAAATGCCGCCCGGTCCCTCTCCGTGCGGCTCCTCTTTAGCAGGAAAATTCGGATTTGCTGCGCTTTTTAGCTCCTTTTTTTTAATATTATTTAATTTTTTTTTTTTTTTTTTTTTTTTTTTTTTTTTTTTTTTTTTTTTTTTTTTTTTTTTTTTTTTTTTTTTTTTTTTTTTTTTTTTTTTTTTTTTTTTTTTTTTTTTTTTTTTTTTTTTTTTTTTGTGGGAGCTGTAGGAGAAGGGAAATAAAAACCAAACGCAAAGTTGGATTCTGCTGGATTTTCTCTCGTTCAAACCGCCTGTCCTTCAATCCTTGCTCTGTGCTGACACTTGCTGGAGGCAGCAGGGCAGGACAGGGGCAGGGAGAGGAGGGATGGAGAGGAGGGATGCAGGGACCCCAAACATCCCAGATCTGGAGCCATCAGGGTGCTGCTGCCGCCTCCTCAGAGCCCTCTGTCCCTTTTGGGGGGAACCTGGTGCTCACATCTACTTTTGGGGAGGGTTTGCTCAGCCTTTGTGCAGCCCCTCTATGTGTTGGAGGCAGACTTTGGGCTGCTTCTGTGATAGTGGCTTCACTTGTGTTGATTGAGTGGAAGCAACACCCTGTTTTCCCCCGGGACAGTCCCAAATCCATGGTTTGCCTGCTCTCCCCAAGGTGATTGCCCTCGGTGGCATCTCCCCCAAGGGTCCTGTCCCCAAACCCTCCCACGTTTCCATCGCTCCTATTGATGAGAAATCATGTAAACAGTGGAGGTTTCTTGCCAAGGAGAATCTCCAGATGTCCCTAAGGCTGGAGCTCAAAATAAACCAACAGATAAGTATGGGAAGATGCCAAGGATGTTTGCATCCCAAATCAGCTAATTAGCCTTGACTCTTGCCCATGTGGAGGAGTGTCCCCAGACTCCGAGGTGGCCGTGGGAAGCAGAACCTCAGTGCTCCTGTGTGCTCAGGCCAGGGTAATGCTGGCACCCAGCAGCCCCAAAATCTCCTGGGGAGTCCTGTGTGGGCTGTGATTCTCTGTCCCAGCCCAGCCACTGATTAGTTTTTGGTTTAGAACCTGTCACACACAACACAAAAGTCTCAACAGGGATGTATTTTGGGGGTTCCCTGCAATGTCCTTCACTGTGTGACCAAGAAGGAATGAGTGCTTAGTGGGTGTTCTGGGGGACACTTTCTCCATCAACAGAATTCACCTCTCCTTTGAAGTCTCCAACAGCAATAGCTCATACTCAAGGCATGCTAGAGGAAGGGGAGGTGGAATTCATCCCTAATTCCCACCCAGGGGAGAGCAGTGTCTCCATGGCCAACATGGAGACTGTCAAAACATGGGCACAGGGTGAAACCTAAATTCTTTCCTGGTGAAGAACAACTGCAGAGGCACCTCTGTGGTGGCAGCAGCAGCAAATTTCCCCTCACACATCCAACTGAGGGGGAAGCCAGACTTTAAATGAGATTTTAAACGAGGTGGTAACGAGTAGTGTGGACGCTGGGAAAGGCAGCAAATAGTGCTGGCCATGCATTAGTGGTGCAGACACGTGTATCCTACTGATGGAAGCAGGGATGGTCCATAACAGCGTGTTTTATGCTATTTTTTGCTCCTCTGGGCTTAGAGACTGTGGCTTTTGGGGCAGGAATGCCTGGATTTTCCTCTAGACACTTCAGATTCATTCAGCTCAGCCCTGTCTGCTGGAGTGGCTGCGCTGGGTCAGCCAAGGCTTTTGGCACCAGAGCCTGAGAACAGTTAAGGGTGTCCCAAGACCAGTCCCTGCACTTGCTTTCTCTAGGCTTCACCCACGTAAGCCAACTGCTAATCTACAGATTTTTAAAGATGGGTTTCATCCCATAGGAGAAATGTCCCTGGTGAGATGGGAAGTGCTGGGACTGCTCTGGCTTGACCTGGCTGTTGCTGGACCCCAGAGATAAAAGGGGCAGTGCTCTCTGTGGAGCTCTTCCCAACACATCATCCTGATGCCTATCTGGAAAACATTTGCCAGATTTTTTGGGAGGTTTCTTTTTCACCTCTTACATACTCATAAGGAAAAAAAAAAAAAAGAAAAGAAAAACCACCTCAGTTCTACTGAGTACATGATAGATCTGATATAAAGTTATGACAAAATATTTAGATTAAAAAGGATGGAGAGGCATTATTTTACCATTCTGCCCACACAGTGATTTCCTACATGCACCGAGTAAATCAGAGTGTGCAGTCTGCTGGAAAAAAAAAATAATTTTGAAAGACGTCTTGCAATTTGATTGCTAACTTCTTTTCAAGCTCTTTGGGCCTGGAAACAGCTTTTTTTTTCCTGAAGCTCCAGCACCACCAAGGCTGGTTGTGCTCCAGGGTTTGCCTTTTGCCTGACCGTGGGCAAAGAGAGAAGGGTTGTGTTTAGGAAGGTGACCCTTGCTGGGCTGAGGGTGGGCCTGATGCCGGGGTCAAGGGCTGTTTGCCATACCCTCAGTGATTTAAACAGACATTATTTGGCTCTTCAGTGGGCCTTCTGTGCCTTTGGCAGCAGGGACACAGGAGATTTTCATCCAAGAGGGTGGAAACCCTTCATCTCGGGGTGCCTCTGTGTAGCAGCAAGACCTGAAATATTTAGGCACAGGACTTAAATAAAGCCCTGGAATCAAAGTGACCTGGGGGATGTGCCTTGCTAATCACTTTTTTTTTTTTTCCTCTTGCTCAGGGTATGCTGGTGGAAGGCCCACCTGGTCCTGAAGGCCCAGCAGTAAGTGGCACTTTTCCCCTTGCTCTGGATTTTGGGATGCACGTGGAGGGCTTGGCACTCGGCTGTCCCTGGGCTCTATTGCTTCCATATGCCACACATGTGCACAGAGTGCTTTGGGGTGGATTTTCTGGTGCAAAAATAAACAGAAGGCTCTAAATCTTTTCCTGCTCATTGTATAAATCTGCTACAAATAATAATGCATTTTAGTGGCTTATTTTTTTCCTGTCTTTTCCCATGCTAGGGCCTTCCAGGACCTCCAGGACCAACTGGACCCGTGGGCTTAATGGGTGACCCAGGGGAGAGGGTGAGTATTCATGTTTTTCTCCTCTTTGCTGAGGCTTTGGGTGGGTTTATGTGCGCACAGTGGGACTGTGGTGTGTCCCTGGAGCCCTAAAATCCTGCTCATCCTGTAATGGCACTTTCCTCTGAGTCAGCACCCAAAGGAGCATATGATGGGGTACAGTGCTGACCTTTGGGGTAAAAGGTTGGGAAACAGCCATGTTAATCAAATATATTAAGCCATTTTCCAAGTTAAAACCAATAGTTTGGGCTGAAAACCCTCTGTTCTCTGTGCTCCTTCCAGTGCAGGAGCTGGGCTGTGGCACTGGGAAAACAGGATGAGCAAACACCAAAATTACTAACACAGTAAAATGAAGTTCAGCTACTCTTCTGCATCCTCACTGCAGCTGGTGCTGTGAGTCCTGCCAGAGGGTTTGGGTTTGGTTGGGACCAGGATGGTCCTGGGGTCACACCAACCCCACTGCTGTGGGTCTTTCCTTACATTCCTTTTGTGTCCCAGGCTGCTCCCAGTGGGAAAGGGGCTCTTTGTGCAGCACTTCACCTTTGCTGTACGTGGATTATTGGTCTGTACCAGCAGCACTAGAGACTGATTTATGTGCTTTAGCAATGCAATAACTTAGGTTTTGATGTTACTGTAAATCAGTTTTGTCCCTGGCAGCCACTGCTTTGTAAACTGCTGTTGCAGAAGCCTCTGGCTTCAGGATGTCTCATCAAAGGCAGCTGCTCCCAAGTGCTTTTGTGGATTGTGACCCAAATCCCATAATTTAACACCTCGCTTCAGTCAGAGCTGTATATTTATTTGTTATTGCTGAGTCCCCACCTGGGATCAGGAGTTGATGACCTGTGTTTTGGGAGCTGCTGAACTCAAGCCTCAGGTCAGTGAGCGGTGCATGAGCGCCATTCCAGCAGCAATTCCAGTGCTTGGCAATGCCAAAAATTAAAACCCACTGTCCTCGTGCCCTGAGCTCAGTCCCTGGAATGACCCAGTTACCAAGACACTCCTCACTTGCTTTTATTCACCTGCAGCTCAAGCCTGTTCCTCCTCCCTGGCAGAGGCAGCCAGGTGAGCACACCTGGGCAGATGTGCAGCAGGCTGCCCACTGCCCCCAGGCCTCCTCCCAACAGGAATTTTGGCCTGGCATCTAGTGGAAAATTCACCATGGCACAGCCAGGATCTGGCCTTGCAGAGAGGCTGAGGTGGGAACAGATGCAGACTCTCTGCCTATGTAGGGCTTCCTACTTTCCTGGCAAATTCATTCGCTTGGACAAGGTAGGAAAAGACAACGGGAAGCTCTGGCTGGATAAGGGAGTTTTACTGTTCTGATATGTGTCTCACACATTTAATTGCTGCAAATGCTTTAAGTGTTTGTGTCATGGCCTTGATCATATTTTTTTTTTTCTTTAACATTCCTTTTGTTTGGTCTCAGTTGAGAGCCAGAAAGAAGAAGGGGGAGAATTCCTTTAATTACAGAAGATCAGAACAAGATCTCTGTGCCCCCAAGTACCTCCCCTTAGCCTTGTTTTAACTGTTGCAGTGATGCCAGAGTTCTGCCATGGTTTCCTCTGCGGTGGCCGTTTCTGTGTTTCCTTTTCTTTCTGATGTACCCACGTTGCAAAATGCAACCACTGGGAGAATTAAAATCATTGCTGACCTGCACTGGGAAGTGAATGCAGCAGTTTTAAGGTGCACTTGAGGAGATTCCTCAGCTGTTCAGGCATTCCTGTGACAATATCCCTAACCTGGGCACAGGATTTTTTTTTTTTTAGCAGAGGTTCTTTGTTGCCTTCTTGGTCCTGGGGGGATTGGCCGGAGCCTGCTGGCTGCTGCATTCCCACTTTCCCCCCCCCCCCAGAGCACTGCTGGAGAGACCCTCACCTCATTTACACTCCTGGTGTATTTATTGTGTTTTTTGATGGAGCAGTAATAACGTTTCTGGTGGTTGTGACACGACTGAGAACGAGGGGCCCTGACTGTGCTCCATCGATCAGTGCCTGCGAGCTCAGAAAGTCGATACAGGCTGCGGGCTCAGCCCAGGGCTGTGAGCCAGTGCCACTGCTCGTGGAGAGCTGGGCTTAACCCTTGTGGCACTGCAGCTCTGGACCCTCCTGAAGGAGCTAGGGCAGGCTCTGCAGCCTTGGGGTTGGCTTCCCAGAGGATGGGTGTGTTTTGCATCTTGCAGTAGTCAAGGGTTAGTCAGAAGAGCTGCGTGGCTTCATCAGATTCTTGGGAGGTCTTCATCCTGCTTGGGTTCCTGTGTGATGCCCAGCTTCCTCTTCTCCTCCCTTGGATGTGCTGTGTCTACTCCTGCATTCCTGGCAGGCTGGATGCTGCCCCTGGTGACAAGGGAGTGTGTTTCTGTCATTTGTCCAGGCAGATGCAGACATTTGCTGGCCAAGCTCCTCTTGAACAGCCCTGCAAAGCCAACCAGCAGCAGACACACTGTCCCTGACGATGCTGCTCCACACCCTAAAATGAAAGGAATAATTTGCATTCTAGCACAGGCAGCACATCCTGCTTTTCCAAGTGTCCAGAACAGAGTGTAATACAACATACTGTGCACAGAGGAGTGATGAACTTGCAGAGCCAGGAACTGCAACTGTATTAAAATACTCCTTTTCAATTAGAGCAGCTCCACTTTTAATTTGTTTATTATTAACCCTGCGCGTGGCTCATGAATTTACATGACTTCCCTGTGTACTGGGAGGAACAGTCCCTCTGCCTGCATCTGATAGAAAGGCTTTTTATTTGCAATCAGGCAGGTGCACTGAATTAATGTACCAACAATATTCAGCTATGTTAATATTGGCCAACACTCATTTAGCTCTGGTTTATTCATCATGTCAGCTCGTTCATTTTTCCCAGTTATTTTACAACATGCAGAGGAACTTGTGTCAATGGCAAAGCTGTGGAGCAGCCTGTTTGTGGGAGGTTTCAGAGGGCTCAGCTGAGGGGAGGGCGGTTTGGGATGACTTAGGCAGGTTTCTTTGAGCGGTGGGAAGAAGGAAATATGGCACTTAGGAGACCAAAGAGTTATTTCATGGGTACTCCAGACTGGAATGAATCAACTGGGAAAATGTGCTGTTTTGAACAAGATGAGCTGCAGCATCAGAGCAAAATGCAGCTCCATCGCTCTCCCCATGGTGTGTTTGGAATTCTGGGGAGTTCCAACCCTGAGGGAAGGCTGATCACAAAGCAATAGCTGTATCTTCCAAGACCATGCAGCCATTGAGTCCCAAAGGACTTATTCCCCTGGGGACAGTTTTGTACCTCAGAAGTGCAATAGGATCCCTGAAATCCTTATTGGGCTTCTGCAAGGCTTGATATTTTCAGGGTGCTGTTTCTCCCATCAGATGGCAAGTGCTGCCTTACCTAGCAGAAACCAAAATCTGCAAGAAAGATTCTTCTCTTACATAATTTTCTGACCAGGGCTGAAAATGGCACAAAAATAATCAGAGAGAGAGAGAGAGAGAGAGAGAGACACTCAGTGAATTTTGAGGCTCGGCACTGTGGGCTGTTGGGTAGCACTCGAGGAGCCCCAGCACTAACACACTGAGGTTTCAGTTTAACCATTCCCTTGAAATATTGCACCAGTGTTTGCACTCAGCGTGGCATTTTAGAGCACTGCACCAAATGAAAGTTGAAGTCCCCATCCCTGGCTGCCATATATCAGCAAATCCCTATTTACATAACGAGAGCGACACAGATTTACACCCCGAGCCTGGCAGGCTGCATTTCTTCGAGGCATTCGTGAATTTAAATTTACAAAGTGCTTTATGGGTTTGATTTTCCTCCGTTTCCCTTGCCCCCCGCTGATCCATCCCACAAGGAACAGACCTCCCACACCCAACCTGAAACAAAAAGAGGCATTTATGGGTATAAAAGCATTGCATCAACATTTGTCAGGCAGAGTACACACACGGAGAGATAAACAAATCTCGTTCCTGATCTGTCACATGCAGGACTGGAGTTAAAGGAGAAGAGGGAGAGAAAAGAAAGTTTATTATATAAAACAAGTCTGGCCTAAATTATTTATGGGGCTTCTGCTCCAACAGATGGGACTGGCCTCTGCACCTCATCAGCAGGGTCAGGGACTCCGGTGTCGACCAGACTGAGTAAACAGCGCGAACGCAACACCGTGAGCTTGTCTTGAAAAATGGATGGGCTGGTGTGTTCTGCAGCCTCCCTTCGCTGCTGAGGGAGCTGCTGGGTTTTTTTCCTGTATTTTTTTTTCGTTGTTTTTTTTTTCCTGATAAATCACTGGCTGCAGCTCTGGCTGCTGCAGCGGCGCTGGGAGCGGCGTTGTTATTCCGAGCTGGTTGCGGTGCGGAGCCGCGCTCCGGGTCCGTGGGGCTCCGGGTCTGCAGGGCAGCTCTGCCCTGTCATTGTGGTGCAGGTCCCCACCACAGCCCCGTCCTGCCTGGGGCAGGGTGGAGTAGCCACAGCTCCTCGCCCCCACCCTGGTGCTGGGCTCTAATTTAGGGCTTGGAACTCTTGGCTTGGGTTCCTTTGTAAGTGGGAGGCAATAAGGGAATTGTGAAGTGGAACACAGAGGGAATGGGAGAAGGAGGAGCACAGAGGTGAGAAATGCAGAGAGAACGTTCTGGAAGACAGTGGGGCAAAGATAACACACCAACTGTTTTGGTTTAGTGGTTTGGGTTTCTTTAATGCTCTGATTTTTAGGGACTTAGTTACCTATTTCTCTTTCCCTGATCCTTTGCCCACCTTTATTCACCTCCCTTTGCTTTGTGGGGCTTTATGTGACCCTGTAGCATGTCCATCTCTGTCTGTGATTTGTGACAGAGTTTTACATTACTATTATTTTACTATTGCACGCACTGGAGGGCCTCAGACAAGTTGAAGAAAGTGAGAACTAACACAGATATCTGTTGCTTGCCCTTCCAACAGCATTGGTTTTCTATGGATGGATTTATTATTGGCATTTACTAAATAAAGGAGTATCCAACACCTCAATCTTGAGCTGTTGGCCAGGCAGTCCTGTCTGTTTGGCCACAAAATGAGCACCAGGGCTTATTTTGGCCTCACTGGGATGTGGTCAAGTCACTCATACCTTAAACTGGTATGAATAGTTGGATGTCACCCTCATTTGCATGTGGGATCACTGGGTGGGTGTGTAAATTGGGGTTAACTTAAACTTTCTGTCAAGTCCACAGTTGGGACTACAGATAATCCATGGGCTGCCTTAGGAAAATTGGCCATATTTGATTATTTATAGCTTCATCAATGGATCTTTTACTGCACACTTGTTCCTTTAGTACAAGTTAAAGACACTCGACTGATGTTAATCAGCACAGCTCCATTGAGATCCACAGAGTTTGGCTGATTTACAGCTGCTGACAGGATCACTCTATTGGAGATGGAAGTGGCCTCATAGGACTTAAAAAAAAAAAAGGGGGGAAAAAAGCCAAAAGAGAGAAAAATGGAATGACCCAGAATGACTGAACACTACGGAAATGAATTTATCTTTCTCCATTTCTATCTCACAGACCCTGAGTTAGGAAGCTTCATATTTTATTTTTTTTTAATAGGTTTTAACTAAACATTGATTCCATGAACATGCAGCATTGCAGAGATTTTTATTGCTCACTCGAAAATTGCACATGGCAGAGCTTGGAAATGTGGGGGCCAGGATGGAAAAAGAGGGAATTACTAGGAAAAGTCGTGTGGGCTTGCAGATGCACTTCCAGAAAATTTGCCGTGGCATTGGGATGTCTACAAGCTCAATCCCTGTGTGTCAAGACAATATCATGGCATATCCCTTTATAGCCACAGCTGCTTATGTATGGACATGATCAAAATGATGCTATAGAAGTTTATTTTTACTTGTTCTTCTTGCAGGGACCACCTGGTCGCCCAGGTCTTCCAGGAGCAGATGGTTTACCAGGACCACCAGGGACAATGCTTATGTTGCCCGTAAGTACAAACGTAACTAAAAAAAGCATTTAAATGAGTCAGGTTTCTTGGCTTTGTTGCTGTTCAATGCCTGTTCCTGCAGAAGCCTCCCATCTCTTTCACACCCAGGACACATTTTCCTTGAGGTAAAAGATGGATCCTGATGGCTTTCCTTGTAAATTTACTTTTTGCAAAAGCACTGTAACTTCTTCACTGGTCAAAAGCACCAGGTTAAAATTTCCAGAAGGGATGAGCAATCATAGAATTCATAGGATATCCTGAGTTGGAAGGGACCCACAAGGATCCAACTTCTGGCTCTGCACCCCAAAAACCCCACCATGTGCCTGAGAGCATTGTCCAAACACTTCCTGAACTCTGAAAAAGCGTAAGTGTTTCTGCCTGGGCACGGTGTTGGAGACAAAAACACATGAAGAAGTAACTGAAGACACTTCCAAGGGCCAATTTTTCATGCAGAGTCCTCCTTCCTACAGCGAGGAACCTCAAACACTTCTTCAAAGCCAAAATTATAAGCACCTGAACAAACTGGTCTTCTTTGATGACACGTGGTAAATTTGTATTGGTTTTGGTCTCCTACATGAAGCCAGTAAGTACCAAATCAGCCTTCTTGGTCCTGGGATGCTGAAGGAATGGTTATATTTTGTGTCTGCTTTGATGTGAGACAACCCGAGGGAATCCAGCTGCTGAAAATAAGTGGTTGGGTCCTGAAGGGAAGGAGTTTTTAGTGACAAACCTCAGCACACTTGTACAGGCTCCAAAGGGCTGGGTGAGGCTTGGGTAAGTTCCTGGCAGGGTTCCTGAGCAGGCTGGGCCAAGAGCTCGGCGTGGAGCTCAGCTGGCCATTACAGTGAATTTGTTGGCCCCTCCAGAACCAACCACGGGCCCATAAATTGCATCTCTTTGAATCTCCTTGCCAAGTCGGTGTGGTCACACACCTAACACCGACCAGGGGAAAGGCCAAGGTGAAATGGAGGTTACAGAACCATCCAGGTGGGTTCTGCAGCCAGGAGCACCCTTCCTGCAAAACCCCAAGCACACACCTAAGGCAGGAGGAGGGTGTGTGCCCAGGAATGTGGGGCTCTGGGGGTGGAAGAGGCAGAAGGAAACACTAAACTCCTTCTCTTTCAGGTGTGGAAATAAAACATAAATGCCTGGGGTTTCTAAATCCTTTGGGTGCTGAGGGATCCTGGCTTGAACAATAGGCCAGACTCTGGTTTTTTGGAGCAAACTGCCACGCTTGAGAAACGCAGCCTTTGTCAGGGCAAACGGGCAGCTACAGCCAAATAACCTGATCCAACCCCGTCTGCCTGGGGTCTCCTGACCAACAGCATCCACAGAGGGGAATATCAGCCCTGTGAGAACTGTGCACTGAGTTCTGAATGGTAGTGTGTGAGGTCCTCACGTGCAGAGCCCACAATCCCCCTCATTGTGAGTCCCTCCGGGCTGGCAGAGCTCGCCGTGCGGGTGCGGACGTGGGAAGCGCGGCTGGTTTGTGGCTCTGAGCTGGGTGACCCGAGCGTGGTGGGTTAATGGGATGGTCTGGGAAGGCAGTGATGGATTTGGGTCAGTCATGCTGAACCAAATCGTTTGGGAGTCAGGCTGCTGTGAGGGTGGGAGGACAGCAACCCGGTGACCTGCTTTCTCCATCTTGTCCCCATCAGTTCCGCTTTAGTGGAGGAGGAGATGCTGGATCCAAAGGACCTCTCGTTTCAGCCCAGGAGGCCCAAGCCCAAGCCATCCTGCAGCAGGCCAGGGTAAGTGGTTGGAGGTGGGATGTCTCCTGCAGCAGGTTCTCGTGGAAGCAAAGGAAAACCAGAATAAATGTGTCAGAGGAGACATCTTCATACTTACACCCTTCATGGTGGTGGTAACAACTCATCTGGGGTGGAATTGCTTGTGTTCCTTGGAGATGATGACGCCTCAGTTTGGATTTTTATTAATGGCCAGCAAGGGTCCAGGTCCCAGAAAGATGATTTTACATTGTCTACAGCCTTTGGACCAGACCTTTTGCTGGTCCCAGACCTGTTGGCTCCAGTGCTGTTTGTGCTGTTTGTGCTGACGGTTTTGAGGGTCCATATGAACAGTTGTGGATGTGCTCTAGGAGATTTCTTTCTTCTGTGTGTGGGTTTGTGTTTTTTTTCCCAATAAATCATAATAATTAAACGTAAGCCATGGATGGAAGCTGTTCCCAGCCCCACGAATCTCAGCAGGCAGATTTGTAATTTTCTTTAATGTACTTATTTGGAAACACATGATGGCTATCCATGCAATGTTTCTTTCCATGGATGACCTTATTGATTGATGATCAAATCATCCCTGCTTTAGTGGTGACAAAAAGCTGGTCATGCACATTCCCAGTACAGCTCCTGTTCCCTGCCTGGATCAGTGACTTAGTGCATAAAGCTTTGTGCTCATCTGTTCAGAATAAAAATTTTTAGCCAGTGCAGCTTAGAAATTTTTCTGCCGTGAGTGGTTGTGGTGGTTTTTTGGTTTTGTTTCTTTTTTTAAAGTTTGATTGTTTAACATGATCGTTGCCACGTTAAAAGCAGAGATGCAAGAGGCACAATTCCAGCAGAAAGGAACACCTGGGGAGAGCCACAAAAAAGTTGTGTTTGTCCTGATCTTGCCCAAGAGGAACCAAATTCTGGCTGTTTAAGGAGGCAGTTCCCAAAGGGACATGGTTTTGAGACATTGCATTTGGGGGCAGAGCTGAGATGTGCTCCTCAGGTCCAAAGCCCACATCTGTCTGCAGCTGGAATGTGCCGTGTGTTGTTCAGGGCTCTTTGCAGTCGCTTCAGCACAGGCTTTTTGGGGCTGGGCTGCTGAAATGGGCTAAAAAGCAATTTATTTCACCCTTCAATGCAATAAAATCCATTGGGATCTCCACCCAGCCGAGTGACACTTGCTCCTTTTGGGTTTATAACAAGGAATTTGGCTTAGCTGGGGCTATTCTGGATTCCATCCAGCTGCCCTTTTACAAAGGAGTTTGATTTTATACTTATTCAGGTAGAGTACAGGGCCTTGATTCCACCAGTCACTGCATTTTCCTGTCCATTAACCTTGTTCTGAGAATAATATCGGCAGATTATGTTTCTGGTGTTGCCTTGTCAGTCTTAATTTCAAGCCTGCCTATGGTTTTTCCATCAGCATTTTATTTTGCTGGGAAATAGGGAGTTTGACCTGATAAACGTTTCATGAGAAGCACCTGCTTTCTCAGACTCTCTGGTTTTGTTCTTTTTCTTTTTCCCCTGCCTGTTGAAAATTGTGATTTATGAGAAAAAAAAAGCTCCCTCCTCCCACTCCAGGTCTTTTTCTTTTTTTTTTAAATTTTCAAGTTCGGGGAAAAAAATTTAAAAATCAAATAAACACTGGGTAACTTTGGAGCTCTGGATGAAAAGTTGTTTATTTTTATAAAGGAAAAAATTAATTCCTTGGTTAACTTCAAAATTTTTGGCTGAAAACTTGGATACCAAAGCAGAAAGGGAAATAAATGCAAATTTTTTTTGTGGTGAAGCCACAGGATATGGCAGGAATGGAAAAGGACTCCTGCAAGGGGGAAGATGCCTTCTTTCCTTTTCTGGGTTTGTTTTTCTTGTTATCACTGCTGTTAATTGCATTATTAGGTTGATTTATTCCCTTAAAATTTGGCTTCCATTAGACACCAAACGTTATCCCAGCCAGCAGTGGTTCAGAGCATCTCCCTTTTAATGGGGTGTTGTAAAAAGATGTCACATAATCCAGCATTTGTGCAATATTTATGCCATTCCAAGTGCAATCACGGGTAGATTTTAATTACTGGAGTACACAGATAATTACAACTCTTTGAAAGTGTTGAATTGTCACGAGGGAACAAATTGTCTGAGTGATGTTTTAAGTGTGGACCAGCTCCATTACCCACCATGGAAATTATTCACTTGATACATGGTTACATGACTCCTTAATTATTGAGCTAAAAGCCCCCTGTTGCAAATAGAACTGTAGTTCAGTTTGGACCATAAAGAAAAAATTCTGCTAAACTGAAGTGGGATCATAAATATTTATGTCCTCTCTCAGCAGACTCGTGCACCAGCCAGGGGGTTTCATAGAATCATGGAATGCTTTGGGTTGGAAGGGACATTAAGGATCATCCAGGAAGGTGGGCAGGGACACCTTCCACTATCCCAGGTTGTTCCAAGTCCCATCCAACCTGGCCTTGGACACTTGCAGGGATGGGGCAGCCACAGCTTCTCCGGGCAAAGAGGGGTTGTTTGTCCATTTGTGGATGCCAACGTGCTGTTGGGGCAGCAGGTTACACTTCCTGGGGATGCAAACGTTGCTCCAAGGATTGGTGGTCTCGGGGCACGGAGAGAACGTGTGGCTGGTGGTGCAGTGGTGGCTTTGTCCCACTGGAGCAACAAAGCAGAGACACAACTGAGCCCCCTTTCCCTTTGTGTTGCAGCTGGCGCTGAGGGGACCAGCGGGGCCGATGGGGCTGACGGGGCGGCCGGGCCCCATGGTAAGTGAGGGCACAGGAGAGGGTGGAGCTCTGGGATACCTCCATGAATGGCTCTTTCTTTACATGGTGTGATTCTGTTGTGGAAAAACGAATCTGATTGTGTTCTCTGTCCAAAGGGACCCCCGGGCAGTGGAGGACTAAAGGGAGAGGCTGGAGAAATGGGACCTCAGGTGAGTGTGGGCACATGGGGTGACTGGGGACAAAGAGAGGTGTGGAGCAGCCAGTCCTGCTTTAGAGGCTGTTGGAAAGGAGGGATTCAGTAATCCAATGCCAGTGGAACGTAGGAAGGTGTGAGAACATCTATTTTGCATGTAAATGTCCCTCCAAGTGTCTGAATCTGGACAGGATTTTAAGCCAACAGTGTAAAAATCTGCAGGTGACTTTGCCTTCCTGCAAAGACATCTGTGGAAGGGTCCTGTAAATACAAGATAGGCTGGAGTGTGGGGAGTTCAATAATGCTCAGGAAGTTGTTCTTCCGAGCTGTAAATCCTTCATTAAGGCGAAGTTGCCAGTTTCTCCTGATGCAGGATGTGATTTATCTACCCTGTGTGGAGCTGCTTCCAGGGCAAAAGCTTCCTCGTGGATAAGCGCCCACAATTCCCATCCGGAGATGCTCAGTCCTGAGCTTTCTCTGTGTGTTTGGAACTACAGGCTCTGCTCGAGGGGTTCACCTCCCACTTGGTAGCCCTGACAGCCCCAGCAGTGCCTGATCTGGGCACTCATCAGGGTCTGTTCCTCGTGCCTTGGGGTGATGGCATTTCATCCTCTCTCCTTGATGCCTTTACAGGGTCCACGAGGCATCCAGGGCCCTCCTGGTCCGGCAGGAAAACCAGGCCGCAGGGTGAGTGTCCTGGCAGCTGCTCCGAGGCTGCATTAGCTACAATTTCTGCTGGAAAGTGTTTCTGCTGCCAAACAATCCCCCAGCGCCCAGAGCGTTGCACAAGAGCCGGCTGGAGGCCAGGCAGGGGCTTGTCCAGGACCTCTCCGGACATCTGGACGGACAAGAATGAGGATGAGAGTTAAAAACTGGGCAGTGTGGGGAGAACTGCAAGGCCACACGTCCCACTCTTTTTATCCTGTTTGGGTTTTTTTGGGGTTTTTTTGTGTTTTGTTTTGTTTTTTTGGCTCTGCAGCTTTGAGGTTGTAGCTGCATAAATGCCTTGAAGTGGTTGGACAGTCCTGAAGGCTGGTGGAGTGTGAGGAGGATCCAGCCCCTGAGGGGGTTCTGGAGTTGGTATAAATCCTGCTCCCTCTTTCTGTTGACATCCCCAGTGGTGATTTTTATTTTGCACCATCCTCTGCCTCATCACGATTCAACTTGCCAGAGGAAAAACCGAGCAGGTCTTTCGTGTGACCCACTTCTGGCTTCCTTAAAGGAGAAATTATCCCATTTCAATTTGCAGACATCATCATTACCATATCCTAAAGTGTGCTGGAAGATAATTATTTCAAATAAAAATCAATGACCATGTCCCAGCATCCCATGCAGTGAAGCAGCTTTGCTGCCGTTTGTCTCCCGTTAGCTCCGGGGCTGAGCCTGGATGTTGCTCCAAACACAGGGCAGGCGTTTTTCCCTCCCCAGCCCATGAGATCCAACTTAAATAAACCCTCACTTTGCACAGACGTCCCTGTGGCCACGACCTCCCCTTTGTGTGTGACTCTTCGCTTGTCTCTGTTGCAGGGCCGAGCTGGCAGCGACGGTGCCCGGGGAATGCCAGGCCAGACAGGACCAAAGGTAGCACCACACATTTATGTCTTTTGGGAATCTGCATCTGCTTTTTAGCAGGAATGAACTGAGGGGCCTGAGGAGAAGGAGCCCACCTTGCTTTGGAGGAGGTTGTTTTTGGTGGTCCAGAAACTCCTGTGAAGTTGTGAAAGTTGAGGGAAGTTAAACACACTCCTAGAAGGCACAATAGCAATTTTTTTTCTTTTTCTTTCTATTTTTTTAGTACAACTTTTTTTTTTTTTAATTACTGGATCCTCTTAAGGATGAAATATGCTCCCTTGCTTCAGAATGAAATATGTTGCAGTTGTAGAACAAATACTTCAGAATCCCAATTACAGAATCCAAACATGAATGAGTGGTTGGAACCATCCTAGAATATAACTACCAAAAGCATCCTTATTAACTGAGGGAGGAAATGCAGGAGGTGTGGTGAGGAATTCTAATCCCCTCGTATTTTTGAGACAAAATCCCTTCATTCTGCTGGTATTACCAAGCAAGGAAGAAGCTGCTGCACTGAAATTGAATGCAGAGGAAGTTTGCTCAGGGAATCATGTCTTAGAAGGTTTAAGTACTTTATTATGTAGATAGTTAAGGCTGGAAGAGATGGGGGGTTTTGATACAGAGACAGGAGACTGCAAATCATTTATCCAGTAAAGTGCTTTAATGAGCGTCGACTGCCCTCAGAGGAGGGGATGCCAGGGAAGAAGGGAAACAGAATAACGAGCAGTGCTGGAAAGGAGAAGGAAATTTGCTGTGAGCAGAAGCAGAGAGATGCTCCAGGACCTGCCAAAAAGAAGGGAGCTGGAGGTTACTCAGAGTGCATCCCAGCCAACCTTGACCCACCCACTCTGCCCTCCCATCTGCCCAGGTGTGATGGAATTCTCCTCCCTTGCTTTCCTTTCCTTTTTAGAAGGGAGGAGCTGGTACTATTTTAGCAATTCACATACCATGAGCGTGTGAAAATACAAGTGGCTTCACCCCTTTACAGTGAAAAAGGGACTTTTCTGTCTGTGGGGCCTTCCTCTCTGTCACCCACGATTTGCAAACACCCCTGTGCTGTCTCTCTTCTCCAAAGGTTCGGGACATCTGGGAAACAGCTCTCTGTGCATTCCTGCCCTAGTTTCATTAAGACAACTTCCAGAATTTATTTACATAGATTTCTTTCCCTGGAGTGTCCAGGAGAGTTAAAAAGGAGGTATGGGATGGATTGCATTAAAGCTCAGGATGGTGGTTGGGAACCTGTTGGTAGGTGAGGGAACACCAGTGTCCAGTTTGCTCACCAGTGGAATGCAGTTTGTAATTCCACAGAATTAAAACTAAATAAGTATTTGGACTACAAAAACCTGTCTAGAAGGGAGATGTTTTAGATCATGGAGAAGTCACTCAAAGAAACTCTGAAATCCGCATGGAAGAGCATTTAAACTGTAGGTGTTGGAGGAGTTTAACTGCAAATGACTTTGAGATGGTTGGGTTTTTTTCTTGTTTTAATCTATAACTTTGAAATCGTCACTGGTCTGATGCAAGGTGAAGGCTGAACGTCTGAGGGAGCAAATCGATCCCTCCTTGACACAGAAAAGAAACAAATTGGAAGGATGTTCAACTGCAGGTGGAAATGTGCTCTAAACTGGTGTTTCTTTCAGGGTGACCGAGGGTTTGATGGCTTGGCTGGTTTGCCTGGTGAGAAGGGAAATAGAGTAAGTTTTCTTCTACTTGTCTTCAGGGCACTGGCTGGAATAAAACCTTGGCAAGAGGAGGTGGCTGGGAGAGACTGGGAGGAGGGCAGCTATTGCTGGGGATGAGCCACAGTGGTTTAATTAAGAGAGGATGAATGTCCCTAAGAGCATGTGGGATGTCACAGCATCCCTCCCAGCATTCCCCTCCCAGGAAGCTGCAGGATCCTTCTGGGATTGCTCAGAATTGGAATGGAGGGGGGGAAAAAATGCCTTAATAAAATCAAACTAAAAATTAAAACAGGAGGCAAAAGCTGCTGTTAGACAGTGCAGTTGGGGATGCAAATTGCCAGAAATTACACTGGGTTTAATCTCTTTGCTTTGTAATTAAACAATGGAGGGGGTAAAAAAAATGCCAGGAGGTGGTTATTTTGGCAGGCTACGTGTCCCTCCCCTCCCTGGAGATACAGCTACTGCTTTATAAAGCAAGGGAGTGTTCGAGCAGCAGAGATTGAATCGTGATTACAAATTACACAGGGCAGGGGAGATGATGCCTGGGAGAGATGTTTAATCAGCCAGCACTGGAGTGGCATGGCCTGGGCACAGCAATAACTGTGTGCAGAGCACGAGTCCTGCTCCTCAGGGAGATCCTTGCTTCCCAATCCCTTGACAAAGTGTCACCAGTAAATCCCATGAGCTGCAGCCCCTGGGGATGAGTTTGTGGGTGATGGAGCCCATGAGGGGTAGAAGCTGCTGCTTCAGGGAGCACAGAGACAGCAGCTATGAGGGTACAAGTGCCTGCAGCAAGTGCAGACAGAGAAATCAAGTCCATCACTTGGTTTATCCCCATTCCCTGATGTTTTCCGTTGCCAAAGTGCTTCTGCCTTCTCTGAAGCATTCTCCGCCTTTCCTTTATAGGGTGAGCCAGGCCCCCACGGACCCCCAGGGGCACCTGGAGAGGATGGGGAGAGGGTAAGTCTGTCTGTGGATTCAGCAGCCCTTTGAATTCCTAACGAACCCCTGTAAACAAGAAGCAGATGCACCATGAGCCAGAGACGTGGCAAGAGCAGCCGGCACACGAGACCTCGGTCCTCGTGCCCTGGGGATGCTGCTGGTGGCTGTGGAGGGAGGGGAAGCACAGCAAGGAGTTGGGAGTAAAGTGAAAAAGGAGAATTTGGTTTTAAAGATCTGGTCAGAAAGCTCGGGTTTTGTTAAAGGAAAAAAAAAAGAGAACCCAAGAAAAATGTGAGCAAAGTAGCGAGTCTGATTTCCTAAGACCCAGCGAATTGTAGTAAAACTCGGGCAGCAGAAATTCCCGGCAGATGCGGGAATAGAAGATTAAATTGTTCACTTCTCTTTCCACTCTGTTCAGTCAATAATCAAAGATCTCTAGCAAAGCTCAAACTAAGTGATTTCGGCTCCAGAGAGCCTGGTTTAAAGGGAGAGATTGAAAATGCTGAACCCGGGGGTGTGAGGAGCGTGCGGTTTAACCGGAGGAGCCGCTGTGGATTTCCCAGGCTCTAATCCCCTTCCACGATATTTTCTTTCCACCTTGGGCTATTTATTTCCTCTGTAAAGCTCAGGTAATAACACCTTCCTCGCCACAGGGTTGGGAGGATTAATTAGTTGCGGCTCTAAAGTGCTTTGAAGTCGAACAGAGCAAACCCGTGTCTTGCGGGGGAAGAACGAGTGTCTGGAGAACTTTAATCCTAAAAGAGAAAAAGAAACCATATGAGGTGTGCAGGGAGCATGGAGGGCATAAATGAGAAGAAGAGCAGGAATTTTATCAGCAGAGAAGGAGGGTCTACAAGGCCTGGCCTCTAGGATTGATTTCCTAAGAGGGAGCCTCAGGTTTTGGGTTGTTAAAAATGACTCAGGGGAAGCACCATCTAAAAATTTTGGGGTTTTCTTGGGACATCAGCAAGATATGGGAATAAGGGGATAAAGAATCACCCCTTTGCTGCCCCTGGTTTATCTGAGGAACCCTAATTTGGCTAAACCACATTCCCAGGGTGTTGCTCCCATACTTCCTTGCCATTCAGTTTTTTATTAAATCTCGTGGTTATTGTCTCACATGCCCTGAATTGTTTCTACAACATCTTGTCTGGTAGCAAAATCCATCTTTATGAACATCAACATGAATTATGAAGTATCCTTAGAGCATTTCTAATCCCTGGTAAATTCTGCACACACAGAGTTAGTCTCCAGGCTTACAAGGTCTTCCTCGTGCACAGATTCCCTTCCAGTCCTCCAGGGAATCTGCTTCTCTGTGTGAAATATTATTTAACAGGAAAGAAACACCTGTGATTTGACTGCAATATAACTGGTTTATTCTGTCTCTTGCTGCTTCTCTTCTTTTCTCTGCTGCTGAACAGGGAGATGATGGAGAAGTTGGACCCAGAGGTCTTCCTGGAGAACCTGTGAGTATCTTCTTTGTTGTCTTCTTGTACTGCAGCACTGCTTTGGGCCAGGTCTTGATGTGATAATGGTGTTTTTAGGGGTCCCATGGGGCAGCTCTCCTGGTACTAAGCAAGACCCTTGAAGTCCTTTTCTGCTCACAGTGAACAAAACTTCATCAATTTGCAGTTTGTTTCTGTTTGGGCCCCCAGCTGAATCAGGAGGTGGGAATTCCTGGTCTCAATAAGGTTAATGGAGATGTCAGTGGTGTTGGACAAAAACCTTTGGACCAACCCAAATAAACTCTTTCACAGAGTATCCCACTGAAAAAAACCCAATTGAGTTGTCAATTAGATACCCTGAGAAAGTATTTTTTCCCCCTAATCCTGAGTATTTCTTTCTTTACTGGCAACAGCAAGCCCTGCTTCTGGCTGGCTGAAGATTTTTGCGTGTAGTACAGTTGTTGGCTGCTTATTTCATCCAAAATGCATTTCCTTTGTTATGAAAAGAACATTATCTGTCATTTACCGCCGGCTTTGCTTTCAAAATGTCTTATTTGGTTGTTCTAAGGCGCGGCGTGGTGGCCCGAGAGTAATTGATGGGAATTGTTGGACACAGTTCATGTGAGGAAGGGAAGGGTTGGCATTTACAGACTCACTGGAACTAAATTATAGACAAGATGTCTGATTAACTTCTGGGAAAGATTAATCAACTCAGCTATCTCCTTAGCACATGTCTAAGCAATAACTTATGGGTTATTAACTTCTTAAAAGCTTTTATGTGCTCAGGTAACACAGCAACAAAAGAGGAGCTTAAATGACGGTAATAGACGCAGGGAAGTTTATTTTTGTTTCAGCAACGTGAGTAAAAATACCTGGGATGGCCAGAACAAAGGTTTCAGTTGCATTACAGGAAGCTTTGTCATAAATATAAACATCCTAAATCTGTGTGTTTTTCTTCTTCTCTGCCCTGAGCCTAAGGAGGGTCTTTTCAGTGACTGAAACTACTGGTGGGACTTCAAAATGGGTTTGCCTTCATCCTGCTCCATTTCCTTCCAGTTCCCATCAGTTGACAGCAGCAGAATTCCTGCTGTGCTGGGGTTTGTGCAGCTTTTTCAGTGCCTGGGACAGATCCCTTGGTTGATGCATCCAGTTTTGGCTGGCGTTTTTTGCAGGATCAAAATCCCCACAGCCTCCAGGATCAGGCACTTTATTAATGTCACTTTACCCTGTAACATTTCATTTTAAATCCTCGGTTCTCTCTGCATCATAAAAAGGGGGACATATAATATTTGAGCAGACAGATGAGACCGCTCATCAATCATGAACGATTTTCCACCATGACAATGAATGAGCATCATCCACACGAATTCCCAGTGTTCCCTTATGGTCCCTCATTTCAGAAAGGGCCTGTTTTAAAAGATGAGCTCTCAGACCTGCAGTGAGTGCACACAGACCCCATCCCTTTCCTGCTCCTGGAGGTCCAGGAGGTGCTGGGATGTGATTTGCAGAGCTTCCTATTGCAGGAATGCAACCCCCCTGCCTTGTTTCTGCTTATTCAGTGTGATTCTCCAATCCTACCAATTTCCCCGAAGATGACATGAGGTTAAATGTGGTGAGAAAGCTGGAAATGGAAAGAAAACACCAGAATACCAGGAGTCTTGACTGGTTAAAGCTGAAGAACCAAATGGCTTTGAAAATGTACATTTGTGCTGTAGGCTGAAAACCTTTCCCAGCCTTGCTGAGTTGTATAGATTGTTGATGATAAAAGCTAAATCTGGAGAGATTTCGAAATGCTGACCCTAACAATCCATTAGTGTTATCAAGTCATCCTTCATAACACTCCCCATCTAGAATGACTTGGCTGCAAAGCGTTTTGCATCCTTGTGTGCATTACAGGGTAATCCAGGAATATGATTGAATTAATCAAAACAAGTTGGTTCAAGCGGGTTTTCTTCCAATCCAAAGAATAAATGCCTGTATTATTTATCTTTATAATTCAAGGCTATGTGCACACAGGATTTCTTCCCCCTCCCAGTCTGTAAGTCAAGAAAGCTGCTGTTGCTGCACTGCCAGCCCTGACGTGTCCCTGGGCAGTGCAGTGCTCAGCCAGGCACGAGCTCATCCTAATCCATGCTGGGGGGAATTGGGCACTGGGAATGCTTAACCACATTTGTTTCCCCCCCACCACCACAGGGACCCCGAGGACTGTTGGGACCGAAGGGGCCACCAGGACCCCCGGGGCCACCGGTGAGTTCCCCGGCGCTGCTGCCCTGCCTGAGCCTTGCAGACAAAAATACCCCATCCCCATCAGTCATTCAGGCAGATGATCCAGCTGCATGATTTTCTACATCTGTGCAATGAAAAGCAGTGGTATTTCAAAGAAAGAAAAAAAAAAGATGGCTCAAAGTCTCTATTTTCCCCCATTTCCAGTGGTGTCACGTCCATTTAGGGCAGCTGAAGATTCGACCCACCTGAGTAAATATTAATGCCTCGCTCAGGCTGAGGGGCAAGAATGGGAGTTATTAACACAGTGGCTTTGCTATTAACTTTTGCCTGAGGGCTGGTGAGGCTTTAAAACAGTTTGTTCATATCTTAGGTGAAAGCTGAGGAAGGAGCACATTGGTTTATATTCAGGAGACAGTCACCTTATCCCTGGAAGTGCTGATGCAGGGGCTGTCTCCCTAAATCACTGCTGCCTGCTGGAGTCCCAAAACTTAAAAACCCAAACCCTGCTGGAGCTGAAGGGGTCAGTGTTTAATGGGGGAGCGTTGTTAAGCCCTTAACCCCTCCTGGGATGTGGAGACATCTTTGCTGGGAGCTCCCAGACCTGCTGAAATTTAATGAGGAGAAATCTAATGCAGGATTTGCTCCAAAACTGTCTCATCTCCCACAGATGTGATGTAATACCCAGATACTTTGTGCTGCCCCACAGCAAAAGATTAGCCTGGAGAACAGGGGGCTCAGGGAGAGCTTCTTGCCCTCTCCCTGAAAGGAGGTTGTAGTGGGAGGTGGGTGTCAGCCTTTTCTCCCAGGTAACCAAATGAGAGGAAATGGTCACAAGTGGCACCAGGGGAGGTTTGGATTGGTTATTAGGAAAAATGTCTTCATGGAATGGGTTGCCAAGCATTGGAATGGGCTGCCCAGGGAAGTGGTGGAGTCACCATCTCTGGAAGTGTTCAGAAACCATGTGGATGTGGCACTGGGGCACATGATTTAATGGTGAATGCAGTGGTGGTGGTGGGTTGATGGTTGGACTCGATGATCTTCGAGGTTTTTTCCGACCTTAACAATCCCATCATTATAAACCAGTGACAGGGGCACATCTCCACCTGACCATGCACCAGGTTATCCCCTCAGGGAAAGTTTGAGCCTAGTTGCCCTTTGTTTTGGCTCAAGGCAGCTCAGCTCTGTTGCCTTTCCCTGCTACCTGGTTGAATGATGCCTTGCATCCCAAGGCAGGTGTTTTTTCCCGTTTTCCTTTGCTGCTCTGTGCCTGTTTGCTGTCAGAGGCAATCCAGCTGTGGTATTTAGCCAGGATTTGCTCGACCTGGTGCTGATTCTTCCTCCCAGGCAGGTTAAACCAGTGGGGAAAACACTGAAATGATTTTTTAAAGTGTAAACTGGATCCGTGGAATTGGCTGCTCTACCAAACACCTTTAAAAAATTGTTACCTTTCCACGTGGCCCAAAGGGCCTCCCAATGTTTTGCTATTTTTTATGGCAATTTCCCCGCTTTTCTGGTGCAAAATAACGAGAAATTTTCTTACTGCTGTTTTTTAAATCCTTTCTCAGGGTGTGGCTGGTATGGATGGACAAACAGGTCCCAAAGGGAATGTGGTAAGTTCTCACTGCAAATTTTTACGGGCAGCTCAGATATATGGAGCAAAATGTAAAATGTACTCCATTAGATTAGATTTGCTAATTGCTTTTTAGCCCGGTCTAGATTCCTATCAGAGCCTGTGAAAAACAAGAATATCTTCCTACAGCAAATGGATGTTAATTTATTGTAATTTCTGATGGAATTACACATTATTTCCCCATGAAAGATGAAACGTTTTCATCGAGATGTGTGTTGGTCTAATGAATATCAAAATACAGTAATTTAACTGAGAGGAAAAAAAGGCCTTTATATGCCTCGTACTCTGCATGGATCAGATGGAATGGATTCCCTGGAGAAGAGCTGATGCAGAGCCAGGTAGTGTCAGAGCCTTGCTCAGCTCATTTGGGCTGCAAATCCCTGCGGAGAAAGGAGTGTGCCTGGAAGTAACTTCCCCCCCTTCCCTATCCCACTGGGAGAGAAACTTTTTTCCAGGAGCTTTTGGTTACTGGCGGAGGGTTCGAGAGGGTTCAAGCAGCTGTGAGGGTGTGGATCTGGGAGCTCAGGTCTATCCAGGCAGTGGGAACACAGGGGGATCCAGGTGTCCGTGCAGGACAGGAGTCGTGGTGCCTGAGGACACACTGGCCCTGCTCCCACCTTTCCTGCCTTCATCTCTTCCCTCGTCCCTCCTCACAGGGTCCTCAAGGTGAGCCAGGTCCCCCAGGACAGCAGGGTAACCCAGGTGCTCAGGTAAGAGCAAAACTCCTTTTCCAAAGGTAGGGAAAAGGAATGATAATTTAACACAAGTTTCGCTCCCCTGCCAGAGACGGGACCAGCAACATGGAGACCTGCTGGGAATTGGCTTGGTGATACACTGCTGGTCCAAAACCTCCCTGAAAATGCTCCCAGTTTCAGATCCCCCCAGTTCTCACCTGGCTGTTGCTGGGTGGTGCAAAGCCCAGCCCAGGTCTGAGCCGTCCCTTTGGCTGAGTCACATCTTGTGGCTCACATCTGATTTTTAGCATTCCCACAGTCCAGTTGCTCCGGAGCCAGCTGGGTAATACAGATGTCCAAGCCTTGCTGTCAGCCTTCTCCACGGCTCCCAGAGAGTTTTGCTCCTCAGAGCAGCTCTGTTTCCACCCCGCTGCCCATGACCAGGTGGAGCACCTCTCCCAAGGAGCCACACTGAGCTAAAAAGGGATTTCATCGTCCTTCACAAGACATTTTGAGAACGAATAGAGCTGGGGAAACCCCCAGCCATCACAGGCACTAGAATAATGCTCAGCTGAGACTTTGCCAAGATGCATTTAGAAGGAATAACTTGTTCCTTAATGACTCTATTTTATTTATTTATTTATTTTCTTTTCACAGGGTCTTCCAGGTCCACAAGGCGCGATCGGTCCCCCAGGAGAGAAAGTACGTTTCAATATTACAGCTCTGGCCTCAGACAACTGTTGCCACTGATATGCATTTGCTCCCTCAGCTGCTCCTTTGCCCCATATGCAACATCTGTTTGCAGCTGTGTCCATGAAAGTCTAATGCCTCTCATTCCAGACAGAGGAGAGATCAAGACAGCACGGTTTACCTCGAATTCATAATATTTGCATTCATTTCCCCTCTGAGGAGAAACATTTTGAAGGCAGCCTATGGTAAAACATTAGGAGAGGACTGAAAATTGTCCTTTTTTTGTGGGCTGAACGCTTTGGATGGTAATGGGAAGTGTGTGTCCTGGTGTGTGCACTGGGAGAAGCCTCTGCTTGTGTGGAGTGGACTCAAGTTATTGATAATTCCCCTGCAAAGGAGCACATTAAAGTTCTGTCAGATAAGTGGCACTTCCCAGTGGAGTGAGAAATCAGGGGCTGCTAATTAAAAGGTACTCAGTGAGCAGTGTTAGAGCAGCCAGTTGGGGCAGCTCCCTTCCTCCTTAACCACCTTGAGATTTGTCACCAAAGAATGGGCATTTCTTGATCCCATGACCCCACAGTTTCACATCCTCCACCTTGTCCTGGAGCCCTTATGCAGCACCATGTCCCTCTGGCAGGACAAAGGTGGTGCCCCATGCCCTGAGCTCTCAGGAACTCTGGGACAACTCTGCCATAAACAGACCCCCTACAAATCATGGAAGCTTTCCCAGCAGACTCAAGTCTGTGCAGCCTTCCACAGATAGAAAAAGCAAGAAATGTGGCTGAAAAGCCCTGTCCTCTGATGCTCTGGAGACTCTGACCACTGAACTGTTGACTTTCTGTTTGTTTTTAGGGGCCGCTGGGCAAACCTGGTCTCCCTGGCATGCCTGGGGCAGATGGGCCTCCGGTAAGTCATCCTTTCCTAATTCCCTGCTTGGCACAGGGTTGGATCCTGCCCCATCCAACATGGAATGGGCCTTGGGCTTGTGAAATTCATGATCCCACATCGTGGCTTAACCCCAGCCAGCAAGCAAACCTCACACAGCCACTCCCTCTCTCCCCCCACCAGTGGGGTCGGGGAGAGGATGGGAAGGGTAAAAGCTGGAAAACTCATGGGCTGAGATAAAAATAATTTAATATGGAATCAAACAGCACAGCCCACAAGGTCAGGCTCACCCTTGCCCCTGTGTTGGCTCCCAGCTTTGCTCACCCTGGGTGCTTCTCACCAACTCCTCAGGCCTCTTTGCCTTCCACCTGTTCCTCTTTTCGGTTCTCCAAACTTTGGCAGCTCCCTGAAGCAGGGACAGGTTTCTCTGTGTGTATTTATGCACACCACAGCACATGCCCAGGGTGCTCCTCACCTCTCTCAGGGTAGCCAGGCACGGCTGCACAGCGGTGATAAGAACAGGGTGAAATTACATGTCACCGTTCTTTTCTTGCAGCTCCCTCCTGTAATCCTGCTTTAAACAGAATTTGCTCCTTGCTCTCGAAATCGGTCTTAAAAATCTCCAGCCTTTAAACCTGAGCTCATTTTTAACCCATCTCACTGGCACCTGGTTTTAAGAATGAAAAATGTAAAGCGGTTGCATTCTATTAATGCAAATGCAGAGCGTGGGGAAAAAAAAAAAATTTAAAAAAATTACATTTCCCACCCTGGGATTATCATTCCTACCAGGGGCACTTGGAACATCGGTACAATTGTTAGCTGAGTCAACAGAGCAGCTAAAGCAAAGCCCAGAACATCTCTAAATCTGTAGTTTTTGATGTGAAATTCCTGCAGGGACCTCCAGGGAGGTTCAGCTGGAGAAGCCGCCGGGTCTATTTTTATGCAGCCTGGAGGCTGTGTGAGACCTGCAGGCTGAGCACGTGTGGGGGGGTGTGGACATGGGCCCTGTCCCACTGTTAGACCTGTGGATTTGTGCAGATCCTGAGGCTTTGGAAGCGTGGGGGTTGCTCTTTCCAAGGACAAAAACCCGCCTGTGTTCTATTTATAGAAGGCGGTGTTGGAAGGCACCTGAAAATCCCCGAGGGCTTCGCTACGAAAGCCAACTCAGCTGCTCATCAATTTTTTGATCTCAGCAGCAGTGATGGAGATGGGCATTTTGAAAACGTTGATGATTTAGTGCAGAGCTGGGCCAGGGCTTTTGAAGTCCTCCTGCTGCACGTCCCTTGTGCCTCCCCTGGAGCGCAGGGACACACCTGGAGCTGAAGGCTCCGTGAGCCCCTTTGTGCACTGACGCTCTTGGTGCCGTTTAAACTCACAGGAAAAAACTGAGATTGGACTTTCTTCCACTTTTTTTTTTTCGTTTTTTAAGTCTAAAACTGACAGCTGCCATTTGGTTTCTTTATTAATCCAGCTTATTTTATGAAATGCAGCTCATCTGACATTCCCATTCTGAATCTGATGACAGAAAACACTCTTGAAATTTTCTTTGTGATAGTGGCAGAAATTCACTGCTGTATTTAAAGGAGAGAGTTCATAAATAGAGTATCCATTGAGTGCAGAAGGTCTGAGTGGCTTTAGAGCAGCTAAAGAAGTTTCCATCATCCTTATAAAATGAAGGTCTCTGGGTGTGAAGCCCTTGCAGGGGTTATTTTTGTCGTCCAGACATTTCCAACCCAAGACTCACCTTCCATCCTGGCTCCATTTTGGATCCAACAGTAGGGAAATCACTAAAAACTACTTCCATGGACTTCCCTAATTTCTCACCAACCCCCTAAACTGCATCTGAGGCAATTCACACGTCTGTTTTCTTCTGCAAAAAGAATTCCAACTGGCTATCAATGAGAATGTGTTGGAAACTCTTGGAAGTCAAGTTATTCAGCATCAAATCCCAAGAGGAATGCTGGCCAGCATCCAGCCTGCCTCTGTCTAGCAGGGATGCAGGTTAGCTGAGCGTTTGTCATGAGATCTTGTACTGGACTCCAGGAATAAGGAATTTAATGAGGGGCTCTGACCAGTCTGGGCATCTTGTGACCTTCACAAGTTTGCTGACACATGGACTTGATTTTATCTGTTTTCCTTATCTGCAAAATTCAAATGCTGCTGAACTCACCAAGCTGTTCAAATATACAAAGAATATTGAAAAAATGGTTTGTGCTTCTCTGCTGAAAGGCAGGGAAGAGCAAAACATAAATAACCAGGTAGAAAACCACCAAGGAGACAAATGCTGCTCTTTTCCTTTTGGGACAAGCTTACTCTTGCAAGGTGGTTTCAGGGGGACCACTTGTCGCAGTCGGAGCTTCCTGGGGAGCAACTGTTCTCTGACAAATAAATCTGAACTGCCAGACCAGCTTGTTGGTTTCTGAAGCTTGAGATGTGCACTAAAACCCAAATCCTCTTCTCTTTGTCTCTATTATTAACAGGGTCATCCTGGCAAGGAAGGTCCTCCTGGAGAGAAGGGAAGTCAGGTAGGTGTCCACAAGACCCTCATCACCGCTAAGGGGAAGGTCCTGGGTGCCAGATCTCCGTGGGGCTGTGGGAATGGCTGGGCAGGCAGGGATGTGGGGCAGGGGAGGTGGCAAGAAGCAGACCTGGCTGAAATTTGAAAGCTGACCCCCGGATTTCACCTGCTTGCTTGCCTCTTCTGGTGCCTGGGTGGGCCTTTTCTCAGCTCCTTTGTTTTGGTTTTGACGCGTTTTCCTTTTTGCATTTTGCTCCCCCCAGGGTCCCCCAGGCCCTCAGGGCCCCATCGGTTACCCCGGACCACGCGGAGTCAAGGTAAGGAGGGCACAGGAACTGTGTCCATGGCATTGATTGTCCAGCTGGAGCTCTCCAGCCTCTGCTGGAGGTGGACAGATGTCCTACCATGGCTCTTAGGGCCACCTCAGCGACCAAGAGCGTTTATTGCTGGAGCGAGTCTCAGTCCAGCATCTTCTCCCATCCATGAGGATTCCAAATTTCCTGCCTCCCATCAGCCCCTCCTGGCACCGTTCAGTGCCTTGGAGAGATTCCTCTTGTAATTCCCAGTGAGCATGGCTCGCTCCCATTCCCATTGTTTCCAGTTTACAACCCAAAGTGAATCTCAGCCAGAATGTGAAGACTTTAACAAGGCCTGTTAATAAAACAAACCAGCCTATTACTACAACAAAGTGAGCTTTTCATGCTCCTGATCCAAAGCCTTGTTAGACAGAGTTTGTGCATCTCAGCAATGAGCTTTGTCACTAGATTGAATTCCAGCTTTTCCTTGCTCCTGCTGCCTGCAGCCCTGCATGCTGATGACAAGGCAGTGGGTTTTTTTTTCCCCGTTCAGCCCTGGCTGTTATACCCATCAAGATGCATTAGTTCAGGTGCAGATGCATCCTGCATCCCACAGGCCCAATGAATCTGCAGGGCTCTGCACTGGCAGGTACAAACACAGCTTGGGGACTGACTAGAGATGAAGTTAAACCCTCTTAAGCCCCCTTTTTTTTTCCAGTAGCAGAAACCCGTTTGCTGTTCTGCCTTCAAAATTTAAGCGGGATTTAGCCAAAGCAAACTTCCACCTCATTTCTTGCAAGGTTGCAGATTGAGCCGTAGTGATCCATTAGGGAATGGTTGGCTGTGGTGTTTACCACTCAAGTGGAACAAGTTCCACATTAAAGTGAGCTGCAGAAAGTGTGTCATGCACCAGACCCTACAGACAAGAGGTTTGGCTTCCTCCAGGCAGAGTTCTATTAACTGCACGAGCCTCCAGCCTGGAAAAAAAAATGTTTGGGTTTGTAGCTATAAATAATTCTTAGACCTTGCCTTGCTCACCAGAATCCTGTTCTGTGGCAGAGATTTGATGTACTTCTAATTATACTTTTTCTTGACATGTTAAAGGGAAGGAAAAAATTTAAACACCCCAAATAGCAAATTATTCGTCAAAAAAAACCCAAAATATGGGAGTGGGTTTTGTGCTGCACTGTACAGCTGGTGTAGATAATCGAGGGTGATGATTTATCCCAAGAGAAGGGATGTTTGTATGAAAAAACTTTTAATAGTGAACTTTATCCCTGGAAACAGAACTCACGGGTAGAGTCCACCAACCCAAAATAAAGTCAGCAGAGGTTGATGACTTTAAGATGCTCCCTGGTGAGCCAAAAGCCAGGGGTCAGCAGCTGATATTTAATCAGCAATATGTTTAGGAACATTGCAGTTTGTAGAAATCCCAATGTCATCAGAGAAAGCAAAAAAATCACCATAATTAATAGCGTTTTTTAGTTTCTTCCCTCTGAACTGTACTGATACCATTGTAACATCTTGTTTTATCTCCTGCAAGGGAGCAGATGGAGTTCGCGGGTTGAAAGGCACCAAAGGTGAAAAGGTGAGTTAATTCTGCACATTTGGGTTGAATCTCTAAAGCCTCTGAGCATTGTTGCAGATGGGTCCCACAGGATGCTCCCCGGGACATTTTCTTCTCCACAAGGGGTTTCTCTTGGACAAGAAGTGGCACTGAGCACCCAAAGGACCCATAAACTCTTTGCTTGTGGGCTGGGTGCAGGATGGACAGCCCAGAGTCCGGTGTTGGGGTGATTTCCCCTGACAAGATTTGTTTCTGGAGTGATTCCATGGAGCCTGAAGGATTTTGTGAGTGTTACAGCTGGATAACTGGGCACAGGATGTGTTGCCTGGGACCCAAATCAATGAGAGAGTCAACACAGTGTATCCCTGCATGTCCCAAAGATGCAGTTGGTTTCTCCCAGAGGAAGAGCAGGAGATGGAGAAAAATCTTGCTCAGTCCCATAAACAAATCCCTGCTCCTTCATCCCTGCCTCCCCCAGCAATTCAGGAGCAAATCCATCAGTTTTAGCAAGGGAATCCTTGCAGGGACCTTCCAGACTTTAAAAGTCTTTCTGGGAACTGTGTCTTCATTGCCTATCAGGGATTAGCTGTAGGATGAGATACATTATTGATTGGAGCTCTGCAATTAAATCTTCTTGGCTGAAAGAAATACTGCCAGTGTCCTAGAGGCTGCCTGGGAGCCTGGTGTAAAACATCCTCCACGAAAAGAAAACCAGTTGTACTCCAGAAATAATTGGTTCCCAGTCCTGCCGAGGTGGTGTTATTCACACCAGGCCAGATTTGTGGACTCGGCTTGCAGCCAGCATGGGATGGAGGGAACACTTCTTTGGGATCCCCTGGGATCAGCCACAGCCTGGCTGGGTTTCCATGGCTGTTTGTTCACACCAAAGAGCTTAGAGGAGCCAAAGTGATGGGCAGTGTGGGGATTGCCCTCTCTGAGCAGTGAATCTAGAGAAGTGGGTTTTTTCCTGTTTTTTTTCCCCTTCTATACACCTTGTCTGATTTTTTTTTCTCCCCCCCTCTCTATTATTTAGGGTGAAGATGGCTTCCCTGGCTTCAAAGGTGATATGGGCATCAAAGGAGACCGGGTAAGAGTCTGTGACTGATGTGATCTTGTAGTGCTTTGGCTTTTCAAACCCATGTGTTATTGTTCAAAGGCAATTCAGGGTGCGTTGCAATCAGAGCTAATGAAGGCTCTTTCTGTGGAGAGATTCTGTGTGTGGATGCTGCAGCAAAAGATGGACGTTGTGTGGGAGATGATGGCCAGGCTATGGGAATAAAGGTGTGGTGGTAACACTCCACACTTGACAGTCTTGCCTGAGCCTCCTGGTGAAGAGCAGCTTTCCCCAGGAGTTGTTTTGGGAGCTCCAAGGGGGATCTGATGGCACCTGGGGGGGTATTGCTGGCAGCAAACATGGGGTCTGGGACCCTCCTGCCTCATCAACGCTTGTCTTCTGATTCACAGGGGGAAATTGGACCTCCTGGCCCCCGGGGTGAGGATGGTCCCGAGGGTCCCAAAGGTCGCTCCGGCCCCAATGGAGATCCAGGTCCTCTTGGTCCTGCTGGAGAGAAGGTGAGTCTCAAGGAGGGAATCACCCAGGGGTGTTTTAACTAAAACCCACCTTTATTTGGGTGTCTTGGGTGGATGGCCAGAGCAGTGCCCAGCGTGGCAGGGACGGTTTTAGGGCAGGGGGATGAAGAGGAGCTGTAGGAGCTTTGTGTGAAAGGAGGCCTGAGTCGTTCAACACAAAGACCAGAGGAGATCCCAGGAAGGTGGTTTTAGTGCAGCAGCATGACTTGAGTGTGTTGACACATGACCTCTTTGGGATTATCTGCTTGGGAGTAAAAAATAGAGAAATTGAAAGTATCACAGACTCCAGTCTAATTTCTGTGTTCATCCAGTCAGAAAAAAAAAAAAAAGATATAAAAACCCAACCATTCCCACCAAGTTCCCAGCACATTTACAGTGTTCACCCTGTACCACCCCCCCCGGGTGTCCCTCAGGGAGGGCAGAGGGTGATCCCAGTGCCCCAAGAGCTTTATTCCACCCACATCTCATCTGCTTTGCTCTTGACTTCCCTGCACTTGGCGTCTCCCCTTTCTGCGGGTGCGGATCTGAAGCTGCTCCCGAGGTCTCTTGCCCAAGATAACGCACTTTTATTTGTGTTCCAGGGAAAACTCGGCGTGCCAGGACTGCCTGGGTACCCAGGCAGGCAGGGCCCAAAGGTAACTGGGCTTGGGGGGGTCTTTGGGAGGGGTGGGGTGTCCTGGGGAGCCCAGTGACACAGCCGGGCTCTGCCAGTGCAGCCGTGCAGGAGGCTCAGCCCCCCCCACTCGTGGGATGAGGTCCTTCCTTCCCACCCAGGCAGGAGGAAAATATAGATGGGTAAAAATAGCTCCCAGCCCTTGGCTCGGTGGGATTCAGGGGCTGGTTGTGCATGGCTTCAGTCTCCTAAAGTGGTAGGAAGAGATGGAGAGGGGATGGGGCGTGCAGGACTGCTTTGGTGATGGATGCAAACAGGCTCCTTGTGAGCTTTCATGCTGGGATTAGGCATAATAGTCCTTCCCCTTGTATTATGTTTTATATCTCCCAAGATCTGTGCTAGTGTTACCTAATTAATTAAGTATTAGAATGAATAATGAATCAGGGCCTCCCTGAAATGAAAATAAAACTGCCATTTTGCAGATTTGCAAACATCCTTTGTAGCTTATCTACACGCCCACCTTCATTTGGGCCATTTTCAAGTCACTTTTTTTAAATTAAAACTGTGAATTCCACTACACAGATGAAGGCTACAGCCCAGTTTTTACATGCCCTGGAGGCTTTGGGAACTTATGTTTTTGTTAACTTTTTTTTAAGAATTGTGTTTTATTACTCATCTTCATTGCTTAAAAAAAAAAAAAAAAAAAGAAAAGAAAAAAAAAAACCCAGACTTGTTTAATTCTGGAGACGTAATTATCTGCAAGAGATTGTTTCTTCAGTTTCGTGGTTGTGGCGCTGACGGTTTATTTTTTTAATTTGCATTTTATATGTGGGGTAGAGGTTGGGAGTTTTTTGCATTTCTTTGACTAATTCATATTTTGAAAGCAGCAGCAGCTAATCTCCAGGCACTCACATCAGAAAGGAACAAGCCAGGAGTTAAATTTTCATGTGTAACGTGGTGACTTAGGAGCTAAAAATCCAAATTCCTGCCTGTTCCCTGGGCGCCCGCCACAACCGTGGGCTTGGTCTTTGCAGTGGCTGCTAATGAGGCATGGACCTTCCTCTTGTTGTTGTTATTTCTGGATTAAATTTTGTTTCTGAGGTCATTTCAGGTCTGTCTGTGCTTGTGTCGTTACTAAGGTTTAAGAAACGAGGGCTGGGAGCTGTAAATGCTGGCGGCTCAGCCCGGGCTGGGGTGGATGGGCTGAGCTGTCCCTTTACATGTCCAGAACCTCTTACCCTCTCTTTGCTCTTCCCCCAAAAGGGCTCAATCGGCTTCCCAGGATTTCCAGGAGCCAATGGAGAGAAGGGCACACGGGTAAGAACTGCTTTGTCTGGATGCTTTGCTGATTTAGTTCCCTCCGAAGCTCCCGGGGCAGCACGTGGGCATCAACTCTTTGGCTTTTGCCCCAAGAGTCTCGTCCCAGGCTGAGATTCCCAGCACAGGACCAGTGAGAGGCTCCCAGTTCTGGCTGCTGGGAGAGGAGGATGCTGGGGATAGCACAGTCAGCTCTGCAGCTTTCCAATTAAACCCTGGAAATTTCCCCCTCAAGGTATTTTAAGGGACTCCTTTGAACCTGAATCCTTCCCGCCCTGTCAGACTTTTGCTCAGGGCACGAAGAGCTTTTTAATTAACAGTAATTATTAGAGATGGGTGAACCTGCTCTGAAGCAGCAAGAACCATCGTTAACCTAACTGGAAATTCAAAATGCAGAGCTGAAAATTCGTACCAATTCCTCCTTTTAATAAGCTCTTCAAAATTCATAAGTTCACCCTTAAAGTGTGGGGGCTCCATCCCCCAGACTTGTCTCTACCTCTCACCCACCTCCACAGACTTTGCCCTGCATAGGGATTGTCTAAATATACAGATTTATTTTTTATCTTGTGAAAAACATGCTTGAATTAAGGGATTCAGAGTACAAACAAAGTCATTTTCTGCACCAGCTCTGGTCACAGTGACAAGAAGGGGGAGTGAGGATAGCAAGTGGAATTAGTTTCCTTTTTTGCTCTCATTTAAATACAAATGACTTCTAACAGACGGGTTTGAGAGGAGCCCAGCAAATATAAATCACTTTGCACTGCATTAATATCATACCACTGAAATTTGGTTTATATCCACCCTCCCCTTTTTTTTTTTTTTTTTTTTTTATTCCACTGAGTAATTTCATTTTATTCTGAGCTACAAATGCACATCCTCATCCCTCCCTCTGCTCCAGCCAGGCAGGAGGAGGGAGCCCAGGAACAAGGCAGCTGCCACCACAGCCTTGAATTCACTGAAGCCCTGTAATTACCACCCATCTTATCAAATATGCAGCAATAAAACCCTTGGGCTGGGGGTTTGGCTGGTGTAAAACAGCAGGGGAGGAGATGGGAGATGTGCTGCTTTGCATCCCTGAGCATCCACATCCCTCCACGTCCGTTGGCCAATTTTATCCTGGTGGGTTGGGAAACATTTCAGGTACCAGGAATTGGTAGTTTACGAGTTTGGAACCAACCCCAAGGGTTAGGCTGATTGAATTTTGGCATTATCCAGCCTGAAAGGGATGGTGGATGAAGCAGGAGGGAGGGGAAAGGCCCCAACTTCAGAACCAAGCAATGATAAGGGAAAAAAAAGGCAAAAAATCATCAGTTTGCTCATTTTTATTCTAAATGAGGTTTGTACCCTTAATGCAGGTGGTGAGGACACTTAGTTACACCCCTTGGCAGGCCACACGTTTTTTCAGGAATTAAAAAGAGTTTTCTTACATTTCAAATGTTGGTTTACTCCATGGAAATTTTAATTTTTTTTTTATTTATTTGTTTTTATATTTTATTTTCAATGTGTGATTGGACCATTTCTGCCATTTTACACCCCATCCAGCAGCCTGCACTTGTTCTATCCTTCTATTTGTATGTGTGTGAGAGGGAAGATTTTCAGGGACAAATCTTTCCTTTAGCAAAAGGAGCCCAGCTTGAAATTTTTCTTAATAGCAAAAATACTGATTTTTAGTAACAGTTTTGGTATCTGCATTGTTGTGGGTTTTTTCCCTCCCAAGTATCCCATTTGAAATAAGAGAAAAGCAATTATATACAGAATTATAGGCTGAGCTGGGATCACACTGCTCCAGTCCAAATGGAGACCATCATCTTAATTTAAGCCTCGTTGAGTTAGATTTGATAAATCCCCCTCTGTTTCTCCTAAGACCACTAAATCTGCTGGTTTTATAAGTGTGTTCACACAGAGTCAAGAAAGAGAATTTCCAAGATTTGCTTCTCCTGTGCCTTGTGGAATAACCCAATTTGCAGCTGAAACAACCCCAAATCATTTATTTGTCTTTTCTTTAACAAGGTATTACCATTACCCTGTTCAGCGTGGTTTATGTGTCCAAAATAATGTGAATCAACTCGTTTCTTCATTGCAACTCATTCTCGTTGCAAAATGGAAATAAGCTTTGCAGCTTGTTATTTCAGCAGCACAAACAGTCTTCCCAAGGCCTTAAATAATTTTTAAAAAAAAAAGGTGAAAATCCAAGGCAGCCACACCAGCACAGGCAGCTGAATTTTGGTGTTGTTGGAGTGACAAGGAGGAATGGCTTCAAACTGACAGAGGCAAGGTTTGGATCAGATATTAGGAAGAAATTCTTCCCTGTGAGGGTGGGGAGGCCCTGGCACAGGTCTGGAAGTGTCCAAGGCCAGGTTGGACGGGGCTTGGAGCAACCTGGGCTGGTGGGAGGTGTCCCTGCCCATGGCAGGGGGTGGAATGAGATGATCTGTAACGTCCCTTCCCACCCAAACCAATCTGTGACTCCGTGTTTGGTGTTGTTGGAGAATTATAACCCATTAAATACCCCAATATTGTTGGCCACCCTGCCTGTCCTCAGCTCCAAGTGAGCTCGGGGGGAGCTTGCTTGGATATATCAAAAACCTGACCATAAAATCAATAGCTGGACGTGAATAAGTGATCTTATTTTTAGAGCTGATGGGCCTCTGCCATTAGCAGGGGGTAATAGATCTCCCTGCCCTGACAGAGCCTGGGGGTTGTGGAGGGACCCAAATCCAACCATTTATTTGTGTGCCTAGAAAATAATCGGAATTCAGATGGCTTTATGTCAGGATTTCTGTTTGAAAAATATAGGTCTGTGTGCATTTACAGTGCTATATAAATTCTTTGCAACAGTACATGGGGCTGAATGCATGATTAATGACAGCAATGAGAAGGGGGAATTTTGCTTAAAAATAGAATTGAGGAAGAAGGAGAGGAGTGTGGGGGCTACCTGAGGGGAGACAGCACACACTCCTCTCCACCTGCTCCAAAATTAGCCTCCCAGAGCTAAAAGAAAAACCAGCTGGAGTACTTTAAAGTGATTTTTGTAATTAATTTTAAAAAAGTATGCCAGCAGGGTTTATTAAATGGAGCCGCAGAACAAGGAGGATTCAGCAGGACTAATTTTAGTAGCTTAGAGAAAGTTGATTGTAAAGTTTCCCAGCTCCTGTTTTATGTTCAGCTGGTTAATGAGTGCCAGATACGGGAAAACAGGATAGCGAGATGATGGATTTGGGGCAGAAAATGGCAAGTGATATTTTAAGCATTCAGTGTTCCTCGCACAGGAATCGAGTCTTCCTCACCCTTCCTTTTACCAGGTGATTGGTACCATTAATGAGCTGCAGGTCCAAAGGGGGGAAAGATAAACCTCTCAGAGCTCTTTTTTTTTTTTTTTTTTGAGACTTGACACCGGCCAAAATAAGTGTTTTCAGGCCATTAGTTTGCTTTGAGGAGTAGGGTAATGGAGCTTAATGTAGTGCCAGATTTAGGACCCTCTGTCTTTTCTCCGTCAGGATTAATCACAGTCACCCAACCAGGGGAGCTGAGTGCATCTGTCAGATCACATGAGCCTCCTGCTCCTGCTCTGCACAACGATGCCTGCAATCACTTGCTTAGCACAGAGTTTGCAGCGACCAAGAAAGATTTGTAAATATGTAGGGCAGCTTAATTGGCTTGTGTGGCATAAAATAAGCGCTCCGAGCAGGAATCCCTGCTCTGCTGCTGTCAGTCCTTAAATGTTGAGCAGCAGCAACACGTGTGGAACAGCAGGGTGAGGACCAGCCCTTCCCCCTGTTGGGAGCTGGGGGAAGGGATTAGCAGGGATCAGTGGGGAAAAAAAAAAAAAAAAAAAAGGGATTATAGGTGTTGGGGTGGGGGAGTTGAATGGCTTTTTGCTGGCTGTGCCGTGGGTTTTTGGGATATTGCATGGTCTGACTGGGTGGCCCTCTCTTTGAAAGCCTTGGTGGTGTTTTAAAGGATTCAGAATACTGTTCCTTCAGAGAGGCATTCCCTCAGATAACAGATACTGTCTGGGCACTGGGATAATTGTCCAGACCTGCCCAAGCATTACAAATTAAAATAAATACAAGAAACAGAATGTGAAAGTAAACCTGCTGTTGACTTTTTTTGTCACAGCTGAGAACCAGTGAGGTTTTGAGGCGCTTTGTAATGGACTCTGTGATGGGATCATCTGTTCTGGTGCTGGTTGCTAACTCCTCTTCCTATCTTTTCGTTCCAGGGGACACCTGGCAAACCAGGTCCAAGGGGGCAGCGTGGTCCAACGGTAACGAGCCTCTCTTGTACATTTTGAAAGCTTGTCATGGAAAAGGGAAACTGGGTTCTGATTTGTGTCTTCACTGGGGGGTAGGATCTGGCCTTCAGCACTCACAGCTGAGCAGAGGGGACACAGTGACTTGGGGCTGGGTGTCACCAGTGAACGTGGTTTGAAGTCATCAGACTGCAGTGGGAGTGGTGATGGCTCCTGTCCTCCCTTGGTGCTGGTGGGATGACTTGTTGCCTGATCACAGTGTAGCTGTGGGTAGCAGAAAGGGCTAAAATGTCGCCTTTTTGTGTCTTTTTAAGGGGCCACGTGGGGAAAGAGGCCCTAGGGGAAGCACTGGAAAACCTGGCCCAAAGGTAAGGTGTTGGGGAGCCTTCAGTGTCACATCCTAACAAGTGTTGGTATGGAGACCACATGGTTCATTGCCTCCATTTCCCTCCTCTCCTTTCTCCATTGGATTTGGAAAGCTGAGCCCTTCTGAGCTCTGTTCCCAGCTAAATGGCTGATAACCCAACTGTAAAACACATGCACAGGTTCTAAAAATGTGTTGGCCCACGATTCAACATCAAATGCACAGATTAGAGACATCCCAACAAGAAGGGGAGGGAGCTCTCCCACATCAGCACAACCCTCCAACGCCCTGACACCTCCTCTAAACCCTCTTTTTAGGTGTTTAAGTAGTGTTTGAATCACCTAGGAACCCTTAGGCTGTGCCATGGGTGAAGGTCTCCACATCCTTGCACCTTGCCGAGCCTCTTTGCCTGCCCCTTGTTGGCTCAGGATGGGTCACCAGGCAGAACTAGGTACTTTATTCCCAGCCAGCCTGAGGAGGCACACTCAGCTCCAGAACCTGCTTGCACAGACTGATTCCATGACCATTCCATGACTGATTCCATGTCTCTGGGCATGATGGAAGCCACGCTTTTGTAGCGAGGCATCGTCGGCAGCACACTGCCAGATATAAAAATAAATGTCTTGCCTTTGTGTTGGCATGAATTTTTGATAAATACCTCATCTTTGTGGTGGCATTTATCTCTCAGAGGGAGGCCATTGTGTAGTGGAAATATCCCATGCTCACTGATGTTATCTTTCCTGTATTTTTATTAAGCCATGTGGGGAGGAATGAGCAGCTGCTTATTTGTCACTGGGTGCTGCTCCTGATACAGGATTATTATTAGAGAAGGACAGGGGAGTGGGTGGTGTGGTGCCACCGTGGGCTTGGTGCCATTTGAAGTCTTTGCACACAGCAGCTCCAATGGTGATAGATGTATTTTTAATGGTCTCTTGTTTTCTTTATTCATAAAAGGGCAACTCTGGTGGTGATGGCCCCCCTGGTCCTCCTGGAGAAAGGGTAAGACAACCTGGTGGGGTAAAACAGGACTTAGATGAGGGTTTGCAGGGCTGAGATGGTGCTGAGGGGTTTTGGCAGTGAACATCCCCCAAGGTGAGCTGTTAAGCAGAGGTGAGTGGGCAGCTCACAGGAGCCAGGATGCAGCTCAGCACACCTCGGTCAGGAAAAGGACAAGTCAGAAATCCAAGGTGAAAGGTGCGTGTGTGGAAAGAGGTCCCACAAGTCACCTGCAGCCCTTAGGTCCTTTCTGAGCTCTCCAGGGAAGGCTCATGTGGGACCTTGGCTGTCCTGTGTAAACATCACTCCATGGGAAGAGGAGAAAGCCACCCATGGCTTTTGTGCAGGCAGCCAGAGCCCCGGATTTCTGGGGGATGTACTCCTCTAGAATCTCGTAGTGCTTTCCCCAGACTGGTGGAAAAAACTGAAACAATGGGGCTTTCATGATTTCAGCCTCAATTTCTGCCTTTTTTTTTTTTTAAACTGGGTTTTGTTTTTAAATTTGCTACAAAATCACCCAGTATTTGGCTTTCCAGACCTTTGTGCTCATCTGCTGCTCACACAGAGCTGGTATTTCATAGTGAAGTGTTACAGGTTCCTTAACCGTGTTTTCTGGCTTGTCTTTCATCCCAGGGACCACCAGGGCCTCAAGGACCGACTGGATTTCCTGGACCAAAAGGCCCCCCTGTAAGTAACTCACTTTCTAGAGCATCCAAAGAAATCCAAAGCCTTTCCCACCCAGCTGTGACTGCCTGTGCCAGCTCAGGCAGAGCTGCCTGCCTGACAAGTGCTGATGTACCCAATAAAAGGCTTCACGGAGATGTCACGATAATAACCTGACAGTTTAGGATTTTAAATAGCCAAGTAAATGGCAGCTGATTATAGACGTTCATTTCCTAATGACTCAGTATCTCTGGGATCTTTCCTGGTTGCTCTGTTCCTTATTCTCCCTCTGTACATAGTAAGGACAGCACAACACCAACACTGCTGACTCTGCAATTATTATGGGAAAGGGATGTAGCTTTTAGGGTTCTGAGCACCCCAATTTCACTGTAAAACAGATGAGAACCGAGACAAGCAGGGTTGATTCAGCTCTTAGCACAGTTTTATCACTGAGCACTCAGTGATGTTCCTTCTCACCCTGGTTTTCTGCTGTAGGGTCCTCCTGGGAAGGATGGATTGCCTGGCCACCCTGGACAGAGAGGAGAAACAGTAAGTATCCAAAAAAAACCTTGGGCAGATCATTAGCCCTGAGTCTTATCTTGCCAGGTGGTTTCTCTAAACCCTTCTGTGCAGCTGGAGAGATATGGCCACACCTTTGGATTCCCTGGAGGTTTGTGTCTCTCCAGCTGCATGGGATAGTCGGTGGGAAGCAGTTCTGAGCAGGATGGGCAGGTTTAATGATGATTTATCTGGAGGCTGTGACCAGCTCTTCTCTCTCTGTTCTTCAGTAGATTGTGGAGGTCAATGTGTGTGGTTTGAAATTGTGAGCAGGGATGTTGAGGTGCCAATGACTGGCATTGGGAGCACTCGGGTTTCTTCTGTGATGGGTTTTGCAAGGGGCAGCTCCTTGAGACCTGGGAGGATGTTTTGCTTGGGTTGAGTCTTGGTCAGCACAAGCACAAGCCAGTGCTTGGTGCGGTTCTTACTTCCATGAGGTGAAAAAGAAGCTGGGGGGTGATTTCTGAGCAGGCGCTGTGGCTGGTGGGGCTCTGTACCCCAAGGACTCATTGAAGCTCTTGCCCCTCTGCCTTCCCAAAGGAAGGCTGTGCCTCTGCCCTTTGGGGAACAAAAACGACCCTTCTGCCACTTGTCCCTCTGCATGCAGTAATTGGTATCCTTCTGTTTGGCATTTTTGGGGGTGTTTATTGTTTTTCCTCAGCTGTTTACAATCCAGCTCATTCACTGGTTTTGGTACATCCCTCTCCCAGCACTGCATGCTGCATGTTGGCAGACAGACCCTTTGTTCTGTCTCTATTTTACAGAGGAAAAAAAACCAAACCAGTGTCCTCTACTCAGCTTTGCATTTTTCTCTACTGCCTTCCCAGCAAATGAGCATAAAAAAAGGCTTTGCACATTATGCATTTTTTTCCCCTCAACTTATCACACAATTTAATTAACTTGCCTGGCATTTGCTAAGCAAGGCAACGCAAACACTGCTCAGCAACACCAGATATTTATTTACACTCCATAAGACTGACTTTAAGGCGGTGGTTAGGGTATTTTTGAGCAGAGTCCTCAGGTCAGGATTAACTTAAAGGTGAAGAGCTTCCACCTGCCAGAGCCTGACTGACATTTAGCCTGCCTTCCTTGACTTATCCATAACATCCAAGACACTACATTTGAGCTGGAAGAAGCATAAAAACTTTGCTTGTGTCTGCTGTTATCAACTTTTGAGACTGGAATAAAGCATCAAACTCCAAGTCTGCGTGACTAGGAATGGAGAATGGGCTTTCAATTATTTTGGGTCTGAAAGTTCTCCCTAAGAGCTTGCCTCAGTCACTGCAGCAGTAGTTTGCCTCTCCCAGGCAAATTCTACCAGAAAACAAAATCTCTAATAATCTCTATCATCAAACTTGCAAAAATCCCTTTCCCCTGCATCCCCTTGGAGTAGCAGAAGGCCCTTTTTGTCCCCCTTTCCCTACACAGTGCCAGAAAGCAAGAAGAGAAACATAAAAGCAAATTAAGTACTATTTCTCCATCAGTAGCCTGGTCAGTGCAATGTATCTTCATGCAAGAAAATCTAGGCTTGAAATCTCTGTGTGAAACGCTTCCCTTTGTTTTACTTCTCTTGCAGTGGCAAACAGCCATGCTAAAATATTTGGCCATATTAAATTTACCAAGATTGGATCTAAGAAAAAACATGACAAATTGTAAAACCCCCTGCGCCCAAGGCTCGAACAGCACAAAAGGAAACCCCTTTCTCCAGGTTAACAAGAAAAGTCCCCCACAGAAATGGTCGAAATATTTTTCTACAATGAGAGTTTAAACTGTACATCCGTTTCCCAACGATGTTTTGCCGTTTCCTCATCGATGACAGGATATTTTCTGTGATCTGCAGGCAGCTAGAATAGCATGGAGGAGTTGTTTTAGCACGACACATTAGCGTTGACATGGGATTTATCTGATCCTCTTTTGTGGCAATGAGAAAATAGCCTGTATGCCTTAAATGCCATTCCTCAAGCTTGTCAGCGTGCCGCAGTAAGGACGATAATTAATGTGCTTTTAAAGAGTGGCTTAGGAGAGCTAAACAATTGCAGTGGTGATGGTTCGTTATTGTCACTCTTCAAAATGACATTATAAGGAGCTGTCATGGAGCCTTCGCTGCTCATCAGCGTTGGGAGACAAGCAGGGCTGTGATTTCTTTCAGCAGATGTTGGGGAAGGAAATAAAGCTTCACTCAGCCTCCGTGGCTGGAGGGTTTGGGGCTTCAGCAGGACTGGAGATGGGAGCTGCCCGTGACAAAAGAGAGGGTCCCTCAGACCCCGAGCCCCTGGGAGCTGAGCTTAAAACAGAACTGAGCCCAAACCAGCACCAGGATGGGGAGCAGGACAAGGGAAACAGCTTTTAAGAATTGCTCAGCATGAAGAAACTCACACTGACTTTTTAATAGCCCTTTAACAGCCGTTTCCTCTACAGGTTTTATGAGCGTAGCAAATTTTTTAATATATATGGCCAATCCTTCAGCCAAACCACAGTGGCCCCATCGAAACAGCAGAGCTGAGCATTGAGAATTGCTTCTTCTTCCCCTGTTTCACCCCTGTATAAATTCAAATACATATTTTCCACCTTTTTTTTTTTTTTTTGATTTCTTACTTCTTTTTATTTTGGGTGTCCATCTGCTCCCGGTCAGTGGTTTCACTTCAGGAGGAGCAGTCGGGTGGCAGTCTGACCCTTGCTGGAGCAGTCCTTGGCAAAAGTGTCACTTCTTTCTCTTTTCCCTTTCTCTAACAGGGTTTCCAAGGCAAGACTGGCCCTCCAGGACCCCCTGGTGTTGTAGGCCCTCAGGTAAGAAGCAAATACTCACATTTTCACCAGCCCCCTGCAATTCATCTTCCCCTGGTGGGCACCTCAGAGCTCTGATGGTTCAGCTGAAGGTGCTGGGATGGTTGTACAGCAGGGACTCCTCTTCCAGGGAAGGCAAAGTCATGTCAGATAGCTTTGAAATTCCTGGCCAAGGTGTGAAATACCCAAGTTGGTCCCAGCCCACCTTGTGGAGCCCTTTGGATGGTGTTTAGACAAACCTGCCGGGGGGCTGCTGTAAATAAGGTGGTTCCTGTGAATTTAATACCAACTGCCCTGGTGTAAATTGGAAAGACAGCTCCACACCACACAATTCAACCAGAAGACCTCTAAGCAGACAGTGAGTTAAACGAGGGCTGTACAGCTGCTGGTGTTCAGGGCACTGCGAGCGTGATGCAAGAGTGCTCTTACACGTCGCTGTGAAGAAAGTCATCCCTCTTTAATCTGAAGTGCTGCCAGATTCTGTCAGAGCTGGGCTGGTTTGTTTTTGTTTTTTTTTTTTTCAGTCACAAAAAGCCCTGTGCAATCTGGAAATAGTCACTGCACAAGCAGAACTCAGAACCTTTAAGTACAGGCGTGCAGGGCTCGTGGGTCAGTTCTAGGCAGAGCCCTGGACTGAGTAGGGCTGGCTTTGGGTCAATTCCTCTTTCCTGAACTGCCGGGTAGCTCGCTCTTTAATTAGAAAGCAATTAATTTGTCCTCTTTAATGACAGTGTGTAAAGTCCCTGATTTGTAAATTCCCTGATTAGGGGCAATTCCCTGACGACTGTGTCTGTCTTCTCAAGTGCAAATTAAGTTCTGTGGCAATTTTATCGGGCTCTGCTGCGCGTACTTAGTGTGATCTGTGGCTGCTGAGCGAGGCAGTGGTGGAGTTCTGCTGGCACTAAGTGGCACCCCGCAGCAGGACATGAATTACAGCCCCTGTCCCAGCAGACACCAGCGGGCAGGGATGCTGCAGGCTTGTGCTCATGGCTCCTGTCCTCCCCCAAAATGGGCCACTGGGGAACCCTCTGTGCTGGGCCTTATGTTATACACTCGTCACATTAGTGCCCGCGGAGGGCACGGAGGCAGTTGGTAATTGCTGTGCAGTACAAGCCTAATGCATAATTTATGCCCCATGGAAGGGAGAATCAGCAGGATTGTAGAGTGCTTAGGAAGTTTTCAGTTAAAAAGAAAAACCTAAGCACAACGGTTGTAGCAATGACACCTCGTTTATGTGAATGCTTTCACTCCGGAGGTTCCCAGTGCCTCTGCTGTGCCAAGTGAAATGTTTCCAACTCCCAAAACACAAGGTCACTTTAGATGCCAAAGGAGGCGTCTCTCCAGGGAATTCCTGGTGGCACTGCAGGGGACACCTAAGGGAATAAGCATTTCCATCCCATTGCGACTCAAAGGGCCAAACGGATATCCTGCACCTCTTCCTTCCTTTGTTGTTCCACCACATTCTCCCTGATTGTTTTTTTTCAGGGTCCAACTGGTGAGACTGGGCCGATGGGTGAGCGGGGACACCCAGGCCCTCCGGGTCCTCCAGGTGAACAAGGTCTTCCTGGCCTCACTGGAAAAGAAGGGACCAAGGTAGGGACTAGAGTTGACCCTCCCTGCCAGCCTGGGCACCTGCCTCTCCCCAGAGATGGAGAGGATGATTCACAAGAGAAACGAAGCTTCTGTTCCCTCATGGAGACACAAGCTGGGCCTCTATGGAGTCTGCAGAGCCTCAGCTGTTTATCCTTGTCGTTGCAGGGGGATCCTGGTCCCGCCGGCCTCCCAGGGAAGGACGGACCCCCCGGCTTGCGAGGATTCCCTGGAGAGAGAGGGCTCCCTGGCCCCATCGTGAGTAGAGGCTGCTCAGTCCTTCCAGCAGGAAGGATGTCCGGGAGGTGCAGCACCCCCCTCACAAAATGACTCTGTTTTCCTCCCTCCAGGGTTCTCCAGGACTGAAAGGCAACGAAGGTCCCCCAGGCCCTCCAGGCCCAGCAGTGAGTATCCTTGCCCTTGCAGGCACCACCTAACCATTTACAAGCTTGGCAGGCCAAAGGGAGGGTTAGTCACAGCTCCAGGCTTTATCCCTTATTTCCTTTGCACTAACAAATGGCTCCCTGGACGTTGCTTTATTTTACAAGACACGCGTGTAACGACGCAGCCGTTTTGTGGTGTCAGCTGGGAACATACGTGACAGGCTGAGGGAACTGCAGTGGCTCAGGACATCCAGAGTTCTGCTGCTTCTAAACCACCTGCTTTCCCTCTGGAAGTTGTCCTCACTTGAGATCCACGTTCAGTGCCGCCCTCCTGGAAGAAAATATTCATCATCCAACCCTCCCTGCTGCGTTGGCTGTGAAGTGGCTCACGCTCTCGTTCCAAGCTGTTAATGTATCCCCAGGAACTGAGCTCCCTGCACCATCCAGAGGAGAATCCAGCCCTTCCAGGGATTTTAATTAAAAAAACGATCTGCAGGACCCCTTAGGCTGGTGGCACCAAGTCATCACATGGCAGTTATCCCATCAAATGTGCTCATGTACTGACAGTGTGCTTGCAGCATCCTGCTGCTGGATTTCTTTGTCTCTTCACGAAGCTCGATACCGCAGCTAATGCTTCTTTCCTTCTTCTCCCAACAGGGCTCTCCTGGGGAGCGTGGCCCAGCAGGATCAGCTGGCCCAATAGGTTTGCCAGGGCGACCTGGACCCCAGGGACCTCCGGGACCTGCAGGTGAAAAGGGAGCTCCAGTAAGTACCAGTATAAAGGTTAACGGCTGTGGGTCAACTAGAAATGTGCACACTAGGGAGCTGAGCATGGAACCAGTCCTTGGGGAGGTGGATGAAAGATTTAAATGAATAAATAAAACAGGAATTCAGTTAGAAATTAATTTCCTCATCTTGAGCGCATCAAACTACTAAATTTTAACAGCTCAGCTGCCCCGTTTGGGATGCCCGTGCTATCAAAGATGGATGTGATCCAGGGACCAACTTGTCCTCAGGCAACAAGGGCTGAGCAGGTGAAATAACAGCCTGTGTGACCTCCTAGTGACAAACAGCCAAAGGCAAGGCCTTTGGGAAGAGCAGTGAGCCAGCCCCATCCCTGCTTATCAGGATGCAATGGCAGCAGCCGTTTCCACGGAGCTCAAATAAATCCTTCCCCGGGCGGGCACAGGAAGGCGCTGGGGAGATTTTGGGGTGCTGCGTGGTGGTGCAGCATCAGCTCTCGCAGGCATCCGCCCCGCTGGTGCCCGTGACAGAGCTGCTCCCAGCAGGATCCCGAGCCCAGCACGGCTGAGTCCTGCCATATGGTCCCTCTCCGGAGCGTTCTCCAGCCAACCCGCGCAAACTCGCACGTCTTTCGCTCCCCCGGCACGCGCGTGAAATGTCACGTGCAGGCAGGAGGGAGTGGGCTGGGATGTGGCTATTTCTGTTCCTGGAGAGCGCAGCACTGACAGCCCCCGTGCCTCCAGTTCCCGCCCAAGTGGGTTTGAAGGGATGTTTGGGTTGCCTGCCTCAAACTTAAGCTCGGCCTGAGGCCCGGCGAGATGAGCAAACGGTGGCGTCGGTGATGTCAGGCTCCATCTCACGGATGATTGATGTTGTCATCAAAAGTGTTTAGCAGCCACTGTATTCCACATTTGCTGGCTTATTAGAAACTCCAGCAGCTAATCCAGAGGCAAGAATTTCCTGGTGAATCAGCTTTAGGAACATCTGTCCCACTGAGTACCTATAGGATGCATCAGTCAGTGGATAGATGAATAGGCAATTTATGTGGCATGTAATTATTCAGAAGAGAGCACCCAGGATTCAGATGCAATTAAATTATGTACGAGGAAACTGGAAAATATTCACTGTTCAGTTCCTGTAAACAAACAAATTTGATTGAAGGCACCAGCTTGGAGGAGTGCAAGTAGTTGTTTAAGCAGGAGGCCAGCAGAGACTGCTTTATTCACTTCAGGTGTTTTCCTTTGTCCAGAAGCTCAGGGGGGAGCTCAGGGCCTCCTGAGAACCCCCCTTAGTTGGGGATCAGCCAGGGAAGGGAGAAAGCTGGAGCAGCCAGGAGCACAATCAGCAGAAACTGGCTAGGTGGGAGTAAAAATTACTTGGGGTCTTGTTTGTCATCCAGAGAGAGATGGCAGAGGGTTCAGATTAAATCTGATTGTATTGCTGTAGCAGTGAAATTGCAGCTGGGATCTGGGTATTCACTGTGTAGATTTGTTTGTTCCTTCGTTATCTCTCAAGACAGAAATTTTGTCTTGTTTCAGACAGCGAGCCCAGAGCCTGATGAAATATCAGCTGGAACAGGTTCTGCTATTCATGCCCAGGGGTCATTAGCAGCTGAATAAAACATTAATGGGATGTAATGGGCTGGTTGGAGGGTGGAGGAGAGCTCTCTGTGACATGCTTGTTCTTCTGCTTGTAGGGGGAGAAGGGTCCTCAAGGACCAGCTGGCCGGGATGGCATCCAGGGCCCCGTGGGACTGCCGGGCCCAGCAGGTCCTGTCGGCCCCCCTGGAGAGGATGGAGACAAGGTGGGAACAGCTCCCTGCTGCTCAGGGCCACTCTGGGAAGGAACTGTGTCCCGTTGGTGCTTCTACCACAATGGGTGGGATGTGGTGGAATTAATTACCTTTGCCTACTCTCTCATTAGAGAACACAATCTGGGGTGACTCCCCCATGGCTGCTAAAAGGGTCTGCAAAATGATGCTTCTTGCACCACATGGCAGCCAAGGAGAATTGTAGGATGTGAAAGGGTTTGGTTACACCTGGAGTGGTCAAATCACTGGCATTATTCAGCACATTCTGGGCTGTTTCTGTGGGAATTGGCAGCTTTGGGATGAGGATGCAGGCACACAGGTCTATTGCTGGAATGTTGAGAGGGGGAGGTGGTCACCAAGTGAACTAACTTTATGCCCCTTTGTTCCTGGCAGGGTGAGATCGGGGAGCCTGGCCAGAAGGGCAGCAAGGGTGACAAAGGGGAGCAGGTGAGTGCAGTGGACACTGCAGCTGCTTCTCTTGAGGGGTGTCGTTATGCTGTGTGACTTGCTGGAAACAGAAAACACTATCATTTTAATTTCTTTCTATCATTGCTTCATCTTCTCCTCTTCTCCTTCATCAAATACCCACATGATGTTAAAGACAGTGAGAGCCTCCAGCTCCCAGGAACACAATGAGGCATTTCCATGTACCATGTAAATATCTGTGAAACACTTCCCACTAAAGTTGGGTCTTTGGATGAAATTCCCCTTCTGACCTGCTTGAAGATGTCCCTGCTCATGACAGAGGGATTGGACCAGATGACCTTTAAAAGTCCCTTCCAACCAAACCATTCTCTAATTCTATGATTAGAACTTAATCTGTGGATCTTAATTCACACATGAGTATTTAGACATTGCTTTTAGACATGTGACATTGCTTTTCTGGAGCAAAAATGTGTTTAGACACATCTGCTGCACCAGGGCTGAGGAGTGCTGGTGCGTCCAGAGACACCTGACCCTGTTCTGCCTCTCTGGTTTGGGAATTAATTCAGATTTAATGGAGGCTGTGTTGAAATGTATCACCTTTTTAAGGGGAATATGTCACTCTGCTCCTAATGCTGACATTTCACTTCTGCTTTGTGACAGGGTCCACCAGGTCCTACTGGCCCGCAGGGTCCAATTGGCCAGCCTGGCCCAGCTGTGAGTACTGTTCTCCTTTTGGTTCTTTTTTTTTAACTAAAAAACCCTGGGAAGCAGGGTTCATGTCTACCTTGTGTTTTTGCTGAGCTGTGTCAGTCCCTTTCCTTGTAGGGAGCTGATGGAGAGCCAGGACCCAGAGGGCAGCAGGGCCTCTTTGGGCAGAAAGGTGATGAAGGACCCCGAGGTTTCCCTGGTCCCCCCGGCCCTGTGGGCTTGCAGGTAATTTGCAGCATCAAGGGAGGACTTGGGGTAGTGAGAGCTGGGGCTTAGCTGAGATGTTCACAGCTAAAACTCACCCCTTCCACCTCCACAGGGCTTGCCTGGACCGCCTGGGGAGAAGGGAGAAACAGGTGACGTTGGGCAAATGGTAAGATGGTTCCATACTTCTTTTTTCATTGCTGACGTTGATATTGCTCTGAGAAATGTGTCTTAAATTTGTCTCTCCTTTCTCTCAGGGTCCACCAGGCCCACCAGGACCCAGAGGCCCATCTGGGCCACCAGGAGCAGATGGTCCTCAAGGTCCTCCCGGGGGAATAGGAAATCCTGGTGCAGTAGGAGAGAAGGTAAAGCATCTGGCCAAGCCTGATTGAAGCTCACAGGGGTTTGCTGCAGCACTCCTGCATCAGCTTTGCCACATCAGCAAAAAATCTCATCACCCTCCAGAAATAGAAGTATTCTCATCCTTTTTTTTTTTTTTTTTCCCTTGTGCAGGGTGAACCTGGTGAATCTGGTGAGCCTGGTCTTCCTGGCGAGGTTGGGCTCCCGGTAAGTACACTCTGGGAAGGTGTGGATGGTAGATGGAGAGGTGTGGATGTGGATGGGGCGGCAGGGACCGAACCAGTCCTGTCCTCGGTTTGGGATGACACATCACCATGTTCCTGGGTATTTATAGTATCACGTTTAGTCACCAAATATGGGCTACCCACGGCTGAACACCATGAACACCATTTAGTCTTTGTGGGAAGGGACTGCTAAATCATGTCCTTGTGTTTGGAGACACAAATAGAGCTCCTTTCCCAGAACCGATAAAAGGATAATTAGAGTTCAGTATGTTGTTTTCCTGGATAATAGAAACACCTTTTCTTTCTTTACAGGGTCCTAAAGGTGAAAGAGGTGAAAAGGGTGAAGCAGGTCCCTCTGGTGCTGCTGGTCCACCTGGCCCCAAAGGCCCACCAGGTGATGATGGTCCCAAAGGCAGCCCTGTAAGTACCCCTTCAATGTTTCTTTGGCTTGCCCAGCAGGGATTTCTGCATGAAAATACATTTTCCAGAGATGTTTGTGGAAATTTGAAAGCATTTACCAGCCACAGAATTGTTCCTCTATTGATACATGATATGAATCCCCTTCTTTAGGGTGCTAATGAGGGAAAGACCCAGCTGTGCCATATTTTCCAGCAATCCTGGAATTATTGGCCCTTTCTGCAGGCCATCATAAAACTCACCCCAATGGAGAGGGCCTGCAGTAGATTTACTTGGCACTTCAGGTTATGGATTGCCAAGGTCTTCTGCACCAGAGCAAAGCTTCCAAAACAGCACAGAGGAGATTTATGTGGATTTGGGAGCTGTACCTCCACAGCCAGATACCTGCTGCTGCTAATTACTGTAGCTCTGGTGAAGCCAGTCGAGCTCTCCTGATTTATATCAGATGACAATGGTACAGTATTTATCTTGCCCTCTCCTTTGATGCTTGCTGTCTGGAGAAATTTATTCTGGGATAAGCGAAGATGGCATAAAACAGCAGAGGAGGCAGTGGAGTTACTCATCTCTCTTAACAGATGGGGTTTGGGATATCTCGTGATTGGGTGAAACCTGAGATTTGAGTGCTGGTCTTGGAATCATTTGAAGTACCTGATAGACACTGTATGAGGAAGAATGGTGAAGTGTTTTTAGTCATTAAATGCTTTGAGAGGATCTTCCTGGGAAAAAAACATCATGTAGGAAGCAGAAGCAAAGTCTTCTAACTTGCACACTCCCCAAAGCTGTGAGGATTTTGCTGTCACCTGTCCAATGTATTTATGAAAAACTAAATGAAACTCCCAGAGTTGCCTTTGGAGCTTTGCACAGCCTGGATGCAGAGGTGGACTGGCTGTGACAGGATGAAAATACTGAAGTTGCAAAGATGGGATGTGATCTGGGATTGTCTTTGAGGGAATTGGGGCTTGCTGCGCAGGGTGACTCCCCATGCTGTCCACTCATGCTCTGCAGTTCTCCAGATGCAACATCCCTGACTTGGGACTATCCCTCTTCTCTCTTTGCAGGGTCCAGTGGGTTTCCCTGGCGACCCTGGTCCTCCTGGAGAACCTGGTCCAGCTGTAAGTGTTTGTCTCACAGAAGGGCAAATCAGTTTGGTGAAGTGTGACTGTGCTGCTCATTCCCCAGAAGCTCCTCTGTCATTCACTCTTCCCTTACTTGGGAAAGGTTAGGAAGTCCCACCAAAAGTCTGTCTGGCTGTGCTCTAGCCTTTGGGGCAGTAGCTACACAAGGGCTGTTATCCCTGTTTTTGACACTAGACATCACTGTTGTCGGTGTTCCCAGTGGGAGGTGGGAAGGAGTGGTGCTTGGTGACATGAAGACCAGCTGAACCTGCTGCTGCCAACACTCTACTCAAGTCCATTCTTACCCTAAATACACCTCCTTGTTTCTATTTTTCTTCCTGTTCAGGGTCAAGATGGTCCCCCTGGTGACAAAGGTGACGATGGTGAACCTGGACAGACTGTGAGTAACTGGATAGATGAGATCTGTTCCCCACACTCCCTGTGTGCAGGTCCAAGGGCACTGAGCATCCAATTCCTACCAGTCCTGGTCCCCTGATGCCTGTCCATCTGATTTGTGGCAGCCTGGCTGCTGCCATCCATCCATCCACCCATCCATCCGTCCACCCATCCATCCACCCACCCACCCATCCAGCTTAGCAATACATCCCGAAAGCATAAATCATCTCATGGAAAAACAACTTCCAAGCCTTTGCTTTTCAGCTTTTCCGTGCCGTATGGCACTTCATGGTGGGAAGGGATAAAACGAGATACCACCTGCACCCCGAGGAGGTGTCGGGAGTTGTACTGGCTGCCCACGCCTCAGCTCGGCACAAACTCGAGATCCTGACTCGAGTTTTACACGGTTTTGCTGCTCTTTCACACGTCTCGTGGTGCATTTATGGCTTGTTCTCCTCCCCTCTCCGTTTAGGGTTCCCCTGGTCCCACGGGAGAGCCAGGCCCCTCCGGACCCCCAGGAAAAAGGGTAAGCTGGTTGTTTAGGAGGATTTTTCCAACTATATCTGTGTTGACTTTTTAAAGCTCATTTTATTGCGATGTCTCCCAATAAATGCTGTGTAAATACTGTGTAAATGTATAATAATTAAAAAAAGAAATTATACACCATCCACAGCCATTGGAAATTGATGGGAAGCTGTCAGCTGAATCCCATGGATTTTTTTTTTTTTTTGAAGATGTTAACAGCCAAACGAAAACACAAGTTTGAGGTGCTTCTGCCCATCCTGCATTGCTGGCAGAGCTTAGGGATTCATTTAGCAAGCAGCTAATTTAAAAAGCTTTCCAGAGATATTTGTCTCCATTTTGCCTCCTTCCCTGGGGCTGCAGCATCATTTTGCTAATTCCAACGGACCGTTTCAGATCACTGTGATCTAATTGTGTTTTGCATCTATTTTGTGCTTTCTTTAGGGCCCTCCTGGTCCAGCTGGTCCCGAAGGAAGGCAAGGAGAGAAAGGAGCCAAGGTAAGAGCTGAAGGGGATTTTACTTCTCCTGTGTCCTTGATTTGCCAAAGGGGTCGGCCTCAGCAACGCCGGCGTTTGAGAGGCAGGGATTTGATTTTGCTGCGTGTTACAACAAATTAGCCTGGATTTGGGGCCATTGGCCTCAAATCCGAGCTTATGTTTCATCCTTTAACAAACTCCGTGGAGATAATTAGGGCTTGGTAAGGTCATGGGAATGTTTTTCTTGTTCTGAAATGACAAAGTGCTATATTTGGCCGTTTAATGTCTTGTAAATAATAGGGCCTGCACAGCCCCACGTCCCTTCCCAGGGCAAACATGGCATTACTGGGCTTACGATTGTTTTGGTAGGAGTGGTGGGGAAATGGAGAGAGGGATTGCAAATTATAGATCCAGTTGTTGTGGCAGCTGCAGGAACACTACTGGTGGAGGATGCCCTCTGCTAGCTCATCTCCCAGGACTGAACCCAGGAAAGCTTCCTGCCCTGCAGAGCTCAGAGCCAAAGGGTGGTTCCTGCTGGAAATCAGCAGAAACAGGCAAGGCTCAGAAATGAAGGAGTTTGGAGACCTCTCCTCGCTGCATAAGGGAGAGGGAGCAGCAGGAAAATCAAGGAACAGAAAGTTCTTGCTTTGCACGGACCTGCATCCACCCCGTGGCATCCTGGCAGCAGCCACAGGATCATTTGATGTCCCAACACAAATTAAACCACCCTGCCTCTTGCTTCCAGGGTGAAGCTGGTTTGGAAGGACCTCCTGGGAAGACTGGCCCAATTGGTCCCCAAGGTGCTCCAGGGAAGCCTGGCCCTGATGGCCTTCGAGGGATTCCTGGTCCAGTTGTGAGTATTCCCAGTCTGAGAAAGCTTCTGGTCAGGGTTGCTTCTGGTGCTTCACCATATCCCATCTGCTTGGAAGATGCTTTTCTCCCAGAGTAACGTTCTGTCTGTGCTTAAATATCTGACAGCAGATAAAACATATTTAGTGGAAATAGTAGAATGGTGAATAACATCTCCCGCCATGTTTTATTTGAATCCGGGGTCTTCTCAGCCACTCTTTTTGGGTGGGAGTTTCCTCCAAAGTCCCTTTTCCAGTAGAGATTTGAGCATGAAAGGACCATAAATCCTTTTGCCTTTGCCATCTGGGAGAAGCCAGGACAAACATTCCCTGGCACAGGTGAATAATCACAGTATTCCCAGCTGGGAGCACTGCTGTCATGGATGACTGTTTTCAGGGAATTGCACTGTTTTACAGGGTGAACAAGGTCTCCCAGGATCCCCTGGCCCAGATGGTCCTCCAGGCCCAATGGTATGTCCAGAGCATCAAATTCCAAGAGTTTTTGAAACGGGTGAGTGTGTGTGATGTGAATTCATCCTTGTTTTCCCTCTGTCTCCCAAAGGGCCCACCTGGTTTGCCTGGTCTGAAAGGAGACTCTGGTCCTAAAGGGGAGAAGGTAAGAGCAGCACCTGGGATATATTTGGGGTTGTATCTCGAAATGCCTTTGCTGTGTAGCTTTGGTGTTCAGTTGCCTCTGGTGAGAATTCCTAATTAACATCTGCTGTTTCCCTTAGGGTCATCCAGGTTTAATTGGCCTTATTGGGCCACCAGGAGAGCAGGGAGAAAAGGGTGACAGAGGTCTCCCAGGCCCCCAGGGCTCAGCAGGACCCAAAGGAGAACAGGTAAAGATGCCACTAGACCTTCATGGAACACGGTTTTGAGCTGCGGGTTTGCTGCCCTTGAGGAGGCACAGCAGAGATGGTCAAGAGACTCTTGTTAATCTTTGAGGGAATATTTTCTATATTAATGTGGTTTATTCTACATGTGAAATGTGGATATGCTGCAAAATGACCCATTTTAGTGGAAAGCAGATTCTCAAGGGTCGTATGAAAAGAGTTGAATGGACCATGGAGGGATGGTACCATTAAATATTCATCCAGAGGACTGATTTTTAAAACTGAGTGCCTAAATGAGATATGGGATTCCTTGTTCATGCTCTTGTCTGGATCATGGACATGCTTAAAAACCCATTAAAGCCCCAGATTGGAATGGAGTCCTCCGAAACTGGGTGGTCAAATCAATGTTGCTCTGCTGTTATTTTTCAGGGTATCACAGGTCCTTCTGGACCCATCGGACCTCCAGGGCCACCAGGATTGCCGGTATGTGACAACTAATTATCCTGGAATTCCCTGGGAGCTGCACAGTCCTTCAGGAGCCACTTTGGTGCCCTCAAATACCCGGCACAGTCCTGGCCTGCCTTCACCTTGTCTGAGGATTCTGGTCACAAGGGGTTTTCTCAGCTGAGCCCATTACAAACACTTGAATGAGTTCCAGGAGTGCTGGGAGGTGACGTGTGAGATGGGCACAGTGGGATGAAGGCAGGGAAATCATCCCACCCTGTTTCTCTTCCCCCTTTCTTTTGCATTGTCTACAATCACACGGTGACTTCTTGCACTCTTTGCTGCTATTTGTAATTTTTCCCACTGGGTATCCTGGGAGGAGCAGCTGAGTGTCCCTAGCACAGAGCCAGGATCAGCCTCACATTGCAGTGATGCCCCAGCAGCTTTTCCAGTCCCCACCAGGGCAGGACTGTGGAGTACTGACACAGATTGCTCTGACACAAGTGCTTTCTGTGTGTTGGCAAATAAAAGCGACGCCCAGCTCAAGTGGATGTGGAAAGTGGAAACAGAAATAGAGTGAATTAAAAAAAAAAAAGCTCTTTATATAGCACTACTTTCTAAGGAGAGACTGATGCCTTCTCTGCTTGGAAATGTACTGACTCTTCCCTGTATTTTTCTCTCCACAGGGTCCACCTGGTCCCAAAGGTGCTAAAGGATCATCAGTGAGTATAGATACTGTTAAATGACGAGGCTGAGGAGCTCTTATTAAGTGTAGAGCCCACTGTGACTCCTCCACATCAGTGGCATTAAAGCAATTAGCCAGAGATGACTGTAGCAAATGTGGCCTTTTCAGGCTGTCTGAGCCCAGCAATGGTAATTGGGAAAGGTTTCTGTGCCACAACTATCCTTCACCGAACAGCAGCGCAGCACAGATCATAAGGAGGAATCCAGTGCACAGTTCTTGGGAGAAAAGCTGCTGCTGTAGAGCGGAGGGTATTAAAAATAGACTGAAAGCGGGAGGTGAGAAGCTGAAAAGCGAAGAGCTCGGTGAGAAACACGACGCCGAAACTTCGTGGTACAGATCTCCTTTGCAGGCAGCTAAAAAATTCCTCTTGGGCAACTTCCTAGTGTCTTTTCCCCATTCAGAATCCAATGTTTTATTAATTTGAAGATTTTATTTGACTTGTAAATCTGTTGGATTGATTTGGAGAGGTAAAGCTTTCATGCATTGGAAGATCCTTCCTTTTCTGTAGGGAGCCTGAGCAAAATTTGACTGTTTAGCCCCCAGTGTTTGATCTTTCCTTTTACCTAAACATCAAAGATAACCAAAAGAAACACCTTCTTGGGAGGTGGGTACAAGGAGACTAGTTTTTGCCACTAAAGAAATAATGTTTGGGGTGTGGTATCAGTAACAGCTGCTTTTTCCCTGAGTGACCCGTGTTTTTCTCTTGTTTTTCCACCCAGGGTCCAACAGGTCCAAAGGGTGAATCAGGTCTTCCTGGGCCCCCAGGGCCTCCTGTAAGTAGAACCCTTAACATGAAGCACGAAACCATATTCAGATTTAATGGATGTTGTAATGCTGGGAAGTAGAAGACCCCTGGACAAGGATTCACTGCCAGTCCTGGGAACGGAGTGGCGTCTCCTTAGAGATGCTGGGGGAGAAAGCAGGATGTGAAAGGAGAAAGCACTAATGGGAAGGTGACAAGGGAAGATGGGCCCAGTGTTTCAGCAGCACCATGAGAGGTGTTTTAAATGCCTAATGTGTACCTTGTGATGCTGTTTCTCAGTGCTGGGAGCTGCTCTGGCCACCTCTTCTGCCTCTTCTCCACTTCCAGAGCAATGAGAATTTGTATCCTCTCTCCCCACAAATCAGGGCCCTCCTGGAGAGGTCATCCAGCCGCTGCCCATCCAGGCTTCCAAGAGGACCAGGCGAAACATTGACGCCAGCCAGCTGGTGGACGACGGGAATGCCGACAACTACATGGACTATGCCGACGGCATGGAGGAGATCTTTGGCTCTCTGAACTCCCTGAAACTGGAAATCGAGCAGATGAAGCATCCACTGGGCACTCAGCACAACCCAGCACGTACCTGCAAGGATCTGCAGCTCTGTCACCCCGACTTCCCAGACGGTGTGTCCCGGGACAGAGGGGATATGGAGGAAACACTGGGGGGTTTCCCAGCTCCTCGTGGTGAATAGAAGGGAGGGAGGGAAGAGGAGTAATTTGGGGTGTTCCTTGTCCTGGTGCTCCATGAGGAATTTGGCTGGCAGAGAAGGAATTTGTAGAGTTGGACTAGATAATTGTCATACATCCCTTCCAACTGAAATTTTCTATTCTAAGAATGGGGATACAGGGTGAAAATATCTCTTCTGCAAGGTGCCACAGTATTAGCTAGAACAAGAACTTAAACCAGTTTTTCAAAACCTACATATAAATAGTAGCCTGTGACAGAGGTGAAACATCCCTGGTAAGATGGCTGGGGAAGTGCCCATTGTCCTTCCTTCACAGTGCTAATTCTTTCTTCCCTTCTCTTCCTACTCGTGCATCCAGGTGAATACTGGGTTGATCCAAACCAAGGATGCTCCAGGGACTCTTTCAAAGTTTACTGTAACTTCACAGCTGGTGGAGAGACTTGCATCTTCCCTGATAAGAAATCTGAAGGAGTAAGTCCACACAACCTTTAATTTCCCCCTGTGTCATGGTGATAGATTGTTCCCTAATATGAATATTCATAGGCAGTCAATTTCAGGAGAACTGAACAATAACCAGTAAGGATCAAAGATCCAGAATGTTCCTTCGTTACACAACATTACTTCCAAAATAATAAGGAGCGTGTTGACAAAGAGAATTTCTTTGAGTAAGTCAGATTGTAACAAGCCTTTGATGATTTCCCAGGCATAACAAATGCTAAAAGGTTAATTTTTTTACCTTTGCTGTGCAAAGGCAGCTGTGTGTGTTGGGGCAGGAATTGGAGCTTTGTTTAACTCATTCCTTGTCTCCCCTCCCAGCCAGGCTGTCGCTCCACTGCCTGCATGTCTAAGCACCACTGACTCTTCTACCCTCACTGTGTCTCCAAGCAGAGCAGATAAATGTTTATCTCCTGTCATTTTTCCTGCTGTTTCCTGTGGGTAAATGATCCTAAATGATTGCAAGTATCCTCAGCTCTCTCCCTGGTGCTGATGTGCAAGGTTGATGAAGTTATTTGTGCAATGATGCGCTTAGCTCAGCCAAACTCATCATTTTTTTTGTCCTGTATCCACTCACTCTGTTTTCCAGAGCTGCTCTTCCCACTGCCTGGGGACCAGCTCTTGCACTGGCCAAGCAGAAGCTCTTGCAGTTCGGCCTGGGGAGAGCTCAGCTGTGCTCCAGCTGTGACAAAGCTGAGCCGTTCACTTGCTGCATTTCACCCACCAGAAATATGTGTCAGAGCAGGACAAATAACAGGCAGCATAAATATTCCTTGAGTTTTTCTTAGGGCTGTTTAAAATAGGAGATAGATTTTCTTCTCCTTTGCGTCAGCTTGCCATGTCTCTCCTCGAAATATTGACAGCTAAAATTGGATTCTGGCCATGATCTTACAGAATCTGAGAGTCCTGCCATGCTCGTCCTGTGAGGGGCTCTATGTGATACTCCTCAAGTGCAAACTGTGCTACACTTCTGGAATACTTTATTCACAAGAAAAACCTTCAGCCTGCTCTTTTTCCATCTAGAGGAATGCAAGCAGCGACTACAGAAGCACTGAGTACTGGCTGAGTGGTTTTATTATAAGCCACAGCAGAGTTTGAGCCGTATCCCCTCTCAGTTCATCCCTCACCCAGCAGAAACACGCTGACTTGCTTTACAGTTCACGTGCTGGAAAGGAAAGGACAATCCCAAGACACCTGCATGGAGCTTGGCTGTAGTTTTTGGGGAGATTTGCAGCAGAAGTGAGGGCATTTGTGGGAGTGTGAGGGAGCAGAAGGCAGCCACGCTCCCTCCTTGTGCTCTGACTCCAAAAAACTGCTTCAGCTGCTTGGCTGGGGCTGACGTAAAGGGTGCTCTGGCAGCTGATTTTTTGTCACGGTCTCCATCGCTCTGGGTCGTTGGAGCTCCATCACGTGCGGTCCAGCACCATCTCTGGGGGATGCACGGTCTGCGTCGCACCTCAAACACAGGAGACAGGCAGAGGCTCTTCCTTCATCACATCCTTTGCCTTTCCCAGCCCCACAGCATCTGGATTTGGCATTAGAGTGGCAGAAGCCTCCTCAGTTTCCAGCACTGCCTCTCCACACCAGCCCTCCCATGAAGATCACTGCACCTTTCAACATCCATGTTTCCTTTTCCCCTCTCTATCTTTCCTTTTACTTTTCCTCTCATTAGACTGCACTGCTGGATTTGCATCCAAAGTGTCTAGGAGGCAGAGATAATTAGCCCTTAGCAAAGGAAGCTGGTGCCAGGGCACCACTGGGTACCTGGGGAAGCACCACACCATCCCCCTCTGTTCTAGAGGCACCTTGGTGCTCTGCCCACCACTCGTTATCGGTGTAAAAGGTTAAGAAATTACTTAGAAGGAAGTTGGACACTTCCAATAAGACATGCTGCTTGTGGAACTGAATGTAACTTTTCTAATTTCTTTTTTTTTTTTCTTTCTCTCTTCCCTCCTCGCCATCCCCAAACTAGGCTAGAATTACTTCTTGGCCAAAGGAAACCCCAGGCTCCTGGTTCAGTGAATTCAAGCGCGGTAAACTGGTAAGATGCATCTTGGTGCTTTCTGTTTTCCTTAACCCCTGTCATATTTTACAGAGTAAAATGGCTCGTTGGCCCAAAGAACAGCCTTCCACATGGTATAGTCAATACAAGCGGGGGTCTTTGGTAAGTGGCTCACCTTGGCCCTCGAGCCTGAATCAGAGCTCCTCATCTGCTTTGGTATGGCCAGACCTGCTGCACTCTGCATGCTGGACTAATCACCACCACCAGGCACAGCAAAACGTTTAAGGTGGAATACTGAGAAAGAACTAAAACCCCTTTTTTGTCCAGTCTGCTTGACTGGGAAGCCAGGAACAGGTGATGAGCTTTCCCCTGTGTTAGAAGGGGACACGGTGATGTGCTGGGGGACCCTGCAGAGCTGGAGCTGTTGCAGGTTTGTCATCACAGGGCACTGCAGGATGTCTGCATCCCACAAGGAGGGCTGTTGCTGTCTCCTCATCAGTTCCCATTATGGCAAGGGCAAACTGGGTGCCTCCATGTCCCGCAGCAACGGGGCCTTATCCCATGAGCTGAGGGACCCCTCAAGTGATGCTCCAGCCCAGAGCAAGACAGCAACCCAGAAAACAGAGAAAGCTCTGGAATGTTGTCCTGTAACAGAACATCCACTTTGTGGATAGATCACTCCCACAGTAACCAAGTCCTGGTCAGGGATGTCAGAGCAGCAGCTGATTAGGGACATCCAGGTCTCCTTAAGCAACAGAAACCTCCCCCTTGCGTATCAGTTCTTGTAGGATTACTGGGATGCAGATAATGAGCTCAGTCAAATGAGGAGAATTAGGGAAGAAGGAAATATTCAGCAGATAAAACCAACCTGCCCCTGAAGGCAGATGCTCTGCTGTGTCACACTAAGCTGCTCCATGCAGTTGTCCTCTCCCCCTGGCAGAGGGTTCTTGCAGTGCCCCCCCCAAACTTCCACCTTAAAAGGCAAACAACCCAGAAAATCACCACGTTGTTTCCCTGCACCGCCTTTCATCGCCACTAAACACGTTTTGCTCTGATTCTGCCCACAAGAAGGACGTGGCTTCTGTAGCTTTTCTGCATTATCAAATAAGGCTGCAAAGCCAAGGCTTCAGCCTCGGGGCTCCTTGGAGGGCAACTACTCATAGCTTAATTACAGAGCACTTCATCAGTTAATATTACACAAGTACCTTCACTTTTCCATATTCCCTGCTTCTTTTTTTCCCAGCCTATCAGCTACATTAGAAGCTCAGTTATCAACCTAGAGCTTAGGACTTACTTTTTTTAAACAGGAATTTCTGGTGCTACTTGGAGCTCTTTGTTCCATCTTTTTGTATTGTGGTTTTCTTGCTTTTTTACCTGTCCTGCTTTTTCTATTTGGATAAAAAACAAGCCACCAGCACGTAGAAGACCCACCTAAGCAATTAAACACATAAGTCATGAAAGTAAAGTTTTATTAGCACTGCTGACAGGGGGCTCCATGTGAATCCTGGAATTGCACTGGGTGTGCAGCTGGGAACATCCAAAGTAAGAAGGGTGTAGGAACTATGCAATACAAAGAAACCAGCTTGTTTTGATGCTTCCACGCCATAATTAATCGATGACACAGAGTACTTGGAGCCAATTTCTTGTCTTTCCTCACGATGCAGACAAGCTGCCCTCAGAGGGATAAGAGGGTTGCAGATGTTTTCTTCTGCTTTCCTTCTGTGTGTGTTACACACAATTCCCAGTAGCTCTAACAAGGCCTGCCACCCATCCCATCCCATTATCCTTCACAGCCATATGGCATCTGCCACAGGGAAATACCAGCACAGAGAAAAGAGGAAACGACTGATTTCTGCAAAACTGTTCCCCTGAGCAAACCTTATGCCCACAACCAATTCCCAGTGGCTCCAGCTGAAAAGCTGGGACAGGGCTTCACACAATCTGCAGAGGCTGAACAGCATCAGAGACCCCTTAAAGAGCATCCAGGCTCCAAACCAAGCTCTGAATTGAAATAAGGCCAAATAAGAGCAGTAGGTCCTGCAGATCAGTAGTGTTCACATGGCACTGTGTGAGTGTGTGCCAAGTGCTTGGCATTTTGTGTCCCCTTCCTTCCACGTCCTGGTGGCTTTCTGGTAGCTCTCCTGGCATGCCTGGCTCTCTCCCAGTCAGTCATATTTAACTCTCAGGAGGACAGTGCAACAGTATCCTGACAACCGGTTGGTATATTTATTTATTTTTATTACCTTTTTGTTCGCTATTTTATTACCTGGTTATGAATCTCTTCTACAGTTTGCAGCTTGCACCACAACTTGATGTCTCGTGGTACCTTGAAGGAAACTCCGCTGTTGGTGTGCCTGTGTTTTTCTCCTGGTTGTTTCTAAAGAAACCCAATTGTCCCTCAAGGGCAGTGGCTGGGCCACAGCTGGAGATGCCACCCCAAGCACAGCCAGCTCACGTGTGCAAACTCATTTTGTGTTTGCTTCTTTGTCAGGGCACAAAACTCCCAGAAAGCCCTGAATGCCTTAAGCGCTGGAATTGGGTTTCAATAAATTCTGGTTTGCAAAAATCTGTTACAGGCACCATGCCTGGGAGAAAAGGAGCCTGATGGGCAGAACGGAGCAAATCTCAGTGTGCAAGCGCAGCCCTGTGTTCACACCATGCCCCAAGGGCAGCAAATCCATTTTCCCTTTGCCTGAGTGTAGCCTTGGCAGCCACGGCAGCCCCCAGTCCTTATCAGCAGGAACAGGATTGCTGCAGATCGAGTGCGAAGATTGCTTGAAAGCCCAGTGTTTGGTGCCCAGGAAAAATGAATGGGAAATACTCTAGGGTGTGCAGAACAAAAGACCCACTGCAGCCAGGAAATCTTGTCAAACAGGACAGAAAAATAAGACCCTGAACCCTTACAGGAATCTGCTTTCTCCCCTCTTCAAAAGTTGGAGAAATGCGCTCACTATTGGCTTAAACTGAGATGTATATCCCCAAATCTGCATCTTTGTGGGTTGAAATCCCCTTCCTTTTGTCTCCTGCCCTGAATTAGCCTTATTTTTTTCAGCTCACGTGAACCAAGAGAATGAAGTGCCCTTTGTTAGCCATGCCCTGGCCACAGGAGGACCAGAGCAGCCCTGTGGCAGGAGCAGTGCCTGCCACGTTGCATCCCCCCTCACTGCCCAGCTTTTCCCCTTCTCCCCTCCTCACAGCTCTCCTACGTGGACTCGGACGGGAACCCCATCGGGGTAGTGCAGATGACCTTCCTGCGGCTCCTGAGCGCCTCGGCCCACCAGAACATCACCTACAACTGCTACCAGTCCGTGGCCTGGCACGATGCCACCACCAACAGCTACGACAAGGCCATCCGGTTCCTGGGCTCCAACGACGAGGAGATGTCCTACGACAACAACCCCTACATCCGAGCTGCCCTGGACGGCTGCGCGGTACGTGGGCACTGCTGGCCTGGGCCGGGCCCTGCTGAAAGGGAATGACACCCTGGGGTGTCTCTGTCCCCCTCCCCGGGGTTTCCAGCACCGTCTGCCTCGGAGCAAATCCCCCTCTCACCAACATTTCCTGTGCCCATTGGTGTAGTTGTCCTGAGGGCGGTCCCCGTCATGGGAGATATTTAGCTGGGAATACGTGATTCCACCCCAGGTCAGGAGAAGCTGCAGCAGCTCTAGGAATCAAATGGATCTGAAAATCAAATTAACCTGCCTAAAAACTCCTTATAAACTGCTTATAAGTGTCCCCCCCACCTTGCCTTTGCTCTCCCCTGTTTCCTCACACGGGGTAAGGTGAGCGATGACACCCGGTCGTGTATGAGTTTTGCAGGTTTTGATAATGATCTTTTTAACTGCTTTCAGGAAGTCTTGGACTGGGGAGAGTGTTAAGGGCTTGGCATTGGATTGGATGGGTTTTTTCTGTGTGCAGTCCCAGTAAGGCTCTGGGCTGTGCTGGTCATGGGAGAGCATCCAGTTCTAATCAGGGGAGATTTTTTGCCCTGAGTGAAGCTTTCCCCTCCCCTTCCAGCACACCCTGCTCCTCACCTTCCCTTCAGCCACAAGCAGCAGCCACAGATTCCAGAAGGGCCCAGCACCCTCCCTTTGCTTCTGCCTCTTTCTATTGAATGCCTGATTTGGGTTTAAACTCTTAAAAATCTGCCATCGGGAGATAAAAATTTGGCAAAGCAGGTGCTGCCTGCCTTTATTTTGAGACCCAGCTTGCTGGTGCAAAAACATGCATAATTCCCACCCTCTGGAACTGCAGTGCTTGAAGCCCACGGGACAGAAAGATTGAGATGTTTGACAGAAAAAGCTCCCCACATAATTTGAGATGAAAATGGTTCTGTTCTGGCACAAACACGATTTTTACTGTAGGAGCAATGAGGAAAATCAGATTAGAATCACTTCTTTTAGCATGTTCGTGGAGAGGGAAAGGGCATCCAGTCTGCTTCTGGAAACACTCAGAAGTTTATCCTCAAGTACTTCATGTCTCCTGCTGACGCAACGTGTCCCTGGTAAAAAGTGCCTCCCTTCCCCTTCTGAAGTCTCAGAGATGCTGTAGGATCACACATTGCACTTTTTAGGGTGGATGTGCCTGCTGAAAACCCTTTGGGTTTAAATATGCCATCATTTCTCTTCCTGATGAGGAATACTAGGCCAGGGCTTGGAGCAACCTGGGATTGTGGAAGGTGTCCCCGCCCGTGGCAGGGGGGTGGAATGAGCTGATCTTGAAAGTCCTTTCCAGCTCAAACCATTCCAGGATTCTGTGATATCCACATGGAAAGAGGACTGTAGCTCCTTTGAATTTATTCCTTGGTTGTTTCTCAGAGGCAGCTGTTACACAGCCAGTCTCAGTGCTGCAAATAAATGATTGTGGCAAGAACTGAAGCTGTGGGAGCACCAGGAGAGGCTGGGCCAGCCCCAGTGTGATGGTGGAGCACAGAGATACCATCTCCTGGCTCAAAACTTTGGGCATCACCTCTAAATCAGTGTGTCCCAGTCCTTCCTCTCTGCAAGCAGGCTGTAAAAAGGAGATAAAATGTAGCTTGCAGAAGGGGGCTCTGCATCACCTGGACTCCTGTAGCCTCCCTGGTGCCCTGGTAGACTGTGCTGCCCAAACCACAGGGTTAATTTATTTAGATTTATTTATTTAAGGGAGTTTGCTGTTTACAAAAGGTTCTCTACATTAAAGATGATTTTAATCTGAATCTTAGACCAATTAAAAGGCTGTTAGAACCCCGCCAGAAATTCAGAGGTGCATTTGATCCATTAGTGGGAGTGAGTTCCAGACCTGATTCAGGTTACAGACTTGGCCATGCTGAGGTAATGGTTGGCCTTGGTAATCTCGAAGGTCTTTTCCAACCTAAATGATTCTGTGATTGAGCCCTGCTGTGTGGAAAATAAGGTTGATCTGCCTTATGCGGCGTTGCCGCAGAGGTCCTGGTACGACCCACGCTCTGGCTGTGCTGCAGTCAGGGGATCTCCAGGGCTTATGTTCAGACCATTATTTGAATGTGTTTTTCCTGATCTTACAGCCCTTTCTCAGTAGCTCTGATACAGCCAATTCTGCCGAGACACACAAATCAGAGGGAAAGGTAGAGCCAAAAGCTGCTCCATAAATTCACTTGTTTGTGCAGCCTTGTATGCCCTCGGGTGCACTTCTGCTCCTCTAATAATTATTTATATTTTGGAAATAACTGTATGGCTACCAGGCACGATAAAAAGACAACATCACCTTGTGAATTCCATCAAACTTTAAATGTGATCTTTTTGGTAGCGCTCGGGTAATAGTCAAACTAATATATTCAAATTAAATCGCTCCCATTTGCTCAACAACCCATGCGTGTCCTCGGGGAGGTAAAACAACTATTGCACAGCCACAACAATTTTACCAGGCTCCTGTTCCAGCCTGGAGATGTGCTGACAGCAGAGTTACTGTGTCATGATCTGCGTGGCAGCAAAGTCTGGGCTCGGGGTGAACATCTCCCAGGGCTTTGCTCAGTGGTCACCATCCCACCTGAGAGCACGTCTGGTAAATCTGCAGGGCAAATAAATCCGTGTTTTGTTGCTGGGTGACTAATCTGGGTCAAAAAATGCCTGGGTAAGGTATCTCTGGGCATTCCCTGAGTGGTGAATGCTCAGTCGTGATATCTTGATGATGTTTGGTTGGAGGCATCACCAGAGCTCCTCTTTTCCTCCCTCTTCTCCCCAAACAGGCAAAGAAGGGCTATCAGAAAACCATCCTGGAAATCAACACACCCAAAGTAGAGCAAGTACCTATAGTCGACATCATGTTCAATGACTTCGGAGAAGCGTCACAGAAATTTGGATTCGAGGTGGGACCAGCTTGCTTCATGGGCTAAGAGCCACCTGAAAACTAGTCTCCAAATGAGCAACCTCGTAACCTCATTGCGCCATTTAATTAAATTTTGAAAGAAAAAAAAAAAGAAAAAAAAAAGAAAAGAAGAATTCCTTGTCACGTGCACGTTGTGAGACTGGACAGCGATGGGTTAATTTTTTTTTTTTTTTTTTTTTTTTTTTTTTTTTTTTTTTTTTTTTTTTTTTTTTTTTTTTTTTTTTTTTTTTTTTTTTTTTTTTTGTCGTTTTTGTTTTTCAATCCCTTCGTTTTTCCCGAGTTCCTCTGGGACACCTCTGACCCACAGTCACTGACCGAGGGGATCGTTCCCACCACAGACGCAGAATTCCATGACCGACCGCCGCACACGTGGCCTTGGAGACCTGTCCCCTGCCGCTTCAGGGCCACCGAGCAGACCCCACCGCCATCAGAGGCTTCTTCTTCTTCTTTTTCTTCTTGTGAGCAACAGCGAGCACTTGCCTGTAGATTATTGTTTGTTTGTTCGTTTCTAAGGAAAAAAAAAAAAAAAACGGGAAAAAACTTGAAACTCCTGTGTTCAGCTTGGTGTTGAAGTCTTGGCTCCAATCCAAACCCTGCCAAAGCTCATCGAAGGCATTTTGTTGTTATTCCACAAGATTTTAATCAGCTCTAGCAAGGAGGTGTCATGGCCAATCCCAGAAATTTTAGTTATCTCCACTGAGTTGCCTAATTCTTTGTTCTCGCAAATTTTAGCTAAAGGTCACACTGGGCATCTCTTTCCCATGTATTAAAGGTGCTTATATTTTTATATGTTTGTAAGTAAATATTTGTATTTGTATATTATTTTAAATGTTTGAATGTTTCTGCCTTCCAAACATGCAAGTGACCTTGTGTGTATTGAACCCACCGCCCTTCCCACCACCAGCCCAGCCAAGCATCCACCTGGGAATAAAAACTCCTGTCCCCACTGCTTCTGCCTCAGCCTTGGAGTTAAACCCAGGATGAATCTTGGCAGGATGAGGTGCAAACCAGCCCCCCCGAGTTGCCTTTTGGAATGATTCGCTTCAAAATTAGAAAATTAAAGCCACCTTTTAACAAATTTCCTACAAAACTCTGATCTAAAAGCAGGATCTGCTTCGAGTCTCTGCCTTTTTATGCGCTTGCTTAACATACTTGTTTTAAATTAATTCTTCTTTTTTTTTCCTTCAACATTCTTATATAATAATAATTAAAACCAAATCCATCCCCAGTGGCAGATTGCAGCGGCAGGGGAAGTCCATTTGTCCTCTCTGAATATCAAATGTATAAAAAAAAAAAAAAGGAGGAAAAAAAAAAAGGTGCTTTTTATTTTTACATGTCTCTGTGGTGCTATCTGTTTGATAACTTTAATACAACACTGGTGATACCCTGCCACTGGCCAGTCTCCCACCAGCTCTGCTTTTTAACCACTTTCAGACAGACTTATAAATGCATGTCACCTTCATATCTGTTAAGCAGAAGACCCTCTCCCCTCCTTCTTTGTATCGCAGCAGCTTTTACGGTCCGTGCAGAAAAGGTACTAAACATGATTTCCCTCTTTTCCTACATCTTTTTTTCCTTTTTTTTTTTTTCCCCCCCAAGACTATCCACACGTTTTCCCGGTGGTAACCAGAGCAGATTGTGCTCAGTGCTGAACGTTTGTGGTGCTAATTTATGTAGATGTCGGGTGTCCTGACGCGCGCGGTGCCGGAGCCGTGTGGGTGCTGCCGGGAGTCTGCAATTCTCTTGCTCTCTTCCCACCGTGGCTTTTTTTTTTTTCTTCTTCCACGGCTCACAAACGTGCTGACACCATCTTCTTTTTCCATTTGTTTTTTTTTTCTCTGTGGCCGTTTTCCTTGTTTAGACCTCTCAGCTGGAAAAAAATAGATGTTGCAGGGCGGGGGTGTCTTTTTTTTTATTATTATTATTTGGCCTGGGGTGTTACGGCAACGCTTGAGCCAAGGGGGATCTTTCACCATAAAGGAAAAGACATCACATTTACTGTGAAGAAAAGCCTATATATGATGTCTTTTCCTCCCTCCTTCCCAAGCAGAGAGCAGCAGCATCCGAGGAAGGGAGGCCAAGCCGTGCTGGAGGGAGCGGCGATGCCGCGTGGTGCTTTTTGGCCTGGGAGAGCCGTGTCCATCCATCTCCCTTCTTCTGGAGTGTTCTCTCATGGGGTTGTTTTTTGTTTTTTTTTTTTTTTTTTCTTTTTTCCATTTTGGGGAATAAAAGACTAAAAAGGTGCTACCCTTAAAAACTGCAGACTCCGGCAGCAAAGCGGTGAAAAGGAATATATAATAATATATAAGGAATTCAGCTTCTCAGTCACCTTGGCAACAGCCTTGTTCAGGAACAGCGGGAAGGTCAGGAAAGGTTGCACATTCCTCTCTGCAACAGCAAAGCCATATATTGATGTATGTCCACACGTGTGCGTCCGTCTAGGTCATGTGATTCTGTTATAAATTTTCATCAAGGGAGCTTTTTTCTTTTATTTTTTTTTCCTTTTATTTCTTCGCTTTAAGTACAAAAAAAAAAAAAAAAATTTCCTCTGTTGAATTCCACAGTGTTGTAATTGTACTGAGCTCCAAACTGTTCCGATTTCCCCAGACCACTTAGCTACGGTATATTGCAATAAAATTACTACTTGTATTTGCAGACCTTCTTTTTGTGTAATTTTATTTCCCTCCTCCCTTAATATATATGACTTGAACAAATGTTGATAAGAAAAATAAAACCTATGGAAAAAAAAATTTTTAGTACATAAGGCCCTTTTTAAAATATAGTGTCAAATGACATATTGTACATTTCTTCAAAGTCCAATAAACATGTCATAAAATTTAAGTGTAATGCCCATAAGAGCTATTTTTAAATATTTTAAACCTGTGTAATAAAGGAATAAATGTAATAGATTTTTTTTTCAATAAATCAAGTTTACTGTTTCCACCTAAACCAACGTGATGTGAATGTCTTCTTGAAGTTGATTGCAGCAGGATTTCTCCACCACCCTGAGGAGCCCAAAGAGTTCATCAGAGGAGCTGTGCAAGTGCTTAAAGGTAATATATACTGTAAAATATAAACCAAACCCAGCAGGAAGAGAACTTCCAGGCCTGGAATTTTTTTATTTTTTTTTTTTCCCTTAGTGAGAATCTCCACTTGATCCAACAGTGCCAAAAAAGCCAGCCTGGGGATTTCGGTGGCTGGATCTGGGTGAGAACATCAGGTGGCCACCTGCTCCCCATCTCCACACCAGCGGAAATGTTGCCAGAGGAGACTTTGCTTCTGATGATCTTCTAACCCTGAGATGAATTCAGGAACAAACATTTTTCCTGCTTTTTGGTGAGCTCCCCAACCCCCAAACTCATCCTCAGGGCACTGTTGTGGGGAGATGCTGGGGGAAGCAAACATGAGGGACACTTTGCTCACCCTCTCGTCCTTCCCTCCATGGGTTTCACTCCAGGGATGTGCAGGAAGGTGATGGATCCTCTGGAAAGCCCTGCAGGAATTGCAGGTCCCTTCCCGCCAACACCAGCAGCAGCCACTGGATCCGCATCGTTGAGGTTCTTCAGAGGCTTCTTGCAAAGAACATCCAGTTGGTGCTGCTGGTTTCCAGGTCCAAGAAGATGTTTGTACCTTCCAAATGTGACCTTTGCAACACTGCAGGTGGGTAAGGTGCAAAAACAGGGGCAGGGGCGTGAGCCCAGCTTTGCAGTGACCAAGCCAAGCTGTGTTTCCCCTCAGCCTCTCCCCTGCCTTCTTTGGCTGCAGTGGATCTTGGATGACCTTCTTTCTGTGCTGAGAGGCAGATCTCAGATGGAGGGAGATGTTCAGATAACGAGCCAAAGCCACAGAATCACAGAATGGTTTGGGTTGGAAAGGACTTTAAAATTCACCTTATTCTGAGCCCCTGCTATGGACAGGGACACCTTCCACTAGACCAAGTTGCTCCAAGCCCTGTCCAACCTGGCCTTTAAAGTCCTGTAGTCTAAGTGTATAATTAACTTACAGGAGTGATTTTCAGAAATCTTGGGGTACTGTGACTAAATCTTCGTCCAAAGGGACCCCAGAAATGCAGGGGGGTACCACACCTGAAGGAATAAATTACGGGATACTAATTTTAGTTACTTAAACCTGGCTAGAACATTTAACTTGCATCTTGATCATGCTTCAAGGTGACACTAACACGTCCATGCTGACTTGCCAGTTGTGATTTGCACTCAATAACTGATGGTTGCAGCAAATGCCTCAGAGCCTCGCTGCTGAGAGAAGCTTTGATCTGCTATTAGGAGAAAACAGAGATCTGAGGAAGGATCTGACTGTTTCTGGCAGTGCCAGACACAGAAGCCATGGCAGCTTTTTCACCTCTTTTCATATAACAAAGTCCATGATTTAGTGCTGGAGCTACAAAGCTGTGACTCCACCAGGTGAGACATGGAGAGGAATGTTTAGAAGATCCACAAAAAGAGCAGCAGACGATTGAGACAGAGTGTGAGCACCCAGAACAGCTCAGTTTTTCTGTGAGGATGGAGTGGGGACGGGGCTGCTCATCCCAAACTCCTGCAGCAGCTTCCCCCCACCACCTTAGGGATGCTGCCCAGGGGCAGGACCAGCAGCCAAACCTCAGGATGCAGCAAAGAGAGCAAGAGGATCAAGCTCAGCACCCAGGGCAGCCCTGGGGGGAGCAGAGCAACACCCACCCCTGGCAGAGCTCAGGGAGGGGGAGTTATCCAAGGGCAGCTGATCCTGATGATGTTTCCAACAGCCTTTACAGCAGCTGAGCCAGCAGGGGTATCTGCAGGGCTGTTGGGTCTGCTTTGCTCTGCATGTGGTATTTATTTTTTTCTAACAGGCAGAGGCTTAACTGGCTGGGATTTTTGCACTTCTGTGTGTTAAGGAGGCAGGTGAAGCCTGAGGAGTTTTCCCTGTCCAGTTACCTGAGCTGACCCAGGTGTGAGGACACGTGCATGTCCTTCCTGGCTGCTTCCACAGGCGAAACAGGAGTTGCTGTGGGACTTGCTTTCTGCCTGTAAAATGGAATTGTTCTTTGGTCTATTTTTTAGCCCTGCTCTGGAGGAAGAGGCCCAGGCCCTCGTGATGGCTGTGTGTCTATTGACTCCCTGTCTTTTATCTTGGCTTCCCTTGGCTCACTTCACTTAATGGTTGGACTTGGTAACCTTAAAGGTGTTTCTCAGCCTAAACAAGTCTATGATTCAACTAGTGGAGCACTGGCAGTCCCTAAAGAAAAGGCACATTCCTGCATGTTTTGTAAGAGTAGGAAGTGGGGCAGAGAAAAGAACCTTTGGAGAAAAGAGCAAAGCAGCTGTTTGGAAACGCAGCTCCCTCCAGTTCTGCTTCAATCCCCGTGGCTGCACCAGCACATTCCTGTTTCTCCTGGGAGCTGGTGGGGAAGGGAACCAGGATCAGCAGCCCTGGAGGACTCCCAGCCCAACCTGTGCCATGCAGGGACACCATTTGCTCTCCACAAGACACAGCAGCTCTAGTTGGGTTGTGTCCTGCCACTGTTACCTCCCAAAGTGATGTTCCTCCCAGCTCCTTAAATACCCCGTTTACAGGAGACTGGTAAAAATAAAAATGGCCAAAAAAGAAGCGTTGGCAATGATTAAATTTAGAGACCAGATCCTGGGCATCCCTTCCCTGTGGTCTAGGTGAGTTTGGGGAGAATTAAAACTGTGAATGGGTGTTTTATACAAAGTATTGAGCGTCCTTAGTGAGACTGAAGCTCTCCTGAAAAGACAGAAACAGCAAGACCAAGTGGGAGGCTTTAATGAGAAGGGGAGAGGATTATGCATGAATTAACATGAAGAAAATATGCAAATTGTTGGGTAGAGTGAGGCTTTCACAGCATACAAGGGAGCTGGAGCTATTCTTGTTGTTCAGCTGCTTTTTGTCCTGCATCTTCTCCCCAGCCAGTCTTGATTTGACTTGGGTTTATTTTTATTAATGTGTCAAACAAAAGATTAGAATTTATCTGACACACAGCTCTGTGAAAAGAAAAAAAAAATACAAAAATCCCTCTCCACGACTTTCTCCTATGAGAAAGAGAAGTGAGCTGGAGGTGCCTCTGGCAGTTCACCACCACCTGTAAATTAAGCTACAGAGTCCCCACAAAAAGCTAATACAGTGCAAATCAAATGTGTCTCTTCTCTTAACACCTTGTGCCTCTGCAAATTCACTGCTCTGGCTTTCCTGCAGCCCAGACAGACAATTTCCATGGAGTTTTTTTATATTTTTTTAACGTGGATGATCTGACAGGACAGCTCGTTGCTACACCAGTGAGAAGCATCAGCCTGAACCTCGTGGCACTTGGTGCTGAAAACTTGGAGTCCCTCTGCCACGAGCAGGTGTGAAGTAATGGTTTATCATCATTATCCATAAATTATCACTGCATATTCTGGTTTTTCCTGGCTTTCTGTTTGCTTTCCAGGTACTTCCCCTTTAAGGCAAGAGCAACCTTTGAAGCCAACCTGGGCTGATGTTCTCAACACCTGCCAGGGGCTGTTTAACCAGGGCTGCTCTCCTGCCATTACACAAGGGCCCAAAACGTTACATCCTTGGAAATAATCTACTCTTATCTCTTCCCTCCCTCTGTGCTTCCAGCTGTGAGGAACCCAAACCCCTCTCACATCAATGAGAGCTTCACTCCCAGCACTTCTTCTCTGGATCTGCTCTCGCCGAAGTCCCAGCACTGAAAACCTGGTTTGCTTTTGAGGAGCGTTAACGTGCTGTGGTTTTATTTATGGCACCTGTTGCCACTTCATTTATTCCTCGTAACTTCTCCAGTTGCAGGGAATTTTTCCATCCTGGGGGCATCATGGCAGCAAAGTGATTTTCTCCAGAGGCACAAACTCAATAGTTCAGACAGACCTTGCGTGTTCCTACCTTCACAGCAAACAAAACTTAGCAATTTATGCTTGTTTTTAATGGGTTTTCTCAAACAGCCCGGAGCGAAAATAAACACCCCAAAGAAATCAAACAGGCGCAACCCCCGAAGAAGAAGCTGTTTTCTCTCCTTCAGAGAGAGGCCAACATGCTTGTTTTTTAAGAGATGCATAACGAAGGGAGCTCTGAAGCGCTAAAATTACATCTTGTAAGGCACAGGCTGTCACACTCAGAGGCACCCCTGGAACTGCTGCTCCACACAGCTGAACACCGAGAGCAAACGTGCTGTCGTCAGGCCCTGCGTTGGGACTTAATGTTCTCATTCTGCCTAATTATTAATATGTTAATTTGACAATGAGATGTTGTTCTTCGCAGAAAATTTTCTGCTCTCAGCTTGGCTGCTTCTTTTTTTTTTTTTTTTTTTTTTTTTTTTTTTTTTTTTTTTTTTTTTTTTTTTTTTTTTTTTTTTTTTTTTTTTTTTTCAGCTGTTCCTCAGCTCAGCAAATTTTTGTTTTTCTCTGTTTCTTGGCTCAGGGCGGGCAGAGCCAGGGGATGCACCTGGGGAGCACTTTTGCCCCCATCCCTGGAAGTGTCCAAGGCCAGGATGGACAGGGCTTGGAGCAACCTGGGGTAGTGGAAGGTGTCCCTGCCCTTGGCAGGGGGTGGAATGAGGTGGGTTTTAAAGTCCCTTCCAACCCAAACCTTTGTGTGATTCTATGATTCTCTGAGCACCCTGAGGTGCCAGGAATAAGCAAGTCAGGTGAAGCATTGTACTGGCACTGACTACCAACCTGACCCTGGAGACATTCCCTGGTGTGGCCAAACCATGGTACCAGGCCTGGCTAAGGTGGATGCTGGGCTGCAGCACTGCCCTGCAGCCCCAGGCATGGGTCTGGCTGTGGCTGTGCCATTGCCTGGGGATCCAGAGGGAAAAGATGCCTTTTTAAGTGCAAAACTTCACCTGGGCAGCTGAGCAGGGACCGTGAGTGTCTGGTGGGGTCTCTCAGCCAAGGATGGTCTTGCTCACATTCACAAGCATGGTGGAGACTTTGGTCTCTTTGGAATTGTGGCCAAAATTCACATCCAGATATCTTCTGGGGGCTTCCAGACGGAAACCTGGCTTGGAAAAGTGCCTCCCTTCAGCCCCCATATCCTGCAGAGCTGAAGCATCTCTGTCACAGGCCAGACCCCAGCTTGGAGCTGTTCCTTCCTGCTACCAACACGATGTCAAATTTCAGGAGAAGGCAGGAGCCCTTTATCTTCAATAAAATAGAATTGTCCCTCCTTTAGGTTTTCTTTTCCAGCAGGTTGATCAGAGATCCTGTGGAAACGGAAATCAAAAAGCTGCCAGACTTGAAACGTTAATTAAGATACACAACAGGGAGAGAGGGGGAGAAGGAAGGAGGGGAGAGTCTCTTCATGAATTATCTGCTCTAGGAGGCGGCTGCTGCGGATTCCACGGGCATCCATCATTTTAGAGGGGAAGGAAAGCAATTGAATCAAACCACACAGGAAGTTTGTACACCAGCGTGGATTTAATTTTCAAACTTTCAGCAGGCGGAGATTAACCTTGCTGAAGGGCGCCAGCAGAGTGGGCAGAAATGTAAAAATTAATCCCTGCTATGAGTTTCTTCAGGAGGGAACACTAAGCAGTATTAAATATTTATTGTATATAAATACCTTCTTCCCCACCTCTCCCACTTTCTTGCCTGATTTGCATTTCAGTTGCTTCTTCCACCAAAGCCTCTTTGCCCAGCAAGGCAGCGAACCTGGTTCTTGCTGTGAGAGTGCAAGGGTTTGTTTTCTCTCCTGGGTAAGGTGGAATAATTCATTTGCCACCTTGATTTTTCCGCTCCCTCCCCTCTGAAGATTGATACCGTTGCACTTAAAGGGGAGAAAATCAAGTTGTGCTGATCTATGACCAGACACTATTTATTCTCATGGAATCTCATCTGCAATTTTGTTCGGCGTCTTCGGAATTAAAATCCCTTTGCAATCTCTCCAGCTGGCTGAAAATGTGCCATTTCCCTCCCTTTCCCCCTCAGATGTCTCTTCCCTCTGCTCAGGGCACACCGTTATCCATGATGTGATTCTGCTTTATATTCAGATGGCTGTGGAAGTTTTGGACCATAAATAAAGCTCCTGTGCAGCTTGTGCAGAACAATTCTGAGAGGTTGTTTTTTTGTTGGTTTTTTTTTTCCCCTTTTCTTATTTCTTTTCCTTCTCCCTTTCCCCTTCTATGTTTCTTTCTTCAGATCTTGGAATGGGTGATAAATTAATCATTTCTTCCCCCGTAGCAACCGCCAACGTACAATATGGAGCTGATTCCTTCACACCTGTGATTGAGGCTTGGAGGTGACCCTGCAAATGGCAGAACAGAGCCCTGTTCCATGGATCCTGCGCTGCCTGGGAGGAGCAAACCAGCCCAGCACAGAAACATGGCTCAGCACATTAGTCCTAGAAAGCAGCTTACGGTCCCAGCGTCCCTCTGGTGTCCCCAGCACACAGAGCAGGGACAGCCTGGCCGGCTGAGTTCATGCCTGAGGGCATTTCTGGAGCAGATGAAGCTGCTTCCTGCTTTTTTTCGGGGATTAAGGTGGTTTGCATGGGTGTTCCTGCTTGGTGGGATGATGGGACTTGGGCTGGTGTGCACATGTCCTCTGGATCCTGCCCCAGCTACCTGGAGCAGACAGGATGTGACCGGCAGGGCTGGCTCACTGCAAAACATTTATTTAATTTTCTTTTTTTTTCTTTTTTTTTTTTTTTTGTCTGATTAGAAATACAAAAGCACCTGAGAGATGGAGATGAACATCCCACCAGATACCACAGGGTCTTTGTGGCTACAAACCAGCTGCCTGTTGCCCCCTCCATGACCCGGATAATCACTACCTGTTATCCAGGGCTGCTGGTCAGCAGAGGCAGGAACATCTTCATTTACACCTGTCTGACCTCGATTTGCTGAAACAAGTGGACTCAGTGAAAGGGAACGGCCTCAGGTTGTGCCAGGGGAGGTTTTAGACTGGATATCAGGAAAGGTTCTTTCACTGAGGGGGTCGTTCAGCACTGGAAAAGGCTGACCAGGGGAGTGGTGGAGTCACCATCCCTGGCAGGATTTAAAAGACAGAGAGATGTGGCACCTGGGGACATGGTTGAGTGGTGGCCTCGGCAATATTTGGGCTCGATGATTTTAGAGGACCTTTCCAGCCTTAATGATTCTGTGATTGTGTGACCCGAGCTCTGGATTAGCCCATCCCTTTCTGGGGGCTGCAAAGCGTGACCTGATGGGGCACTGCAGGTTCCAAGGGCAGAGCTGCAGGGTCTGCTTTGTGTCAGTGCTTTTTACCTCAGGAGCAGAGCCTGGGGTGGCTCCAGCTGAATGTGGGGGGTCAGGACCCCCTTAATCTGCTTGCAAGAGGCTGCCCAGCCCTGGCATTGCTCCAGAGCTGGTGGTGTGTGGTCGTGGAGGAGACTCCATTCATCCTCCTCTCTCTGCTCAGCAGCTTTCCTTCTGCTGCCCAGGGGGAAGGGCTGGGAAGGACTCACAGAACCCACGGGGATGCATTTTCCTACTGTTTGCCAGATCCCTCCCTTTGATTTCCAGTACAAATACCAATTTGTGACTAAAAGGAAATCCACCTGAAAATGTCTGTCCCGTGGAGTCATTATCCACTTGAAAAGGCTTTTCTGGGGCTGCTCCAAGCCCTTTCTCACGGCTGAATTTCTATTTATTTTTTAAAAGCACAAGATTCCATGTTGCTTTGTTTCTAATTTTCTAGAGAGCTAATCGGATTGGCAAGCAGAGAAAGGAGCTTTCAAGGCAGGCAGCTGCTGAATGGCAGCGAGTGTATAAAGCTGGGTGTGTAATCCAAGCTTTACCCACAGCCTTATTAAGATCTAGATGTTTTATTACAGGCATATATCCAGCTGGATATCATATTAACTTTCGTGATTTCTCCCTTTCCCCCCCCCCCTCCTTCCCAACATTTTTATTTTTTTTTTCCCTTCATGTAATTTGCTGCCTTTTGCTGGAGGAGTCTCGTTTAACTGGTACACGTGTTGCACCGAGCAACATCCTCAATTTAAATGGAAATTCTATCAATAACAAATGTACTATCTCTCCTCACCCAGGGAAGGGCTTAGAAACATCATTCAGAGATTTAAAAAAAAAAAAAAAACCACAAACCACCAGAGCTCCAACTCTCCGCTACAAGAAGAGCCCCAGTCCTCTTGCAGAGGCCAATTGCAGATAATAAACTGCCCATTTGTTTGCAGCCAAGATAGTGTAAATTATCTGGAGGAAATATGAGGCCGGTAATCAAGCCTGAAAACTGAAATGAAGGCGAGGGGAAGCGGGAAGCTCATTATGTGAGTGACTATTATCATTTATTGCAGCAGCCCTGAAAGGCTGGGGCTGAAAATAGGGGCCAACGTGTGGACAAGGAAACGGGGACAGAAGCTCCGGGAGCAGGAAGGAGCTGCAGCAGATGTGAGGAGCAGCTGGGGAGAGGAGGGTTTGAGTGACCCAGCCAAGGGCACGAGGAGTTTAAGGTGGATAAAGGGACTAAATGCATGGCCGAGCCCCAACCTGTCGCCCTCTCCGAGTCTGCAGCTTTTCCTGCCCGTTTTTCTCGTCTCGTAATTAATTCATTACATTTGAGGCCTCGCAAGGCACTTCTTAGGGCAGAGATTTTCCTGCCTCTTGCAATGCTGTGAACGCCCTGGAACACATCCCTGAGCCTAAACATAGTCATGAAAAACTAAATGGGGTTAAAATACCTCTAGCCCTTTTCTTGTGAGGAAGAGGGAGAAAACCTAACAAAAAAATATTTCGTTTTCCCGTCGTCATTGAGAATTCCAGAAATCTTCCAGAAACGGCTCTTTTCTGATTGAGAAACTTTTGAAAATGAGAAACTTTGCCAGATGTCCATATTGTTAAAAAGCCATTTGCTCCTAAAAGAGATGCTTTGAGGAAAATTTTTCAGGCGACTGTAAAAATAAATCACGGAGTATTGCTGCCTTTGACTGCCGAGATTTATGGGCGCTGGGTAGATGATTTATAGGGAAATGCATAAAGCTGGGTTTTTTTGGCTGCACTCAATGAAGCAAGTCCTGGACTCCTCCCCAGCTGGGGCAGAGGCACTGATGCTCCATGGGATGCCAGTGGCACCGTGTCCTGTGGCACCAGGTGAGGATCAGATCCATGGATTTCCTTCCCATATGCAGGAGTTGCATTTTTATCCCCTTTTGTGAATGTCAGGGTGCAGGGAGAGGCAGCCAGGCACCCCCACCCCATGGCTCTGACAGGGCTCTCACTGCTTCCCCTTGTTTTGCAGAGGCAGAATTCCAGAACCAGGGGTAAATCACCTCCCAGGTATGTGTTAATCAAGCATGATGCTCAGCATGTCTGACCATGACAGAGGTTGGGTGGGATAAACACCTCTCTCCTTTTTTACAGGTTTCACTTGTTAATCTATTCTCTGCTGCCCAGACTGGTGGGTTCTGGTGGTCCCTGACCCCCTTAGCTGTGACAGCAGAGACTCCAAGCCCCATCTCCCCTCTGTGACAGGCTCTGCCCCACATGCACCTGCTGCAGGGCAGGTTTCTCATGTGGCGTGGTGCAGAGAGGCTCCAGCTCCTCCAGAGATGGGAAAAAATTCCCAGCCCTGTCCAGATTTGGGGTGTAGCCGACTTTCTAAATCCGTCATGCTTCATTTATCACTGTGATGGATCCTCTGCCCATATGGTTAAATACCAAAGAAGTGCAGCCTTGCAAATATCTGCTCACCCGGGATGAATAATTTTGGTTGACAGGCAATCAAGAAAAGATGAGTATTTTCGTTGTCATCAACAACTCCAAGATGCTGTGGAGAAGTTTCCATGTCCTTTTCCCTGCAGAGCTCTGTGGTGTCTCACAATTTGCTGACGATGATGTCAGGGCAGTTCTCTCTTTCCCCGTCCACTTCATCCCAGAGTGTGCAAAGCTGTTTGCAAAACCCATCACCTTCCTCAAAAATAACACAAGCAGGGCCTTCCACCTTGTGTCATAAATCATGGCAGGAAAAATGAAATTATAGGAGCTTACAAGACCCACTAAGCCAGGGCCAATGCTGAATTCATCAATCCCGTGGCATGGCCAGAGCACAGATTTCAGCTTAACCCTTCCCCTTAGACTGGTGTTGCATGAAAAAGATATTTCTGAGCCTGTGGCAATGACAGTGGCGAGGAGAAATGACACATAATCATCCATAGTGTCTGCCTGGACTGAGTTTCCTTCAGGAAAGGCTGGAGGAGCCACCTGTGTGAGATAAAAGGCTTTAAGGAGCAAAGGAATCAATTTTATCCAAAGCTATTTTTCTCTGAGACTGGGGGATAGATCTTCTTTGCCCCAGTGCACATCCTTGGTTAGTAACTGGAGTCCTCAACATGAAATACTGTGTGAGGAGGAAACTACATTTTCATTCACCAGAGTTTCAGAGAGAGGGAAGGAAAGGCACTTCCCGAGGAGCACGAGAGCTGTGAAAGCTCTTCAACACCTTTAGTTCCTGTGTAGCATCTGCTGGTATTTTATTTCTGGCACCTATAAAGCATCTATTATCCCTGCTGAGTTTTAACCCAGTCATGTTTGCTTATGGAAAAATGAAATCACACCAAATAATAAATAAATGCTGGCAATAAACTAATTAAAAAAGCAGATTATTTGGAGAAGGGAGGTGGGCCTGGAGCTGCAGAGGGCTGGATTTCCCTGCAGAGATTCAGGGAGCCCTTCAGCCACCCAAAGTAATTTTTAGAGGAACCTGTTCGTCATGCTAAAGGTAATGACTGGTAGAACCTCATCCCCCCAGGGCAACCCTTTGCACTGAACCAAAGAAGTGGTGTGATTTTTGCAGGCTGGAGGAACAAGGAAAGGTTAACCTATTATTAAAAACTTCATTAATATGCTAATGATGGAGATACTTCTGCTAAAAATCATTTCTCACTGATTACCTCCTCCCCCACACCTTTCCCCAGGACAGTGCTAAAGGACTTTTCACAGGATCATAGAATGGGTGGGAAATGGCCTTAAAAGATCATCTCATCCCCCCTGCCCTGAGCAGGGGCACCTTCCACTAGACCTGCCCAACCTGCCTTGAACGCTTCCAGGGATGGGGAATCAACAACTTTTACATCATCTCAGAATTTCTGGGGCAGTTTCCTCTGGCTGAAGTTCCAGGGATGGATCCAGCTCTGCGGACGATGGCTGAGAGCCGCCCATCTTCCAACCACACGGAGAAGTCTCCTCCCAAAGATCAGGCAAGGATCAAACCTGGCTTTCTGGGGGCAGCCAGCAAGGGAGGACAGGCAGCTCCTGCCCAGCTCCACCCCTGCTTTGCTGGCAGGGATAGGAGGATTGGCAGGCCATGGAGCTGTTTTTCCCTCTCTCCCCCTGCCGTGAGGAGCCTCCTCCCCGTGACTCACGGCTCGGTCCATCTGTCCCCACTGCTGGCACTGGCAGGACCAGCAGAGCTCACTTCCCTCCAAGAAAATAAAGCGAAATGTTCCTTTGGAGAGGGACATCAGCACAGGGTTGGTATTTCAGGGCTTAACTATGGAGTGTAGTTCTCACCAAGCTTTTGCTCGAAGGAGTTGTCTCACTACTGAGCTCAGAAGCTGCTGACTCATTTATTCCGTTCTTTTTAGGCTGGCTATATATATTCCAGCATTAAGGAGTGCTCTGGATTTCAGGAGCAAGGGGGAAAGGGAGAAGAAGCTGGAGGAGAGAGCATTACATGTCCAGCCTGAGGTTTGCTGGAATGGCTTCAAATGAAATGATGTCCCGTAAAGATCAATATGTTTTAAGGGTTTCTCACACGCTGTAACTTGTCATTGCTCCAGGGAACTGGGGCACTTGCAGAAGGGTGTGCTTCCAGGAAATGTCTGTCCTGTCCATCATCACAGAGGGAAAGAGAAATTAGGGGATCTTTGCCATCCCCTTCCTTCAACGTCCCCCATGTCTCCTCCTCAGCATCTCTGTCTGCACCAACCTTCAGAAAATCACTGACTGGTTTGGGTTGGAAGGGGCCTCAAAGCTCATCTTGTTCCAATCCCCTGCTGTGGGAAGGGACACCTTCCACTACCCCAGGTTGTTCCAAGCCCCGTCCAACCTGGCCTTGGACACTTCCAGGGATGGGGCAGCTTCTCTGGGCAACCTGTGCCAGGGCCCCCTCACCCTCACAGGGAAGAATTTCTTCCTAATATCTATCTAAACTTCCCCTCTTTCAGTTTAAAACCATTCCCCTCTTTCCTGTCACTCCCTGCCCTTGTCAGAAGTCTCTCTCCATCTTTCTTGTACCCTGTTCTTCCTCCCTGTTCATCTCCATCAGCTCCCCATTGCTTTTCAATTCTTCACTGCAAACATTTCCCAGCTCCCATGCCTTACACACTCAATTATTCCTTCCCTCTGCTATTATTTACCAGTGTGACACTCACAGATGGGTTCTCCTGTACAGCAAGGCTATGGAAACATTGTGGAATGGATTGAAAAAGAGAATACATCCTTTTTGGCACAGACATCCTGTGCTGGGGGTTGTTTGCTGTCTCCTCACACAGGTGGGACCAAATGAAAAAGCTTTCTCGAAAGAAGCTGCTTCTTTCCCCTGCTGAACTGAGGGTCTTCAGTTTAAGAGCACACCTGAAACTAATTGCTTTACCTTTAAATAAATGAAGAGGGAAGAACTGAATCAAGTTTCCAGACTGGGGTTTTAGAAGGGATTTAGGCACCTGCAACATCTGCCCTCTGGCTTCACCTCCCAGCTCCCCCTCTGCTGTCGAGTCTCAGCCACTGAGATTCACCCTGGGAAGCTGAAACAACCAAATTAAAAATTGGCTTTGATGCTTTTCCTGCCAGCTGACCATGAAAACCATCCCAAAGCCATGATCAGGAATCTGCAGGTACGTACCCCCATGTCTGTGGCCCCAGCGTGTCCTCGCTAAGCACTGCTGGTAATGTGATTTTTAAAAGTAAATAAACATGCAAAAAGTGTCTTTTATAGGTCTGTTCTGACCTCGTGCCTGGTGCTGATCGCTGACAGAGTTATTGACCTGATAGTTTGCCGCTCTAAGAATTTTCAAAATGCCAGGTGGGTGTTCATAAATCAAACAGTCCCACACATTTTTCTTGTGGAGTCAGAGCACTGCTGTGGCTGTGTAAATCACTGTGTACAGAGCCTTTATTGGGGGTGATAAATCTCAAAGCTCTCACCTTTTTTTTTTTTTTTCCTTCTTTTCCTTTTAATTATTGAAGTCCAAACTGAGAAGGAAAACTGCTAAAACCTTCTGTAAGCTCCATGTTTTTGGGGGGTATTTCTGGAGAGCTCAGAGAACAGGAGACAGATGGGAGAGGTGGGTCAGATCTCCTGTGCTTGAATGAATTTATTCCTCTTTGAAGCTGAACTTTTCATTTGCCGAAATAGCCTATCTTGATTTTAAAATCAAGAAGACATGACCACAAACACTGAAGCACGGCTGCTGTCATTATTCATCTCCTGCCTTAAAAATATAGTTCTTACAATAAGGAACAAAGGAATTCCTTATTATAAGGAATAAAAAAAAAAAAAAAAGAAAGCAAAGGTTTGATTAGGAGGAGACCCCAAAGTCTTGCTGTCAGGAAATTCATATCATGTACTACATAAAACTAAAGAAACTCAGGGGTTTTGGTTTTTTTTTTATTTTTTGTTCTTTCATGGGGCCTCTTTCCAAATTACAATGAATGAGATGATCATAAGGAGATAAGAAAAGGATATTGAAAGAACAGTTCTCGGGGGGAACACAGCCATAAAAATTAAGCCAATTAGGTTGAATATGGGTTGTTTTTCCTCTTCCTGAAGAAGCACTCAGAGGTAGATAATGAAGGCCAGCACAGATGTACGGATTAGTATTCTTGGCTGTGAAGCCCAGAGTTTTAATTAGTCACCGGGTCTTTCTGCAGGGCCACGTTAATAGAGAAGGGCGTGATGACCTTTTCCTTTCCTCTCCACCAGGTTCATTCCAGCCCTGCTCATTGCCACGTTACACTGAGTTACTCTGTGCCTGCAGCTGTTTCAAAGGCAAGCCAGCCCTCTGGGTCACCCCAAAGGCACATCAAACATCATCCAAAACTGAGAAATCCTGGGCTGGCACTTTCACATTCCTTCCTCTCCATCCGCAGCCCCTCAGAGCCAGGGAGTGAGACACAAGGGAGCTGACAATGGACAGTGTCCTGAGAGGCAAAGGGCTGGATGTCCTGGTGCCTGCTGAGGTGTATAATCCTCTTTTCAAAGGTGTCTGCTCAGCTTGGTATGAAAACCACTGGGACATCACAATGTGCTTGTGAAAGTGTCCCCCTGCCTGCCTTCCCCTGTGCTCTGCCTACAGGCAAACATTGATTTTCCCATTCCCTTTTCTACCTTTCCACCATTTCCCTGTTATCTCCAGCTCCTTTTAAGAACACTGCCATGAGACTTCTTAAGGAAATCTTAAGAAAGCAAAGGCACCTTTAAAGTGCTGATGATTTCAACACCTTGTCTTGCACTGCTCGAGCAGATTCCCCGTGAGCTCTTTGAAATACCAACAGTAGTCATGAAAAGTTAAACTCTCTGGCTGTGCCGTGGTCCATGGCTGGTGGCTGAGCTTCATCTGCCTTCACAGCATCTTCCCTGACACTGTCTGTGGCATAAAACCTGAGCACACAGGAGAAAACAGATTTACTGTACCCTGGGCACTGTTAAAGCTCTGGGGGATGGAAGTGAGATGGGGATTTCAGTCAGTGCAGCTCAAGATTCTTTTGTGAGGGTTTATTTGAAAAGGGTTGGGGTGGCTGACAGCAGAGTAAGATCCAGTGAAGCTCTTGGTGTCTGACAAAACACAGAGGAGAAACTCAGTCCCAAACTTAAGGTCACTGCTCCCCTTGACACAAGGGAACTCCCATCCAAGTCTCATACAAGGGGAAAAAATCTTTACTCCTTTTTAGGGGATTTAGTTTAACAGGTGGTTGCAGCTGAGGGTCTGGAGCTTCCAAGCTCAGGATTACTCAGCTGATGATGGGGCTTGTTTTTCAGAGGAAAATCAATTTAGTGCAGCTAGCCCAGCATTGCACCCTCATTGTCACCTCCAACTCTTATTTCCCAGCATCCAGGAGGACATAAGGAACAGGTGGATGGTGCTCCCCTTCCTCCCAAGTTTTCTGAGGGGGAAAGCTTTCCTGTCTCCAGGAGAACTTTATTCCCAGAGTTGCATATGGATCTGTGTGTTTGAGTGCAGCATAACCTGGCTGTTTAGCAAGCCGTTGATCTCTTGGGTGTATTGATGCACAAAGATTACTTGCAGGTCTTTGAAATGAAAGTATCTGTCTCATCCCCTTTTCAGCCGTGTCTGTGTCTGTAGCAGGCTGGAGTAAATTAGCCAGCCCAACTTTGCCAAGTCCCTGCTATTACACTGGGGTAAAACCCACCTAAATGAGATCAGAGTTGAGTCCAAACCTGGCAGTCAATGAACTGCAGCAGCAAAAGCGAGTTTAATGGATGTGTACTGCAGTTTAATGGATATGTACAGCTCTTGTTTTATTGCTGGGTTTTAGGAGAGTAGCAACCCTTTAATTGACTTTGATAGAAGAGGGTCTCCTTAGCGCTGCAGTCGAGGGCAAAACCGATCATTAATATAATTAAGGCATTTACTTGCAGCAGATATTTGTTCCTTCTTACTGTAACTCCTGCCTTGAGGACTTTGCTGGCTGCACAGTGACCTCAGTGTTGGCCTGCTCCCCACTTGGCTGTGGAAAAGAGGGGATCACTTCTCCCCTGCTCTGCTTGTTCCCCCACAACAAGCCAGGGGTGTTTGAGGGCTTGCTGCTTTATCTCAAGCACAGCCAGCACTGAGGGGTGGGGGGAAGGCTCACCAGCAGCTCTGCATGTCTGTCACCCTCCCCTGGGTGGCACAGCAAGCCCTCAGAGCACACCCACACACACCACTCACCTGCCCAGGTCCTGAGCTGAACTCTGAGCTGCTCTTCCAGTAACAAACCTGTCCCCCTTCCCTGCTCCCCGAGACGTGCGGTGGATTCTTCCCTTTCACGTGTCCTTTGATGGGAGCTGGAGTTATGGGGGTGGGCAGTGCCTGGGTAGGCGGCTGCCAAGGGCTACTGGAAGAAAATCAAGGGCTCCATCTCCTCCTGCAAAGCCCCAGGCTGCCAGTCCCAGCCTGGGGAGGTTGGATGTGCCGTGCTCAGAACCGTGGGCGAGTGGGAACAATGAGCATCCCACCAGGCTCATCATTCCAGCGTGGGAAGACCTGCCCAGGGGGGATCTATTGAGCACTGCATTCCCCAGCCTTTGCCAGGGTTCACTGTTCTGCAGCCTCAGAAAGACACCTCATTTTGTCCCCCTCCAACACCTGGGCCTGGGACAGGGAGAGGAGGTGGCACCCCACAGTCTCAGACAATAGCAGAGATGTGGCTCCTCTGCCTCCAAGATATTTCATGGCACTTTTCCCGTAAGCAGATGACACCACTATGGTGGCAACTCCCTTTTCCAGATGGCTCCTGTCATTTATAATGGGCAGAGAAACTGTTCTGCTGTGGCTGGTTAAAAACACCCTGAATTTCCCTTCTGAGCGAAGTGAAATCCATCCCTTTGGATCCCTTTCACGACAGAAACGAAATAAAAGTGAATGCATAAATGTAGGACAATTATCACTCAATTAATTCCAGTCCTGTCACCATAACACACTGTTTGACCTTATTCATAGTTACTTGATCTTCAGCTCTTTAATATTTCAGTTGACCTTTCGGGCTGGAAAGATGCTGCTGTTTCTCACCAGCATTCATGAGTCAACCTGTGCATCAAGTCACAGCAGTGGCCCCAGCCTCATTTATCATTCCATTTAAGGTGTCAGCAGAGCCATTATTCAAATGACTGGCCACACATGTAATCAATCTTTAATGAAACAATAATTGCACCTTCCACTCCACAAGATCTCTGCCTTCCTTAAAGGTATCTCATATATTAATTATTGAAAACAAGTGTGTTTTACCAGCAAGAAGTTATGTTTCATCCATTGTCATCTTTCAAGAGAATTTTAACCGGGAAATTTATGACCTTTGGCTTCACTAAGGGATGGGTAAACTGCAGCTTCTGTTGCTCTTTCTCTCACCTTTTAATTTCTCATAATTCCTGTAGGTTTTTGTGTATTGTCAGAAACAGGAGCACGGGGTCAATGGGCTGCTGGCAATGAAGAGGTGACGCATTTACATGCCCGAGGTGACCTTGGTGAGTGTCCCTGTGCAAAGTGCCCCATTCTGCAAGAGGTGATGCTGTAGCAAAGTGAAGGATATTTCCATAATGGGAGACCTCAGGGCTGCCTGTGTCTTATTTCCTTTCAAAAAGTATTCAGGTTTGCATTATTTCTCAAGATTTGAGAGGTTTAATTCAGAGACACATGGTAATAAACCAGGCTTTCATCAGGTGAAGCTCCTCATTGCTTTATGCCCCATAAAAGCCCACCAGCTGCTGGGCTCGTGTTTTTCCTTGCAAGCTGAGAAGGGCTTAGGAGCATCTCACCTTGTGCTGCTCCTTGGAAGTCAAGGGAAGGTAAGACAGAAGGTTCAGTGCTGGCAGCATTTGGAAACTGGGGGAAAAAAAAAAAAAAGCTTATCAAAATTTAGACTTTTAAACCTTTAATTAGAGTAATAGATACTTTTTAATGAATATGAACAATTTCTGTGAATTTATAGACCCCAAAGTACTTTCTGTCTAAAGATGATTCACGAGAAAAATTTAACTGGCTGTAAAAGCTGCTTGGTTTGGGGGTAAATTGCTCAGTCGTGGAGCAGCGTTTTTAAAAGCGAATGCAGGGAGAGTGGGAATCGCTGCTGTTGGTCCTGGTGCAGCCCCTGTGGGTCCCAGAAAAAGCAGCAGAGCCCCGATCCTGCTGTAGCAACAGAGGAGTTAATGGTCAAGTTGCTCTTATGGGTCTCTTTGTTTTCTCAGAGCTGTATTATTTTACTTGTGTATTTCTTTTCACCTTGTGCACAACCTTCAGCAGCCATTTCGACTGGGGAGGGGTTGTTTTCTTTTCCTTTCTTCCTGAAATTACCATCAGCCTCGTTGGAGGAGAGTATTACAAGGGCCTGGTACCCCGAGCTGTTTGCACTGCCATCCCAGAGGAGGAGGGAGAGCAGAATGAACCTTCTATTTATGCAGCGAGTCTAATGATGGTGGAGCAAGGTAAATATGTGAACAAAGAGCCTCTGTTTGCCTCTGCTGTGGCAAGGCTGTGTCTTGGGGAGCAATCTCTCCTGTTGTTAAGTTTCCCTCCCGTCATTATTGACTTTCTTGTGCTGCACTGAGACAGCTCCTGCCTTCCACAGCAAAATGGTGATGGATAAAGCAGGGAGAGCTCTGTGCGCGGGGCTGGAGATGCATTTTGTGCTTTGGGGTTTTTTCCTCCCCCCCCAGAGTGTTTTCATGCAGTTCCATTCTTTCCTGCTCTCAGCTGCCCTGGTTCAAGGTTCTCTTGTACTGCATCATAAGAGCTCTGTGTTCATTCTGTAAGATAAACCAGCAATTGAGAAACGACCTCAGCAGGGCCACCCTGGCAGAGGGAAGGGGGGAGCGTGAGCAGCACTGCAACACACACATTTCCCTCCTCTGTGTCCCCCTGTCATTCTCCTTTCACTCTCAGCCCCCTTCCCAAAAATCCCCAGTCTATAGCAAGGAGCTCCTCTCCACCCCCTGCTTTGTGTTTGCTCAGGGTGAAGGAACTGAGGATTTTTCTTATTTTTCTTATTTTTCCTGCTTGGCAGCATTCCCTTCTCCCATGGGCCTCAAGGTGCTGCACTTCATCTCACAGGGATATTTCTCATTCTAAGAAGCCATTTCCTTCAGAACAGGCACCACCTGCTGCTGTGTGGCTGTGGGTGGATGTGAGGGCAGGAGCAGGACCCCAGTCTGGTCCTGCCAAAACCAGGGCTCAGCAGGTGCTGGTGATGCTGCTGACTGGGGTTATCAGTGAGAACAGCTCTGGCAAAGTCTCTTGTGGTCAGGGAGAAGTGACCCATCTACCCTGTGCCATCTTCTTGTCACCTCCCAGCATAAACCCCCCACGTATAAAGGTATTTTACTGTGTTTAGTGGCATGAAAAAAACCTCTTGTTTGTACATCCTTGGGGCTGGTTGGCTGAACACTGCACTGGGGATGATGCACAGGGCTGAGGTTTCTAAAGGACAGTCTGAGGGCATGAACCTTGTTTGAACTTGAAGATGGGACACTGCTCAGGCATCACATGAGAGATCCCAAGTTGGTCCACCTGCATTCCAGGGGGGTTGCAGTGCTGCCTCAGCTCTGGGGAACTACCTTGGGGCAAAGCTCCAGAGGGGAAGGAAAAAAAAAGAAAAAACTGAAACCATTCTGCTGGCACAGGATTAGTTAGTGCAAGGTTAAATCCCACTAATTTAAAAGACTGGATTGCAGGGTGATAAATGGCACGGCTTCCTGTATTGTTTGATAATGAATTGTTTGAATCCTGTTGTGTTAAAGGGGTGGAAAAAACAGCAAGATAAAAGAGGAATGCCCTTTTCCTTCTATGCACACTGAACTCCATTTGTTCGGGAAGGATTTATAGTTTTCATCATAATTTAATTCTAAAACATATCACTTAATTAAAGGGATTTATTAAAATCCTCTGGCAGTGCCTTTTTACGATTAGCCCAGGACTCAGCTCCTGAATGTCATGCAGAAAATTCATCAATTGATTTGTTTAACTGCACAGGTCTCACCCCCTCCCTGCTCTGGCTGACTCGGGGTGGAAGAAAGAAATCTATAGTCAAAAGCTTAAAAATCTCAGAGATGGATTGGTTTGCTGATTTCATCCCTTTTTTCCCTTCCCCTCCCCCTATCCCTGGGACTGGTTTCCCGAGCCTCTGTTAATGAGCCGATTAATATTGATGATGGAGCACTGAGCTGTCAGTCTGGCTGCCAGAGCCTGAACCCAGCACTCGAGCAGCTCTGCTCTGGTAGCAGCCACAGGGACACAAGTTTCCCAGTCTCTGAGGAGACATCCAAGATGGATTCATGGTGGGATGGAAATGGTACCTGCCTTTCCCTCAGCAAGGCCTTGAGCTCTGTGTTGTACGAGCATGAATGAGCCCTGAGCCTGAAAAAGCTTTCTGACATGGATTGCTCTGTGACACCCTCCCTCAAAAATCAGGGAGCTCTCGGGATTGTATGGGAAAAAGGCACTGCTTCCTGCTGGTGCAGCTGAAGAAAAGGGCTTGGATATATTTCTAAGGTGTCCTGAATTGCCTAAAGGTTCGAAATACCGGAGGCAAATGAGAACCCCACTGAACAGGCCATGAATGAGCATCCTCCCTCTCCACCCTTTCTCCAGCTTCCAGGCTAGTCTGGGAGAGAGGGGACTTTTTCAGGTTGTGGTGTGGACTTGGGAATGGGAGCACATCCAGCTGCAGGAGCAGCTCCCTTGTCACTATCCCTCACCACTTTCATTTGTCTCCCAAAGAGTTATCCTCCTCTGGTTCGAACTTCTGATAAGATGTATCGAGAGCCGCTCTTCCCTAAGCCCATAAATCCTCCCATAACCCAAGCACAGAGCCTGAGAGTCTTATTAAAAAACCCATGAACGAGTTCAAACCACCTCTGATGACATTGTGCCTGTGTAGCCTTTTTAGTGTTCCACTGTGAAACCGGGAGTTTCAGCCTCGTGTTTGGCATCGCTCCCCGAGCCCGGGGCTCGTGGGGAATACAAATCAGTGCTGGGGGGCTCCAGATCCAGATCCTCGGGTCAGCCTGAAATGCACTCAATCTCTGGATGTAGCTGTCTATTAGCCTTGTTTATTAGAGCTGGAAGGACTAGGGGAGAAAGGGAAGAGGGAAAAGCTTTTCAGCTTTCTTAGTTCCCTCCCTGTGCTGTACAAGTGACGTGGACCAAAGGTGATGAAATGCTGCTTTGGGAGGCACCTTTGCAGTCTCACTGTGCAGATGTTTTAATCAGAATAGTCCAACCCCAGTGTCCAATCCTTTTCTTTTGGCCTTTACCATCACAGCTGCAGGGAGCAGCTATTCAGGTCAGCTTGGTGTCTTGGGTAGAATACATGAAGGCTCTGAAAGAAATTTTTTTATCCCTTTAATGAGTTTTTCTGACCCTAAATGTTGCCTCCAAGCTGGAGAGGGTCACCAGCAACGTACTTTTTCTGCATCTTGCCCAGACTGATGATGCACATCAGCACCAGGTGCACTGTGGTGCTTGGGACCAACCTGAGCTCAGAGCCATGTGAGACCAATTCCTGGTTAGACTCACCCAAGTGAAAGGGCTCATCTGCTGAGGTGGAAAGATGAGAATCAAAAGCCCCTTTCTCTGCTACCTTCTCCCAAAGCCTCTGGTTTTGGTCCATGGCAATTCTTTCTCCTGGGGTCACTGAATTTCCCTGTGCTGCTCCAGGCAGCTCCCATGAAAATCCCACCTGACTGGGACGGGCTGGGGAAGACACTCACAGCTCACAGGGCTGTGCTTTGGGAACCCAATCAAACTGCTTAATGCAGCATTTTCCTCAAAAAATAGCCCCTCAGAGGTGTTTTTTTCCAAAGCTTTCAACTCTCCCATCTTTCCAAGGAGGAGGGGGTGAAGGTTGCCAGTGCAGCAGTTCATTTGCATTACAAAATGTGAGTGAGACGTTGTCCTCGGGCTTATGAAGTCCTGTCAGAAGGCTGAATTGAAATACAGTGCCCCAAGTCCCTCTTGGCTTGTATTTAATTAAGGCCTTTCATTCATCATTTATTTCTGCATCCCACCACCTTTGGTAGCTCATAAAGAAAGAGGAAAATAAGGTTTCTGACAAGGATGCTGATAAGTGTTTTCTGGAGGCAACAGGCTCCTCTGCTCTTTGTCTCTGTTGAAGACTTCTTTAACCCCTTTCCTTTTTTTTTAGTGACACAGGCACTTTTTATTTGCTTTTTACTAAAGGGAGTCCTGCCAAGTTTATCAGAAATGAAGGATGATTCCTTACCCCTTCGTGCCAAAGTCTCCCTGCTGCTCCTGACATTAGTGCCCAGTTCTTTTGTGGGATAGAGAACTGTGTTAATTTTTGGATAAAAATGAAAACTAATGAGGAAGAGAGAACTATGGAGTCCCTGTGCTAGGTCTGGAGTCTTTCAAGTCTGGCTATAAAAGCTCTGGTGTGCACAAAGCTTGGCTTGGCGTCTGTAAGAATTCATTCTTATTTATCTTCCCATCTTTCTTCTAGTTACCAAAACACACTCTCAGTGCAGGTAATTAAAAATGCACACACATCCCAAGAGCAGAGCTGTTGAGGAAGCAGCTCAGGTGCAGCCAAGCGTGCCCACTTCTCTATTTTACCCTTTGAACTCCTTAAGAATCCAAGGGAATCATCTTCAGACGGCGGTGAATTGCTTATACCCCCGTTTGTTTGTGTGGCGTCTTCCTTTAAGAAAATGTGAGCATTTCTGCTGGCTGTGAAAGTGTGGGGGAGGTGGTTTCAGTCCTGCCGAGGTGTGAAGAGTGAAGTCTCTCCTGTCTCATGCGCTGTGGTGCTGCTGGGGGGGTGTCTCATCCATCCCGAGCTGCCGGATCACGCTCCAGCCGGGACTGCGGCACCCGGAGCCCTCCCAGCCCTGGGAAGGGATTCAGCTTTGCCAAAACGCTTCATCCCCACGTGGCTCGATGCCCCTTTGCTTTATAAACCCCCGTCCCCATCACTCCTGATCCACTGTCCTATTTGTCTCCCTGGCTCTGCCTTCCCCGGAGCGAAGGCCGGAGCTCCTCTGGCTTGCTGGAGAAAATCCAGGGATATTTATCACCGTCAGCAGGGAGGTGGAGGGGTTTTCATAACAACTCCCTACATGTGTTCTTGCACATGATCCCGTTTTTACACGGGCTTAAATGGGGATCAGTGATCTGCCTTGTCCCTCCCCAGAAGAGCCGCGTGGCAGCCGTGACATTTCGGAGCTGCCTTCGGTGTATCACCACTTGCAGACTTGCCAGAGCACTTCTCCAGCTCTCCTCCCTTCTGACAATCCATTATTTAAGAAATTAAATCTGAAGTGCAGATGTGACCGTCCTTCTGATTCGCAGGGTCGCGCAGCAGGGGCTTTGCAGGAATAAATAAAAGCCTCTGGTGAGGGCTCGTGGGTCCTGCTGCCTTCATCCAAACCTTTTCTGACAGCCCTTATCAATTATTTGAGCCCGTGTGAGGAGGGAAAGGCTCTGTGCAGTGGTGCCTGTTGTTGCTGGTGACCAGCCTGAAGGCTCAGAGCCAAACTCCTGGATCCCCTTAACAGTGCCTGCTTTGCTGCTGGTGACAGGGAGGAATTTTCTCCTCTCCTTTGCTCTGTGAGCAGTAGAAAGAGTTTCTTATCCAGCCCCATCCAGGGCTTCTCCTCCTCCACAGTCATCACAGCTGTGCCTCATTGTTAATGGCAGAATAATGGGAGTGAGTGAAGATGGGAGGAGAGCTCTCTTCTATGGGCAGTAGGAACAGAAGATGCTCTTCCCTCTCCCTGTTTAACCTCCTGCTGATTTTGGCTCTGCCTGGACTCCCATTGTGCTGGAGAAACACAGCTGGGGAGGAAAGAACAGGGGGAGGAGATCGGGGAGGCTCTTGGAGACTTGTGCAGTAATAACTTATTTATTTAAGAATTTGAAAGGTATGTTGTCTCTGTGGTGTGTCTGGACACACACAGGGTGATGAGCCCTAGACAAGAGTAAAAACTTCATTTTCTGGTTCAGTTTTAACTCTTCCTTCTTTAGAGACACAATTTAAGCAGTGAAATGGGAGCGTTTAGGACCAGCATAACCGTTTAGTAAACAAGCCTAGAAATACAGATTTCTGTTTCTGCAGCATTGCTGCAAACCCAAACTCGAATGGAGAGGGAATTAACTAAAATTCATGGCTGCTGGGAGTCCCTGCTCAGCCCAGTTGAGCTGTAGCTCCCAGCCCCCCTCTCCCTGAGCCACTCCTGCCGTTCCCCAAGTTGGCAACCTGGATGATGGTCTTGAGAAAGAATCAATGAAAAGGAGACATTTATTAGGAGCTCTATGGACTTTGATGGCAGGGCTGTGAGACTAAACTTCCTCTCTATCTCTGCATATTGTCCTCCAGGGCTGGGCTGGGAGAAGCATAGGGCTTTTGTTGCTCTTTGCCTGAATGTACCTGTTCAGGAGATGAATAAAGGCCACTTTTCTCCAGTGCTGTCAGCCAGGTTCCTTTTAACCAGCAAGTTTTGCCCATTTAGTTTTGACACTTAGTAAGAGCTTTAGCAGGCAGAAACCTTGTACTGCATTTTCTGAAATGGGCTCCTGCTCAGCAAAACCTGGTATTAAGGAAACACTTAAATCAAGACAGATGTTTACAAGAATTTTGGAGCAGAAGCTGCAAAATGTTTAGAGAATACACAGCCAAGCTCTGTGCCACAACAGAGCACTGAAATCCTCCACTTTGAGCTGTGGTTACATTTCAGTCTGTAATTCAGTTTTCAAATGCACAAAGTGGCTGCAATGGTGTTACAGAATGTTCCCTCCCTGTTAATCTGCACTACAGTCTATCCACCTGAAAGGCACCTTTTTGGGGATGAAACAGTGTGTTTCATTCAGGTTGATTTATTGTGCTTTTTTTTTTTTTTCCCCATTGCTTTCTTCCTGTTCTTGGAGCATCCTTTGACTTCTCTGCCGGTATTGATCAGAGCCAGGGCTTGCAGCGTGTGCTGGGAGGGAAATGGGGTGAGCCAGGGGGTCAGTGCTCTGTGCAGCCAGAGTTTGGCTTCCAGCAGGGATGGAAATGCTCTGCTTGAGGGCATGGGGGGAGAAATAAGGCAACAGAAGCATTTCCTTTCCCTCAGTGCCTTGCCAAGGCACACCTGGCTGCTCCTTTACCTGGGGCAGCACCTGCAGCAGTGGTTTAACCCTAGGAGGGGTGTGAGCCCCATCTCGTTGTGTCAAAGGGATAAAGGAGGTGGTTGTAAGTCCAGTGGAGTGCTACAAAGATGATGAAGGGACCGGAGCATCTCTCTTACAAGGACAGGCTGAGGGAGCTGGGCCTGGTCATCCTTGAGAAGAGATGTCTGAGAGGGGGGCTGAGATCCCACCTGTGTCTGCAGGGAAGGGTCAGAGGATGCACCAGGCTCTGCTCGGGGGTCCCCAACAATGAGACAAGAGGCAGTGGGCCAAAACTGATGCCCAGGAAGCTCCAAATGAATATGAGGAAGAGCTTGTTCCCTGTGCAGTGATGGAGCACTGGAACAGGCTGCCCAGAGAAGGTGCGGAGTCTCCCTCACTGGGGATGTTCCAGAACCGTCAGGACACAATCCTGTGCCGTGTGCTCTGGGATGGCCCTGCCTGAGCAGGGAATGGACCAGATGAGCCACTGTGGTCCCTTCCAACCTGATCCATTCTGTGATTATCCCTGGGAGGAGGCTCAGCTGGGAGGGGAGCTCAGTGCCCCGGGGCCATAGCGAGTGGCAGGCGCAGAGCAGGGCCCGCCGGGTTTAATTGCACTGAGACTCTGATTGATTCCTTTTCTTCTTTTCCTTTTCTCTTTTTTTTTTTTTTTTCTTTTTTGTAGCTCATTACCCAGCAAGTCATTTTAATTAACACCATCTAATATGGGTTGAGATGTATTTTGCAAATGTCAGCACTCTTTTTTCTTTTTTTTTTTTTCCCCTTCCTCCCCGTAGACCAAATGTGGAAAGTTCCACGTTCCAAAGCTAAATGATTCCAGTTGATTTAGCAGTGGTAAAGCAAGTCGTTAGCAAAGTGCTTTATGAAGCCATAAACGTCCTTTCCAAGTCCTTTACAGGATTCTCGGGGAAAATCTTTTTGTCACAGGGAGTTTTCCACTGCACTGCTCTTCACCTGATGAGCAAAGGGGTCAGAATAGATGTGGGGCTTGTGCATCTCAGCTTTGTGGGGACACTCCTCCCCAAAGCAAGGGAAAGGCAGATCCCAGTGCAGCACCCATATTCTGCTCAGCTTCCAGGTGTCAGGGTAGGGAACTCCTGAGACCCCCAAGGGACCCCTCAAGTGTGACAGGAGCAAGGGCAGCTCTTACCAGATCCACTGGGGGTTGAATAAAGCTCCTGGTAAACTCACTGCCAAAGCTCTTAATGATTTCAGTTGTGTCTGACAAAGCCCCAGGAACAACCTGAGCCAGTCTCACAATTAAATCCTCCCCTGTTAAGCTGTACTGGTGCAGGTCACCGCGGCAGTTTCAAGTGACAGGAGGCATTTACTGCTTGTCACCTGTTGGCTCAGTTCTCAGAGTGTGAACAGCAGGAAAAAGCACTCCCAGGCTGAAATTCTGATTAACCCCTTGAAACCCAAAGGCAGTGTTCCCCTTTATCAGGGAATGATGGAGAAAGGGTTGCAGAGAGATCCAGCAGGTACCAGCTCTGAGTGAGTACAGGAATAGCTGAGCAGCCTGATGAAATAGTTTCTCTCCCCATATCTCTGACAACATTACACCTTCCTTTCTCCTGGTGTTCAGAGGGGGAAATGAAAAGTATAGAACTGTAATATCTCCATTAGAAAGCTGATACCCCTAAAAATGAGACAGATGCTCCTGTAGCACGGCTGTGATGCAACTGCAGATAAAAACCTGTCAAGAGCAAAGAGTTTGATGGAAGCAGTGACCACAGAGTGGCTTATTCCTTGGGGATTTATTTAGTTCAGTTTTGGAGGCAATGTGCTAAGTGATTTGCTGTTTCCAAAGCCCTCTCAGAGCTGCCAGATCTGGGTTGATAAATAGCAGTCAAGCTTAGTGTATAAAGTCCACATTCATAAATTAGTGGTCTTGTGCAGAGGATCCTCCTCGTTACAGTGGTTCTACAGGCTGTGCCAAACCATTGAAGGGTTTGGTACAACATCTATCGTGTTTAACAACATGTGCAGAGTTATATTTCCCAATACATTTCTCTTGGATACCCCTCATCCTGGGCCTAAACATGAAATACAGCAGGTGCTGCCTTCAGCGTTGTTGCCTCTCATCACCCACGGGTGCGAAATGATCTGTAATATTTAATATCTATTCAGCAGACCAGATTTAATGCAGACTTAAAGCAAAAGGCCTGGTGGTTTGGTTTTGTTTTTTTTTTTTTTTTTCCCCTTCTCTCCCTTACATTTGTACATCTTCACTGGCTTCAGTTCAAGCTTCATTAGGAGCAGACTATTACACACAACAGGCGAGGATGGATGGCTCGTAATGAACGCTGGGGTTTGCAGGATTCCTCCTACTCTGTGCCAGCCAGCCAAGCCCGTAAAGCTGATACTCTGATACTACATCATCTTTTTTTTTTCTTTTTTATTCGTTGCTTGTAAACATTCTTTCCAAGCAAAGTGGTGCCTAAATGCTCCCCTGTGCTGCTGAGGGTTAAACTGAGATGTCGCTGGGTGCTGGTGCCAGTTGGGGAGCTTGTTTGGAGTCTCAAGCCTGTGAGGAGAAAGGTACCAAGTTATCTCTCATTCTCGCTTCTAAAAAGCAGTTTGGCTGATAAAACTTGTCCCTCATTCATATCGAACATCTCTTTCATAGAATCTTGGAATGGTTTGGGTTGGAAAGGACATTAAAGATCATCTCATTCCCCCCTCTGCCATGGGCAGGGACACTTTCCACTACCCCAGGTTGCTCCAAGCCCTGTCCAACCTGGCCTTGGACACTTACAGGATGGGGCCACCACAGGTTCGCTGGGCAACCTGTGCCAGGGCCTCACCACCCTCACAGGGAAAAATTTCTTCCTAATATCTGATCTAAACCTGCCCTCTGTCAGCTTAAAACCACTGGATGCTTCTTCCCCAGTTCTGCAGTCCCAGGGAGGTGTTTCAGGTTCAGACCATTCAGTTGTGCTCCAACTAGTTATTTTAATGGGAAAAATCACACTGGGCTCCAGAGTCCTTTCCCAGCTGGCCCTAATTAATTTAGACCCCATTAATTATGACTAAATATTTCCTGACCATAAGCCATGTTCAGTTTGGAAGTAGATAACACCAGTGAGTGATTGGGATGAAATCTCAGAAATGTGTCTGCTTCACCTCCCAGAGTGGGAGGTGCACCTGCTGTGCTTGCACAGCAGTTACAATCCTGTTTTTCTGCTCCAAGGAGGAGAATTTCCAGCATCTTCTCTCCACTGGTATCTCCTCTTTCCCCCCACAAACCCAGTACCAGCTGCCTGGTGCCTTGTTGCCAGCTGGGGTTAAACCACGACAGTCTGCGAGGACAGACAGTGAGAAAAAAAAGGAAAATCTGAGAAACTTTCTCCCAGCATCAGCACTTTGAGAGTTGTGGGTGAGACGTGCAAATGAGATTGATTCGTCTTTCTGAGGGGAGTCAGAGGGTTTAATTTATTCCTCAGCGTTCCTGCAGCTCTCACATAAAGCTGTGCTGATGGGGGCACGAGGATCCCTCCACCCCGAGACTCCAGGAGGGTCAGAGCAGTGAGTTGTTCAGTCTGCAAGGCCTGGGGGCTGCATCTGCCCTCCCTCAGCTGCAGCATTCCTGCAGAGGAGCAGTTTTCCTGGGACTGGCTGTTTTGGGAAGCAGGAGAGCAGGAAAGAGCTCCTGACTATGCTGATTATCTGGCTCTGCAGGGTCCTGTTTCCCCCACACAGCCATGGCTTGGGTGTGACCCTTGAGCTTGCCACGATCTCAGGGACTTGTTGACAAGATTGCTGAGGGTGGTTTTTTTGTCCTTTTGGGAAGAACAGTTTTCCCTTGTGCAGGATCCCAGCCTTGACTCGTTCTGCCGTTACTTCCTCCTGTTTCTTCCATCTGCTTTTCCTCAGGTAGTTGGAGTTGGCTGTGCTGCCTCCCTTCTGCTGCCCCCCAGCCCAGGCAGCACTGAAGTGCTGAGCATCCCCCTGTGCTGCAGGAGACATCCCTGCCTGCAATGGCAGAAGAAGGTACCTGCCATCTTCAGGGAGTTTTATTTTTCCCCCCACACTGCATGGCTTTAGCCTTCCCCTAACGTCTGGGAATCACTGGTATCAGAAACCCTGAGCTCTGCTGTGCTTCTGCTCGGGAATGCTCTGAATCAGGCACAGGGAAAACTTGCAGTGGTGTGAAAAAATCAGATTTAGGAAATTCTTCTTGGATTCCTCTCTCTTTCCTTTCCTTCTGATCCATTAGCTGATGGGGTTTTTTCCCCTCTAAAGGCTAACATGAAAGGTTTTTTTCAAGTAGAACGTGTGATTCCCAGGTAACTGCTTCTCCTTGAAGCTGTGGGTTTAAGAAAAACACTGAATACCTTACAGCTCATGATTAAAACACTGCCAGTGATCAAAGCAGCTCTGGGCAGGTTATTTAACCTTGAAGAAAGGAAGGTTCAGGGTAGGTATTAAGGAAAATTCCAGCTGTAAGGATGGGCACGGGCTGAGAGGGAGGGATAGAAGGTCAGAGCCAGGTCAGATGCTGTCTGCCTGGGGTGGGAAAGAAAGTTCCCACCTCCTTTCCCTCCTACGTTGTAGGGTCTGGGTTGGTCTTTTGCTGTGTGTCTGCAAGATGAGGGGTCAGACTGGATTTACTGAGGGGCAGTTAAAATACAGAACTGGCTGTTGTCCCCCCAAAAAAAGAACAAAAAACAAAACAAAACAAAAAAAAAAAACTGAGTCGAGATCCCTGGTTGAAAAATTCCGGAGCCCCAAGGCCTTTCCTGCTCTCCATCCCAGAGAAACCTGTGAGCTTCTCCCAGGAGGGGATGGTGGTGACAGTGCTGGTCCTGGAGCCAGGAGCTGGTTCTCACCAGCAGAGCCCCCAGACCTGGCTGCCTCTCCAGCTGATGAGCAAAGCCAGCAGGAGCTCAGCAAACCCAGTAAACTCTTCCCTGACGTCTCTGAGTCGGTGTCTGGGTTGCCCTTTTCACACGTTCAGCCTCAGAACCTGTTGGTTTTTTTTTTTCCTGTAAAAACCCAAGAAAATGCAAAAGAGGAGCCAGTCCCCAAGGCCTGAGCTTGATTTAATACTAATCACTGCAAACATCCAAACTCTGGCTGGGGCTGGCTTTAATTAAAATGACAAAACAGGGGAGCCATGGGGATGAATTACGGAAGGAAAATGCTATATTTCCCCATGGCTAGTTTAATTAAAAAAAAGGCAATGCATCAGGCATGAGGGGCCTCCTCCCCTGTGCCAAAGCAGGAAGGGCAGGGCTGGCACGGGCACTGATGGTGACCATGTCACCCAAACAGTTTCCTCTGTCATTAAACCCACATTCCCAGCTCCAGAAACCCTCCCAGTGCATCCACTTGGCTGGCTTTGCTGCAGTTTTTTCCCCTCACTGCCCTTTTATTTGTATAAATTATCATACCCTGGTGCCCAAACATCTCAGATGCTGCAAAAGGAGAAAGAAATGCAAGGAGTGATGGTTTTCTTCATGCACTGTCCTGCTCATGAGTGGCAGAATCCAGGCTGCCAGTGCTGAGGACAACGCCCTTGCTGTCCTTATCACTTGCACATCTGTGATGTTTAAGATCTGAAGGGTAGAACGGGTCTTTAATTTTGGAATGGAGGTGGTGAGGGTCCCCTGGGTCTGGTTTTGCAGGGGCAGAGGCAATGTGGAGTGTATCTTGGCTTTTCTTCCTGCACTCAGCTGCTCTCTCAACATGAGAAGGTGCATTTCCAACCTCAAAGTCATTGGGGTCTAGTAGGGCCTTTCTTTTCCCTACTTGATGGTAGAGCCCTATGGCTTCTTTTCAAGGCTGCTTTTGATTCCTTTTCAGAGTAGGAGAGTGCCTCTGGATAAATAATTCTTGACCTGCAGCTTGACACGTGTGTTCAACTGAACTCCAGTGCAGGAGCTCTCTGGCTCTCCCGAGACATCTGCTTTTCATCTCCTATTAAAAAAACCACTTTCATATCTACCATTTACTTCTTGCCCACCTCTGAACCCAGAGGATCTTCTGGGCCTGCATTAAACAAGCCCAAGAACAGCCCATCTTCTGATCTCCCTGGGTCTGGCAGCCAGAGCCCTGCTCCGTGGACAGCTCCCCACTAAGCCCTAGTGATGTTTATTGATTCCTAATTTCCATCCCCAGTGGTAGCCAAAGAGCTTTGTCCAGGGCTCAGGTTAAAGCAAACCTTGGCATGAATCCACCAGATGGAACAGGGCTTCTTGTGTCTTTTGTACCACGCTCAGGAATTAACTCATCCTCTGAGTCAACACATGTGTGTCTGTGCGGATTATCGTTCCTGCAGATAACTGTGCAACCATGGTTACAGCCTTTTAGGTGCTGGGATATTTGGGGCAGGCTGTAATTTTGGCTCAGTACTTCGAAAGATGAAGGGGAGTCTGCTAGAAAAGGCTCTGCTCCTCTGGGTCTTTGGAGGATGGAAAATATCAGGCCCTTAAGGTGGTTGTGGAGCGAAGCCGTGCGACGGTGCGTTTGTGCTTTTTTATTTATTACCCTTAAACAAGAAAGAAATACCCAAAAGGGGACTTCTCCTGTTGGTCATGGTGAAGAATTACACCCAAGTGACCCACTTGGGTCCATCAGACCGTTCCCTGCTCCTGGGCTGGGCATGGTGCAGCCCCGTTAAATCCATCAGTGAGTGACACAAAGCCCCTTTGGCACGGAGGGTAAAGCAAACTGCTCGTGGAGGTGCTTGGAGCTGTGGAGTCTGTGCCACCAGTTGATTTACCACTGGCACAGCGATGCTGAGCCGGGTCAATAAAGAAGCCAGATTCCAAAAATGGAATTAAATAATTATTCTCACTTTCTTTGACTTCGGGAAGATCCTATTAGAGAAAAGAGCCTGGATTACTGCCCGGCTGACATTTTCCTCTGAGCCTGTCTCCAGATTGGATTTAGCTCTTTTATCTCCTAATCCCCAGAGCTTTTTAATGTAGAAAGTAACGGCATCCAAAGGCAAATTTAATTTTGACAAGTAATCTGACTTCCTTTCCTTTTCTGGAGCCCGGTTTTAATCCTGTTTGCTGTCTGAAGCTGCATTATATGGATGTATTTTAAATCCTTACCACTCTGAAATCTTTCAAAGAGAGAGAAAAATAAGGGAATCTGCAAGCCTGGAAGCAAGGAATAGTTTCTTATCAAACGTTTCAAAATGTTTCATTCTGCTGGTTTTATTAACCCCTGCACTACCCTTCAACTTGGCTCTGTGCTTCCTTTCCTCTGCTCCATTTTAAGTGTTAGAATCTTTCAAGGAGTGGGAATTCCAGATTTTCTCCAGCTCTGCTGTTTGTGTCAGCAGGTTGGGGCTGGACTGTGAGTGCAGAGCTGTGACCCCCTCGGGGTGATGTCCCTCTGCCACCAACACACCCTGGTGTGGGGGATGCTGCCTCCCCGCTGTTAGGCATCAACCATTGTCAAAAAAAATCCCTAAACCCAAATCACAGGGAAAGGGCAGGGTAATGGAGCTTCAAAGCAACTAATCTCAGCAGAGAAAATAGAAATTTATGTTGTTATTACATTCCTCAGCTCCAGGTCCCAGAGGAACACCAATCCATTGGACTGATCACTGGCTATTTCCGACACGGTGACACCTCAGCCTGGGCTGTTGCCCTGATTCATCCCAGCTCAGAGCTCACTGTTTCCTTGAAAATATCAATTGCAAATAGGGCCTTCTCCTCCTGAGAAAATCTGTGCTTATTGACTAGGACTGTTTTCACAAAAAGCCATAAAATGCAGAATGTCCCTGTCACTCTGCAGCGACTCAGCTGATGGTTCATTATTCCAGCACATAAACACCTGACTCCTGCAGAAACCAAACGTGCAGCTCGAGGCACCGATGGCATCTCGCTATTAAACAAATAAAATGTATATCTGTCTCATCCCAGCTTGGTTAGAAAAACCAACTCAGCGAAAGAAGGGATTTTGTATGAATACACGGATTTGCAGATATCAGCCTCAAAACAGGGAGAAGAACTTGTGAGCAGGGCAGGGATGGAAAGGGATCAGTTTTCCACAGCGAGGTGCTGTGGTCAGAGTGAAAACAAATGAGTGAAAACTAAACGAAACAAATGAGGGCTTTGCTGCAGGTGTGTTGGTGGTGGAGGATATTGGGGTAAATCAAGTCACGTCCCAGGTGCCAACACGCTCCATTAGGCTTCAGACCAGGGCCACACACTCTCAGCAGAGAACTAGTGTACAACAGCATTAATTACCAAGGGGTGAAGCAGTAAAACCACTTCCTTTTGCAATTCCTGCCTTTTTTTTTCCCCTCCTTCCTAAGCCACCAATCCATCTTGCTCTGGATCTGCCATGGGAAATAGATGGTGATGTAGAGGATTAGACCAGACTAGGGATGCAGGAGCACATTGGCTTGGTTAGGAGCAAGGGAAAAACGTTTGGGCAGTATTTTTGTTTTTGCCTTGCCTGGCTCTGAGCTCTCTGAAATAAACAACACTTTTCCAATCTCTTTTTTTGACTGAGGACAACCCCACCTTTGCCATATTCTGCCTGCATTCCCGACTAAAATTGCACTGCATGACCCTGGCGTAAAGTGGACAGTCTTCTTGTCTGGAGTTGACTGGAAGAGGATGTCAAAGGACTTTCTGCTTTGAAGCTGATGCCCTGGTGCAGCTGTAACCAGCCAAAACCTGAGAGCCAGCCACCATGTCCATCATGGCCCAGTAAGGTAGAGTCAATTGCTACTTCATTGTCTTTTTGGTCCCCCCAGGGAG
>NW_020955397.1:602940-612965 GCF_003031625.1 Empidonax traillii | reverse complement strand
GGACAGTCTTCTTGTCTGGAGTTGACTGGAAGAGGATGTCAAAGGACTTTCTGCTTTGAAGCTGATGCCCTGGTGCAGCTGTAACCAGCCAAAACCTGAGAGCCAGCCACCATGTCCATCATGGCCCAGTAAGGTAGAGTCAATTGCTACTTCATTGTCTTTTTGGTCCCCCCAGGGAGGGGGGGAAATGCAGATGCTGCACCCACAATGCAGAGATGCCCTGCCCTGGAGTAGGGAATGCATCAGGAATCACAGCCACCTGAGCCAAACTGGAAATCAAGGCACTATCTCCCCAGCCACCTCCACCTACCAGCTCCATCCTTGGCTCCTCAAGGAGCAAGCTCTGCTTTTAAAGGCAGGGCAATCGGATCCAGCTGGGCTGTGGATGTTTCCCAGCAGCTGCCTGGTGCATACGGTTCTGCACATTTGTGTTAATGATCGTGATGAGCACTGGAAACGTCTCTGGTCGGGAAATAAAGAGCAGATGAGCCCAAGCACCACATAAGCTTCATTTCTTTCACAAGGCAAGATTACTTAGGCATGAAATATTGTCACGCTTTCCCCCGTGGATGAGTGATTCCAGACCTGACCTGGTGCAAGCCAGTGTAAGTGAACACATCTCCTCCGTAGCTCTGGTAAATGATCTAAGAGATCCAACGCTGAGAGTAAGGAGAGGAGGGGAAATACCGTCCCAGTGTTGCTGGATGAGCTTAATGCATCTTTCTCCTTGTGTTTAGCGGGGTGTTTGGGATCTGGGTGGTGAGGGGTGTGTCCATCAAAGCTCACAGGGGCTCTGTGGTGGGTGTGACGTCACCAGCCGGCTCACGTGGGGAGTGTTGGGATGATTCACCTCAATTCTGAGTCCCTTTCGTCACCATTCAGCCCAACCCCCCGGGCTTTCAGACACTCAAGGACCAGCTCTGTTTACCCAAAGCTTTTCAAGCGTGTTTCAGTACAGCAAATGCAGATCTGGAGCCAAACTCTCTCATCTGTGGGATGAGTTCATAACCTGGGGGTCTAACAGAGGCTCCTGCTCCATGTGTGAGAGTTGGATGCTGTGGGAGGGACGTGGATGATGTTCATCACATAACTGCAAAAATCAGTTCTTTTCCTTTTTTTTGTGACAGCATTTAAAATATCCAGAGTTAATTTAACAAATAACCCATTTGTTTATTTGTAACAGATGAGGATCATTATGAACTATTAATTTTTTATCTCGTCTGCTTCGTCAAAACACAGATCTCCCGAAGGCCATGATATCCCAGGGCAGACTGCAGGCAGGAACATCATGATGATGTTCCCCTTCCCTGGAAGGGTGGTGAGGCCCTGGCACAGGTTGCCCAGAGAAGCTGTGGCTGCCCTGTCCCTGGAAGTGTCCAAAGCCAGGTTGGACAGGGCTTGGAGTGGAAGATGTCCCTGCCCGTGGCAGGGGATGGAACTGGATGGTCTCTAAGGCCCCTTCCAACCCAAACTACTCTATGATTCTATAAATTCAGTAAAGATGACTTAGGAAAATGATAACCACTGTGACAATTCTGCCTTTTACCATCCTGGTTTGTATTTCCAGGAACAGAGAGGACTGACACTGTATTAGGATTTCAACCCACGTGCAGCAACTAAAGATTTCAACTGGACAGGTAAAGTGCCAAACAAAGTAAGAATCAAATCTTCTTGATAAAATGGAGAAAAAACACAGATTTTTTTATTGGTGACATGACCAGGAGTGAAAAAAGGAGCGTAACCGCCCCCCCAAATCACTCCCCATCCAGTAACTGTTCAACATTGGTGCATGTGGATTAACAATGGGGGCTTGTTTTAGGGCAGGACAGGAGGGTTACTGGTAAGATGTTGCTCTAGTTGTGTATCTGACACCTCCCAAGCTGTTAAATAGTGTGGGGTGTGACCCTGCAGCTGCTGTCCATAAGCTGCCAGCCCTGATTCCTGGGATGAAAAGGGGTTTTCTCCAGCCAAGCAGGGATGAAACGGCAAACCCAGGTACCTTCAGTGCAGGTCTGTTATGGGCAGTGAAAAGGAGAGGACATTGCCTCTCGGGACAGATGGAGAGGAAAGGGAGACAGCAGGAAAAAATATACAATTCCAGCCAAGCAATATGTCCAGTTACCCAATTCCCCCTCTCTTCTCCTTTAATATTGAAGTAATAACAGCACATTATGTGGAAAGGAGAAACCCCTCTCAGGACTGGGTTTTTATCAAGGTGAGTGACAAACCAAGACACACCACTGTGTGTTTGGGAGCCAGTGACAGACGGCAGAGCCCATTCCCTGCATCCCAGCGCTGCAGGGAATGTTACAGGAGAAGACAAGCAACCTGTCCCTCTCTCCCTTCTTATTTCCTTCCTTTTTTTTTTTAATAACTAAAAATATTCCCATCATTCCTATTAGCCTTCTAAGTAAGTGCCTCTACAGGCAGGGTGAAGCCAGGCTTTACAAATTTCCCCCGAATTCTCCTGGGAGCAGCCAGAGCCTCTGAAGAAGCAATATTTGGATGGGAAACTTATGTCCTCCAAGCTGGTAAGTCGCAGCACTGACACACATTTTCTTGTAGCTGCAAAGCTCTCTGTATAAAGGGTATAAAGTTCCTTCTGCCTTCTCCTCCCTCTCCATCCCCCCCCCCCCCGTGTTATTTAACAACTGGCTCTGATTTACATGGTTCATTAATGCACTGCTAACACTGACACACGCATTCCCAAATAAGCCAGAAGGTTTATATTTGACCTGGGCCCTCTGTTCACTGCAGATGCCCCAGAGGATCTGAAAAACAGTGATTTGAAGTGATTGCATTGGATAAGGACATTACTCAGTGCAAATACAATTGGATGCAAGCATTTAATTTTTAAAAAACACGGCTATTGCAGTGCCTTTGAGCCAGAGAAAACAACAGTTTAGCTCCCTTCGTGGCTTTGGCTTTTTATTCTCCCTGAGGACAGGAAAGGGAAGCGGGACCAGTTTCAGACTGGAGAGGTTTTGTCAGGTGGCATGGATGGGATTGCTCTGAAATCTTTTTTCAGGTCCCACCTCGGGGGACTGACACCCCAGGCAGGGTGGCAGCAGAGTTTTGGGTAGTCCCTGAGCTGCTCAGCTCCTCCCCAGGCAGCACAGACAAGCCTGAGCTCCCAGACTGTTTCCAACAGCAAGAGATCAGGCCCAGGGAGAAACTATAAAGGGAATTATTTGTCCCCCTTGGGCTGGATTTTTATTGCTCCATTTTGGTTATTGGGGACTGAAGGGAAGAAAAGGAGAGGGTTTAAAATGATGATTGCACAATAAATGGCAGCAGCTCTGCTAATGTGCTGAGTGCCTGCAAACAGCTGCTAGTCAAACACCCATAAAGGTTTGCTTTGACGAGGTGTATAACCTTCCTCTTCCTTCAAACAGCTTAACTCCATCAGCTCCTTGTCCTTTCCCAGGCAGGAGAGGAAAAATCAGGGAGCTGGAGCAAAAGTTTATTAAAGAGGCTCCCAAAAGCAACAGGAGAAGGACAGATCACTTAGTAACATAAATAGGTCTGGTTCCACCCATCCTGAGGTTTTCTGTGCCTTTTTCATGATGATGAGAGCTTGAACTAACCCCTCCTCCAAAGCCAGCACTCATTTCTGTTCATCTTATGGCCACTCTCACTTTAATCCTTCCTACACCCCCTAAGGCCTCCTATGATCTGCACAGCTCTTCCCATCTGAATGTCTCCCAACTATTTACACATAAAAATAATTATTCTTTCTGGCTCCCCAGGCTGCAGGAACCATCACTGGCTGATTTGGCAGGCAGGAGAGTTTCCTGGGGAAGCAAGGAGAAGCAGCCTCCTTGCCTCTCTGCCAGCTCCACCCCCAGGAACCCTGGCACCATCCGAATTGGAAAGGAGGAGAGGGATTTTAAGGATATTTCCTTGGGTTTGTAAAAAAACAGGGGGCTGGAGGAAGAAAAACCCAAGGTAAAGACTCCAGGCTTAGCTGGCCTTGGGCACCTACAGCTGCTGCCTGGTTTTGTACGAAGGGACCTGCAGTCAGGCCTTGGGATGGCAAAGGGCTTCTCTGATTCAGTGTCTCTACAAGGAACTGAGATGGGAAGAGCAGAGACAGCTGTCCCTGTTTCCCCTTTCGACCCCCCAGGCTGTCAGCAGTCCTGGGAGGATGCTAACAGGAGGAGAAAGGCAGATCCTGGTGGGTCTCTGTGGGGAGCAAGCTTGGGAAGCGCAGGGATCATCCGTAGCAGCTTTTGGCTCAGTCTGAAAGGCAGCACTGAAAACACTGCAGAGGGTTAGAGACGCTGAAACACTTCCCAAACCCTCCCCTGTGGACCTATTAATTGCAATATTGGATCTTCCATCTTTTCCAGCAGGTTCCCAGCAGTGGGCACAGGGCCAGCTTGGCTGTGGGTTTGTTTATTTTCCAGCTAATGTAGCAGCAGGATCAGTTCCAGCCAACAAAACTGGGAACGTCAGAAAAGTGCTGTCCACTTCCCACAGATAATTTGGGACTTACACCTGGAAGACAGTCGTTAGCACTGTAATTAATCCAGCACCGTGGCAGGGGAATAGGGACACCTCGCAGAAGTGGATCAGGGGAAAACTAACCATCAGAAAAGCAATAGAGGCAGATTTCCCTGCTGATGAAACGCAGGCCGCTGGCTGGATGGGAAAACTGCAGTTGGACGCACAGCAGCACACACAAAAACTCGGCTGGGAACATCCCTGTCCCCGCAGGCCTGGAAGTGGCATCTGAGCGGTGCCCGTTTGGCATCGCTGCGGATGAGTTCAGAGTGTGACTGCCCAAACTGAGCCACCAGCATTTGTTACCGAGCCCATTAAGCTTTAAACAGCACTCGAGCCGTTGCTCCTCGCTCGTCCCTGCCGGGCTGGGGTTGTTTAACCCAACACCTGCTGCCCCAGCCCCGCCGTGTGCTCTGCTGGGGAAGGCGGCTCCTCGGAGCGACACAAATCCAGGGGGGAAAAAAGGGCAGGAGTAGGTGGAGAAGAAACAAAAAACGGATTAAAAAATTCACGTGTTTTGCCTTTTCCAGGAGCTGGGATGGGATTTCATCAGGTGCCTGACCACCAGGGCCCTGTGAGCGCGGGGTTTGCAGGTCGGTGTGTTTGCCTGGCACCAACTCTTCCGTTTCATCTTCTCGCCTCCCTCTTGCTTTTAAATATGCAAAATACATCAGAGGAGTGTTTCAAACCCCTGACTACAAATAGATCTGAAGGGCCTTTGAGCTTCTGTGAGGCTCCTGCCTTACTCTAACCAAATAAACAATCACAAATGCATGGATGCTGTGCATTCCCTCTGCTGTGACTCCACAATGGATCCGTCGTGAGATCCAGTCCTGCCTCCCAGAACCTTCTCTGTCCTTCCATTCCCAGCGTTGCCTGGGGATATTTTTTGTGGGGAGGTTCCTGGGGCTCACAGCAGCACAGGCAGTGGGGTCCCCATTTTCCTGCTTGTCCAGGCTGGGTTCAGCTCCATTCTAAGCAGATGTTTCGGGAAGGAAAGCTCTGGGATGACGAGCAGAGGGAATGTGAGGCTTTGACTTGAAAACACCGAGCGTGAGTCATAATTCTCAAAAAAAAAAAAAAAAAGGGAACAACTAACAAATATGTGCCAGCTGGGTGGTTCAGAAAATCTCTGATTGGCTCTGATTGAAGCATTCAACGGCACTGGGTCTGCTGGAAAATCCTGAATGAAGGCGCTGAGGCCCTGATTTGGCTGAGCACACCCGGCTCTGTGTGATGGGGATTCAGCACCATAGCAGAGCTGGCTGGTGGAAAACCATAAAAACAGGTGATCCCTGCTACTCCCCATAATTCATTTTTCTCTGCATTTGACACCTTGGCCAACTGTTGTTGGTTTACCCCATTGTTATTTTTCTCTCTGCTTTAGGTGCTGGAAAATTGAGGCGTGGGGGGAATTCAGGCTGTTCCCCAGGGGAGGGGGAGGGAGTCCCAACCCTGTGCTCACCCCTCCTCTGACTGAAATCCCTATTTATTGCACTCTGTTTACAACTAGCAACTTTAAAAATGCTAAATGCTTAGAGGATTTCAGTTCAGACTTGATCCCCAGGCGACCTGTGGTGTATAGTTAAATAAGGCTGCTTTATGTATGCTGTACCCTAAATCTAAAGGTCAAGGGTTTGGTGGCCATAAATATTCAAACTGTGCAGACTGGGTCTTTTAAACCTCCTTTTAAATATTTATGATGGTGCTTCCATGGCTGCAGGAGAATATTGTAATAGTATTAAGAGGGGGGAAAAAAATCCTTCTCCATCTAAAAGCTCAGCATGAGCCATTTTCATATATTATGCATCACTAAGTGCTGTTTATGGCCATTTTTGGCAGAGCTCATACTGGATCACGGTAGAGTTCATGAATCTGGGGCTGTGCAGAGCTCGGGGTGTTGGCTGTGCCATCCATCAGCCTGGGCATTGCCTCCAACGTGGCGGGCACAGCTGATGAGACAGCTGAGGTCCTGCAGCCTGGCACTGCTGGGGGTCCCTGCAAGGAGGGCTCTTGTCCCCCCACAGCCCTGCTCTTCGTGTTGGCCCACGGCACAAAAGCGTTCCCGAAACACTTCGCTCCAAGCTCTGGAGATCCATGGAGGGAAGGTGCCTCTTAAAGAGGGACCAAGCCCTTGCTTGTGCCAGCTGGAGGGTGGGCACAGCCATGCAGTTATTCTGCTGTTTATTCTCTCGTGGCGTTTTGCTGAGAGCAACTATCAACCTCAGCTGCAGGAACGCGTCTCCTGGTGTTCCCAGGGCTGGGCATTCCAACCACAGCTGTGCCCCTGCTGCCTCTTCAGAGAGGAATCAGCTGCAAACGGGAGTGGGTGGGTTGGGTGCAATCAGCAGGATGGGTAAGAGCTCTGACCAACACCACCCCCTCAGTGCCAGGATTCAGGATTGCCTGGATGTCACAGCATGGACGCCGGAACAGGATCTGACTGTGGAATCACAGGGTGAGCCAGCAGGGAGGTCAGCAAAGCTGAAATCGCTTGCAGACTTTAATCAGCTTCCAATTAAAACTCAGATGGGCTTTTGTCCTCGGGTAGAGCAGCACAATTCAGCCTGACTGATGCCTCTTCCCTAGTTCTTACCACTCTTATCTCTTCAATTTTCAGCAGTGCTTATGGTTTAGGGGAAAGTGCTGTGTCAGCTCGGTTTCCCAGGACTCATGAACCTGTATCATGAACTTAACCTCCCACATGAAGTCACTCTGTGAGGGAAGCAAGCTGGCTTTTCCCCTATTGCACTGAAACAGGCCCTCGAGCTCTAAAAAAACAAGAGAATGATGGACAAGCGAAAGGATGTACAACATCCACCAGCATGCACAGAGTGGGATGTCACAGGCTTCATTTCCTCGGGAAATCAGCTTTAAAATTAAGGCTAATCAGAGTTAAAAAACACTGCAGTTACCCTAGACCAAATGATACTATAATGTACTCAGTATATTACATCCTCAATAGCAAAGCAGCATCTGCTACATAAAATGAAATGTGTGTGTCACCATATGTAGGCAGCATAATGTGGACTCAAATTAAATAAAAACATTTCAGGGTATATGGTCCAATATGCAATCTGGGCCCTGGGAAATGCTGAGTTTTACTCTAAAGTTCTTAGCAGTTGGCCATAATGCTGAATCCAAAACAGTGCAAAAGGGGTTTTTTTAGCAACATAAGCTGTTATCTGCACTTTCCTCCCTTTGAGCCAATATTAATTCTGGAAATTTGTGAAATTATTTGGTTTATTTTTAATTTTTTCCTTTCTTTTTTTTTTTTTTTTTTAATCTGAGGCTCTGAGAGACCAGAACCCTGAATGTTTGCAAATACTGCTTTCCATCTGAGAGCTGTCCTCCAGAAATACCATGGAAAAAGCCCCAGAAGCCACTCAGCCTGTTATCTGCGTACCACAAATAAAGAGGTAAACACTGCAAAATTACTGGACTCTCACCTTCTCCACTATTTTTCCCACGGAAATCTCTCCCAAGCAAGGGGCTCCTGAAGCACTTTGGTGCTACTTTAAAAGAGACCAGGCTGCTAAACTGCACAGGCAATCTTCCCTGTGATTCAGGCTCACTGCAGCTCTGATGTTAGTTTTTATCCTCTTTGACCCCATTTGTTGATAACAAAATGTGGCATAAACTGTGGATTCCCTCCAGGTGTCAGAAACACTGGGAATACGCTGGTTTTGCCTGGCTCAAGTAGCAGAAGAGTTTGTTATGATGAAGGATTGATCACTCCTTTGCTCAGGTCCTTGAATTATTTGGATAATGAAAAGCCCAGGAAAGCCAGTGTTCTACTTTGTAGAAGCAGCAAAACAAAATTTCCAACTGTGAGGTTTGGACTGAAGCATCTGATGAGGGGGGGAAAAGTACGGCTGGACCAGAAAGCAAAGGAAAACACAACGATGCCAATGGAACCGGCTGTGCAACCGCCTGGAAAACCTGGATACACCTGTAAAGGTCTGGGAAGTCACTGGGACAAAAGGAAGAATCCCTGCACGCTGTTTGCACCGGGAAAAAGGGACCTCAAGGTAAATGAGAGGGAGAGGAATGTAGCAAATGTGTTCGTGCCTGCTGTTGACAGCAGACTCTGCCTTGGGGTCGTCTGAGACTTCCTGTGTCAGTGGGGAAAGGATTCGGCAACTCCCAGAGATGGGAGGAGTGGAGCTGGCTGCAGTGCCAGGGCTGGATGCCACCGAGGCTGGATGCCACCAGGGCTGCTGTCTCACACATCCACCCACCGCCCCGTCCCCTCACCGCTCCCAGCCGTGCGCCGGTTCAGCGCAGCAAACAATGAGAGAAGCTGCAAACCTAAATTAGAAAACAACCTGGATGGCATTTGGGGTTTTTTTTCTCCTGCCATTAGTTCTGTCTTTTCCAGTTCCCTTCCTGCTCTTTGCCTTCTGCAGCTCCCCATTTCCTCAGCTTTTGTGTTATTCCTTCTCTCCCATGGCAAAGGCTGGTTCTTACCATTCCTGGAGCACGCCGATGGTTTCTGACCAGTTCTCCCTCGGTCTCCCTGAAGCATTAGGGGATGAATCAAAGTCTGGTAGTGTCTGCTCCTCAACCCACTTCTGAGCAGGGAGGTGAAGAGCTGCAAAGAATGAAAGATGTTTCCTTTAAAAAAAACAAAACAAAACAAAACAAAAAACCACACCATGCTTTCGGATCTGTGTGCGCACCTTACTTTTCATTTCCATCTCCTTTGTCCTTTGGGGGCATCTGGAATTCCCAGTGCCAAGGCAGCAGGTGAAAATGCATGGAAAGGGCCTTGTCTGACTCCAAACCAACTTCTCAAGAGATCAGGTCCTTAGAGGAGGTGATGGATCAATGAAATTTGCCTGAAATCAGCTGGAATTGGTCCTAGATTTTTATCAGCACACCAGGGGATGGGTAGATACCAAGGCAGCTTTTCAGTGTCTAAGTGGACATTAATTGTGCAGCCCCATCCTTCCTTCCTACCAAGTCTGTTTGGGACCTGGAGGTGTCGTCACTTTTCTGACTTGGCTGATCTGTGACTTTTCCATATCCTTATGACTGGAATATCCATGGAGTCTCTCCTGTGGGTGGTGAAGGTGAGGAGGGACAATCCCAGGAAGGGCTGAGCCATCAGAGGCTCTGACAGGAAGATGCTGTGGGCTGAAAACAGGAGCAGGGAGACAGCTCAGCACAGAGAGCTCTGCAAGGAGCCACGTCCTGCATTCACCACTGAGCCTGCCTGCATGAAATGGGCTGTTGAGGAGGATCACAGAGGTGTGATTTCCTCTGAGGATAGATTTCCTGCTCCCCCGCTATCAGATGCTGCTAACCCAGCAATGAGAGCTCCCAGAGGGCTCCTTGCAGCGAGTCCTCCTGTCACACACTCTGAAGTCCCACGACAGTGATGCTCGTGCCTGGCATCTCTCCCCCTGACATTTTTCTGACAGAGGGATCAATAGTTTGGGTCTGTTTGGAAAATCAATTCAGTGCTGGGCAGCTCTTGAAGGAACACCAGCAAAGTGTCGGACAAGCCAGCGGTC
>NW_020955397.1:599727-602666 GCF_003031625.1 Empidonax traillii | reverse complement strand
CAGCGAGTCCTCCTGTCACACACTCTGAAGTCCCACGACAGTGATGCTCGTGCCTGGCATCTCTCCCCCTGACATTTTTCTGACAGAGGGATCAATAGTTTGGGTCTGTTTGGAAAATCAATTCAGTGCTGGGCAGCTCTTGAAGGAACACCAGCAAAGTGTCGGACAAGCCAGCGGTCCCAGGAGGGGGCAAGATGCATCTGACCTCACTGATAGTACAAGAGTGATGAACAGGGGAGAGATGGGAGGGCTCTGCACATTCCTGTGGCTCTCAGCACAGAGGAAGGGGCTGCCTGCCATCCCCTTCTGTCCAACTCTGTGTCCTCCTGTCCTAGAGAACAGCGTGATCTGGAAAGCAAAGTACTGGCCTAAATTGCATCTCGTAAATCAAGAGGAGAAACCAGGTGTGGTTTTATCTCCTCTCCTGCACCACATAGCAAGAGTTTTGTGGAGGGCAGCTCCCCTGTAATTTCTGGAGGAGCTGGGATGCATCCCTGGGAAAGGCTCTTGGCTCTGATTTAACTGTGCCAAGCGACGGAGAAAGCACCGAGCCTTCAGCTGGGTTGTTTCACAGTCTGATTATCTTTCCCTGAGGAAAAAAAAAACCAGGCCCTATTTCTACTCCAAACTGTGGACTCTTGCTTTGGCTTTTTTTGGCAGCTGAAAGAGCTTTCATGTACAGAAACCTTGCCCTTGGCAGCCTCCTCTCAGCCCGTCCTTGTGCTGGTGAAATAGCTGGACCATCCTTAGCCCCACTCCATGGGCAGGTTCTCCAGACCCTGAATCCTTTCCAAATTTCTGAAGAGGTATTTTTCAAAGTCTTTGTGAGACACTGTGGGAATCAAAAGATGTGAGTTATGTTCCCACTGGGCAATTTTTTTCCTTTTATTTCTCTTGGTTTCTTTGATTTATGTCCTGGGAGCGGAGCTCTGTGGGACAGGGCTCTTTCCCAGAGGGAAGACCATACAGGGCCTCACACTCTAGAGTTCATGTTCAATAACAAGGTTATTGATATTAATTCAGAAATACTTCAAAAGAGGAATAAATTAAAACAAAATGCAGAGCTGCTGTTTTTGCCATTTACCCAAGTGCAAGCCATGACTGTTACCAGGAAGGTCAATGAAACTGGGTGGGTATAAAACCAAAGGAGAGGAAGAAAAGAGATTTCCCTTTGGGAACATGCTGTTGCTGTCTTGGAAAAAAAGACAAGGGGGGGTTTTCTTCTCTTCTGAGGTCTGAAACACCCAAACCAAGTCACCCTCCATGGCTGCAGCAACCTCAGGTGAAGTTGATCTCATTGAAACATTTTGTGTGAAAGAAGCTCTCACCGCTGGGCTTCTGTATCTCTCAAGTCTATTTTAAGCCCTGTGAGCTCCAGCTGCACCTGGGCCCTCACATGGAGCATCCTGAGCTGCATCAGTCACGTGCTGCCAGAGTTAATCAGAAGCTGCTCAGGTGGTTTTTTGAAGACACTTTAAACAGTGCACCCACAGAGAAATCCAGCCACGTGTAACTCGCTAGTCCTCCTCCTTCCTTTGAATTTGGGGATTTTTTAGGTTTTTTTTAATCCCACTCTGAGCCCTTCCAGGGGGAAGGTGATGCCCATGGTAATAAAACACCTTCTGAGGTGCCAGGGGAGGATGTGTTCAAACCCTGTCATACCACTGATGCTTTTGGCCTCGTTGTGCTGCTCTTGATAAAGTCAAGAGGAGCTTAATGCTTTTTAAAGATCCTCATCTTTTATGGGCTACAAAGCATTGACCTCAAAGGGAGGTGCTGAGGGAAGTATCTCAAAGATAGATCTCTGTGGGATAGTCAGACATGCCAGCTTTCCCACAGCTGCTCCCTGGGCTGCCTTTTCCTAAGCTCACTTTAAATGAATGGGATGATTTCCCTCCTCGAGAAGAGCTACCTGAAGCTGCTAAAACACTCTTAGGGGGACTGGGACCACCTTCCCTCGGACATTTGCTGATGGAGACACACAGAAAGCTTTTTCCAGTTTGTTCTCAGCTGTTTGTTCCCACTGAGGCTCAGTCACAACGCTGCAAATTTCCTGAATTCTGTGCTCCATGATCCCAGGACTTGGAAAGGGCCCTGCATGAGTCCATCTCTACAGAGATCCCACCTCCTGCTCCAGTAACAAGGACTCCAGAATAAAAAAAAATCCTTTTGCAATGAGCAGCTAAAGGGGAAAATTCTCTAGTGGAGTCTCTGCTAATTGTGGACCTGTGACAAGTGATTCCTATTAAATTATTCAATAATCCCTAACAGATGATCTGATTACATCTCTCACCTCTGGAATGTCTCTGTGTTGCTGCTCATCTGCATCACCAGATACTAAAAGAATTAACAGTATTTATGAGGACCTGGGAAAACTGGTTTGAAAAAGCATTCAGGGTTTGTGTGAGAGAGAAATGAGGAGGAAAACAGTCCCCACGGACCCCGGAGAGGGGAATGTGTGAGTGGACACTGCCTGCAGCCCCCCTGGTGCACCAGCAGGACCTTTGCAGGGGGCTGGGAGGGAATGCAGGTGAGGATACTCTGCAGAGCAAAAGCATTGTCACGTCCTCCTACTGCCTTGACTTAATTTAGCTCGGAGCTCTCCTGGGGGGGCTCGGTTTGGGAGCATCTTTGCTTGCGGGCTGGTGCTTTGGGGCAGATGAGATCCCCGCGCACCCCACCCTGTTCCCAGGTACCTCCGGAGATCGGGGGCGGGGAGGGATGGCACTGAGAAGGGGATCAAGGAGGGGGTTTAACCCCCCTGTTCCAGCCCTGCTCCCCGCAGCATCACCCCGCGCTGCCGATGCTGCTTTTCCCCCTCTCCCTTTGCCGTGTTTAGTTAAATTTCCCCCGCCTTACTTGATGTCACATCCTGTTCCACAGCCATCCCCTGCTAGTAGCCAGCCCTACCAATTCCTTTCTTTTCTTTTTTTTTTTTT
>NW_020955397.1:589563-599269 GCF_003031625.1 Empidonax traillii | reverse complement strand
TTTTTTTTTTTTTTTAAATCCCCTGTCCTCTCCCCATCACCCCCCTTTTCAAGGCAAACTTTTGGCAATAGCAGAGATAATCATTGCGTGCTCCGTTGAATTTCCCTTCGCAAATGTCTTTGGAGCAAGGGAGCCATTAGGAAAAAAAAAAAAAAATTAAATAAATTACCAGAGAGCCAGCACCGAGAGCAGAGGAGAGAAACTGGGATCCCAATAAATATGCAAAGTGAAGGCTCTGCTGAGCAGATTTCTGGCATCGCTTCCCGAGGGTGCTGAGAGCCGCCCGCAAAATCAGGCTGATTTTTTTTTTTTTTTAAATTGAATTTTGTTGTCTATTTTTTTCCTTTTTTTTTTTTTCCCTTTAATTAAAATATTAATAAGAATAAAGGAGTGAGGAGGCAGCGAGGCTCGGGGACGGCGCAGGGAGGCTCGCCCGGAGGTGATCTGTATGCGAGGTGCCTAGAACGGGGTGCGAGAGATGCAACCGGCAAGCAAGCTCCTGACCCTCTGCTTCCTCATCCTGATGGGCACAGAACTCACCCAAGTAGGTTTATCTCTTCCTTCTCCCACACCCCCTCCTCCTCTCCCTTTCTCCCCAACGCCATTTTCTGTTAAACCTCGAGAGCACAAAAGAAAACTGGGATAGGATGCTGCACCTTCGTGTCCCCTTCCCCTCCCATCCCCCGGGCATCACCTGTGCCCAGCCCGCAGGGCTGGGGGACCCTCCGGGCTGGGGGGGGGGGGACACCCAGGGGTGGGGGGACAGGGCGGGGGGCTCGGGATGCCGGACCCCCAGAGATGGGGACAGAAGGGGCAGCCCCGGCGTGGCCGCCCCCCTTGGAGGGGTGTGGGGGACACCCCACCCCACCCCAGCCACCTGCGGGGAAAGTTCCCGTGAAGGGCTGGGGGAGCAGGGAGGGGCTGCGGGACTCCCACCCCGGGCTCGGGCTCGGCCAAGTTCAGAGCTGCCCGTCCCAGGTCCCCACGGGGGACGAGACTCCAGTGCAGGGTGTCAGTCCCTCCTTGTTCCCCCCCGCCACCACTCCTCATGTGGGGGTAGCTTTGCTGATTTTAGGTGACATTTAAATGTCCCTTGATGTTTCCATCTGTGACAGCCTTGTGGGAGAGAGGAGCAGCTTATTTATCCCCCTTTCCCCACTCCACCTTTTTTTTTATTTTTTCCCCCGGATTTTAATGTTTTCCTTTACTGTCCCGGCCCCTGGACGGAGTGAGTAGTGAGGCTGGGGGAGAGAAAAGGAGGCATCCAAAAGACATTTCTTGCAAGTGGAATTAAAACTCCATTTGACTTCTTTAAGCCAACTGGGGAGAGGCAGGCGGGGTGATGTCTTTTGTTATTTTCCCCAGTCACTGAGGAAAGGAAAAAAAGTAATTACAAGAGGATGCTCTAGATTGTGGGGTTAATTGTGGTGCTGCCTGGAAGCAAAAAAGAAAGAAAAAGAAGCTATAAATAGGAGGGGAATGGAGGCTTCTTAGTGTAGGAGCAATTAGCAGCTGGGCTCTCATCCTGGATGCTTTGTGGAGATTTTTTTTTCTCCTTCTCCTGCTGACAATGCTCTCTCCTGTCACTGCCCTACTGCTGAAGTTTGAGCAGCTGAAGCCTTTTGCCTCTGCACCCTCAGAGTATTTCTGCTGCCCCCAGGAAAGGGATGGCCAAGGCAAAGAGCTGCCTTAATCGCGTGGAGCAGAGAAGGGATGACAAGGTTGTACTTCGAGGGTTGTACAGGGGGTAAAAGCAAAGCAATCCACGAGCTGTGTGGCTGAGGAGGGGTGGTGGGAAGGCAGCAGAGCTGCGAGTGAAGGAGAAGCCCATTGTGTGTGAGATGCTCGGGCCGTGCGCATGCGCCGCGCTGGACAAAGCCAGGACCACCAGCAGCGCTGGGCCACCAGCACCACGGGCTGCTGGCCACGCTCCTGGCCCAGCTGAGGGCACAGCCAGCCAGCAGCCACGGTGGCACTGTGGCTAAGCAGTGCAGCAGGGCTGTCCTTGCCTCGCTGCCCCTCCAGCCTCCCCTCCTGCCCAGCCCCATGGCCTGGGGACCTGGGTGGTGGCCCCTCCCCGGGGGTTGTCACCCCCCAACTGGCCTTTACAGCCCCGTTGCTCTGCTCTAGTGGGTTTTTTCAAGGACCAGTGATGCTGCTTTTCCCTTTTCTTGCTTTATTTCACTTCAACTTTTCGACCAACTTTAAACCAGGGTGGGGAGGGGGAACCAAACCTGCCCTGAGCTGTGGGGCTGAGAGCTGCAGGTAACTTGGCAGAGTTACCTCCCAGCCCGTGGGAGGAGGTTTCAGCCCCTGCTAAAGCCTGGCTTTGCTGATCTGCCTAGCTGGGGCTGGTTTCTGCTCTGCAGTGCCTACCTGGGCAGGTATCCACGTCCTGCCAGGCTGTGCAGAGCTCTCCCACTCTCGTGCCTGCTGACTCGCCTGGCACTGCAGAGCCCTTTCAGAGTTTCAGCATCTCATTTCTGTAGCACAGCTGCCAGATGCAATCCCCAAATATGCCTTTCAGCCCAGGCACCGCCCAGCTCAGTGTCTTCCATGGTTAATTCGGTGCTGGATTCACATCTCCATCACACGTGGGGAGTCTCTGCCATCCCCTACAGAGAGCCCGTGCTGGGGGGAGGAAGGATGGAGGTTCAGGGGAGAGAGGCTGCTGATTTAGGCATCTTTCCCTGGCGATGCAGAAGGTACTGCTGTCCCCTCCTGTCCCTCTCTGCAGTGACACTGACAGGCCAGTACACAGGAAAGGAAGAAACGGGGAGAGGTCTGGCTCTTAAACGGGGCTGGAGAGGGTGAGCACGTGGCTGTCCTTCCAGTGGGGGGCTGGGAAAGCTCTTGTTGTGGAGGGAAGGGAGTTGTCACCAGGGTATTGGTGCTGCAGCATCCTCTGACAGTCCCCCCAGGTGGGAGGAAGGATGCTTGTGCCAGGCTGGGAGCACATGGGTGATGCACATGCTGTGGGCTGCACCCCCACTTTGGTAGGGGCTTGGAGACCTATCTAAGATTGATGATAGTTTTACCTGGGTGAAACAAGGGCAGAACTGCCCCTCCACCCCCCAGTCCTTTGTAGAAGTCCCTGCCTGCCCCTCAGTCCCCCCCATGCCCCCAGAGGGCAGGGCTGGGTGTGTGTCAGGAGCCCCAGCATGAGACTTGCACGAGCCTCTGGGATTTCTTTTAGCTGCCAAAGGTCTCCTGAGTTGTTTTGTGCCTTGCCTTGGCTGTCCCCAGGTCAGCAACCAAAACCTGACATGACCTATTTTGGCTGGGTTGAATGGCTGGATTCAGGGTGCAGGGGCTGGGATGGGGGCACAGGGATGCTCTGGGCACCCTTGGGTGCATCCCCCTCACTCTGCTGTGTGCACAGCTCTTAGCAGGGCCTTCCTGGGAAAAGCATAGGAGCTTCCTCTCCTCCTCTTCTCCTCAGAGAGACCCAGGGCAGCTCTCCTGGTGTCCATAAAGGAGCTGAGCCAACTTACGCTCTCTAAGGATCCGCTTGCCACGTGCAGAGAGACGGTGCTGCCAGAGGGGCAGAGGTTTGGGATGCTGCGGCCCAGCCAGGAATATCGACAGAGGGAGGGGTCTGGGATGCCAGCTGCTTGTCTGTCTGTCTGACCTGTCCCTTTGTCATTCCTCGAGCTGGGATATTAAGGTGAAAGCCTCTTGGCATTCCCCAAAGTTTCTCAGGAGCAGAGCGGCAGCCGACACTCCGACATCCCCGGTAATCGTCGGAACCACACAGGAAGAAAGACCTTCCTGGAGCAGGGAGATATTAAACATTTAGGGCTTCTGCAATAGGGAAAGAAAAAAAAAAAGCCTAAAAATAATAATTTTGCCATTGATTTTCCTAAAAGCACATCAGGCCCCTCTTGGGGCTGTTTTCAGGGGAAGTGAGAGGTGCCAGGGACACGCTGCCCGTGCTCAGCAGTGCTCAGCCCAGCCATGCTGGCTCCCTTCTGTCCATGGAGAACTTCCCAGTGCCCAGTTTGATGCCCAGGCTCTTCCTCCCCCTGTCAGGGAGACACATGGAAACTAGTAGGATTAGGCTGCAAATCTGCAGCCTGTAACAGGAGGCAGCTGCCTCGTCTCATAAACCAATTTGTGTCTCGTTTCACTAACTTCAGCTTTAACCAATAAAAAAGAAAGGTAATTTTCAGCCCTGGGTTGTATTTATTACTCAGGTTATCAGTCCTTGTAATCAGCATTAGCATTATACGTAAAGTAATACAAAACTAATTACTCTCAGAGTGAATTAGGTGAAGGCTGCAAACTGTGCTGACAGTGGATGAACCTAATTCTGGAGTTATGACTGATAAGTGTTGCCTTTTTGCTCTGCTGTGATGAAGCTACAAACCAAAGGGAACAAGGCAGGGCCAGGGACACCCAAGGAGGGTCCCTCTGGTGTTTCTTGGCTGTGGATACCTCAACCAGGCTCTTTGGGAGACCTGAGAGTTTGATTTGGTCAGGCAGGGGGAGGTGCTCTTGGGGAAACTGAGATACAGAGCCTGAGACATGACTTAGCACCAGCAAATCCCAGCTGGGGGGGGAAGTGTGTCTAAAAATCCTGATTTTCCTTCTTTTGTAAACTGTAGCTATTGGTTGTTACTACTCCCCTTGAGCTGAGCTCAGGAACCCTGGTCCCAGTCTCTGGACTGGCTTTATCCTGGGTCTTAGCCCTGGGAAGCTTTTTCTCTGCTCAGGACTCGGATCCTGGCTCCCAGCCCGCCCTGCCCATCCTGGAAAAAAAGCAAAGGGACAGCAGCAGTGTCAGCCCTGGGCCCAGGAGCAATGCTGTGTTTCTAGCAAGCAGCACACAGAACAAGTTTTCACTGTGAAGCCGCTTTCTGAACGGAGGCGTGTGCCTGACCCAGGGAAAAGTGCCAAAAAATTCATCCTCCCCAGCCACAGCATCCAAGGAATGGGAACCTGCAGAACCTGCGCCAGCCCAGGGACTCTGACTTGTCTTGGTAGCACAACAGTGGCAAAAAAAAACCCAGAGAGAAAACAAAGAAGTTTGGAAGTCAGACCAAAATATCTGGGAAAACTGGTACCATTTATTGCTGTGGCAGTTGTGACCTCCTGAGGGACAGATGCCCCATGGCAAACACAACAGAAGGTTGCCCTGTGCCCCAGAGGTGATGGGGGTACAAAGTGTGTGTTCTCTAATGAGGATGTGGCTGCCCACGCTGCCTCCAGGGCAGGTGGTGCCTCTTCTCAGGCTGGAGGGATCTCAGGTACCTCCAGGGAATGAGGAATGCAAGGGGAGGGGGTGAAAGTTTACTTGAGAGGGGGATGAGAAACATCATCCTTCTGTCTAGAGCAGAGTCCAGACCTTTCTCTCTGCAACTCTGTGGTGCTGGGCAGAAAGCAGAAGGGCACAGTGAGCCCCCAGTGCAGTTCTGGGCTGGGCTTAGAGCCTTGAGCCTACTGAGAAGGCTGGGCTGGGCTGGGCTGGGCTGGGGCCTCCTTGTCCTCAGCCTTCGCCCCACTGCAGGGACCCACCTCAACAGAGCTGCTCAGCATCCCCACAGCCTAGTTTTAGGAATGCTCTCCCATCCAGATGTGACAGGGGTGCTCCCCTCCACCCCTCAGCTCACCTGCCTTCACCCATCCACACTCCTTTGGGTGCAGCAGCACCTGGCAATGGGGCAGCCTGGCCTCAGTCAGGGCTCCATGAGGGATGCAAAGGTTCAGCAGAGGCAGCAAATCCTCCAAGAGGCCAGTTCAGAGCCCCTCCCTCAACTCTAGGAGGGAGGAAAAATCACTTAGTCCAAGCGAAGTATCTAAGGAGGATCCCTGAAGTTACCCAGCCAGGTCTTTCCAGAAAGGACAGACCTTTCCCCACATTTCCTGCCCAGAGTACGTGGGACACCTCACAGGTTTCCAGTACAGAGAGGAGGAGCTGGGAAGAGCAGGAGAATGGGCTGTCCCACACACCCCGGAGCAATCCTCAGACAGGCTGGAGTGCCTGGCCAAATTCCCGAGTCCTGTGCTCCCAGGACAGGAGCTGCCAGCCCCGGGAAGAGCACTGCCCCTCCAGCTGGACTCATCCTCCTCGGGCATTAGTTGAGATGCCTCCAGCGTTTACTGATCCAGCTTGGAGCACCGCCAAGATCCGAGGCTGTTAAAATACAGGTGCGTGTGTTTTAGAGCAGCTCCCGTCCTTCTCACCCTGCAGTCAGCAGGAATTCTCGGGTTGGGGTCACGATTGACACGATCCCCACCAAAACTTGGGAGCAACAGGAGCTTCAGCATCTCTTCTCTGAACCAGCCAGGAGAGGGAGACAGTGACCACCCTGTCCTGCGCACTCACACACAGGAGTTGTCCCTCTTTGCACACCTTGACCCTTGCAGGGCCCCTTTAGGCTCATTTTTCATTTATCACTTCCCAACAGGGGAATTTTCCACTAAGTTGCTATTTTGGAAGACCCTATTCTTTGCTTTTATCTATCATTCCTCCTCTTTCTCTGCTCGGAATATATGCATGCCTAAAGGTTCTTTTGTTCCCTAAACAGTTCATCTTTTCCTGCTGTTTGCTCTCTGCTTACGGCAGGAGAGGCACGGAGGGGGCAGCCTTGGAACCCCTAATTTTTGGGGCAGCCCTGCACTCCCTGCTCTCATGGGGAGGGTGGCTGGAGGGAGTGATCAGGACCAGAAAAACCGTGACAACAAAAGGGTTTTTTTCGAGGCAATTCCTTGTGCAAAAACCCCAAAGTGATCAGGAGGAAGGTGAGCTCAACCAGTTCAGCTGAACTGGTACTGCAGGGATTTCTGCAATGGAAAGTTACTTTTTAAGGGCCATATCCAGCTTTGTTCTGGAAGGCCCTGTCAGTGAATACCATCAGGTCAAAAAGAGTCACCTCAGTCTCCTCCTTCTTGATTTCACCAGTGTTTCTGCTGCCCCAGCAGGAGTCAAGGCAACATCAGGTCTCCCACATCAAGTTTATTGATATTTTGTGTCAGTATTTTCATTCTGTTGCCACACTGGGCTTCCAAAACAAGGGAAATTGCTTGGGTAGGGAAGAGTTTCCATGTTTGCACATCAGCTACTTCAGGCACTGAGATGACAAAGGTCATTTTCCTCCTTGATGCCCACGACCCGCAGCATCTCCACACACAGCAGTGACCACTACCCTCTGCATAATCCTTCATCCCTAAAAATGGAAACAGCAGCATTTCTGGGAGCCTCTTTTTTTTGTCAGGTCTCTGCTTTGGAGCAGCTGGTGTGGATTCAGCTTGCATGGCCTTGATTTGGGGGAGGGTTGTGGCTCTCTTCAGCCCAGGTTATACCCTTACAGGCTCAGGGCCAGCCTGCTCCCAGCACACGTTGTTAATGAATTAAATCACTGAACTCTCTGAAAAGGTATGGAAGGATGTCCTGATGTCCCTGCCTTAACTCCCTTTACCTCACTAGCAACAAAAAAAATCTCCCCCAAAACTGCTGGTTTTTGGCTCTTTCGTAAACACTGAAAGCAGAGAAAGAAATAAAATCTGCTCCAGGGAATCAGCAGTTCTGCCTCCCTCCACCTGCACAAACCCTGGGAAAAGGTTCCCAGTAATGGGCTGTCTCCTCAGCAGGGACTTGTGACTGCTGTTCCTCTCTCTGTGCTTTGTTGTCCCCATCTGAGTAAGTTTTAATCACTGCAAAGCGTTTGAAAGGCATATGAATGTGCACTGGTAGGAAGTGAGGCTTTAGCCCAGGTGGAATCCAGGGCAGGGCAAAGGAATGATCCTTACCCCACTGAATACCATTTCACACATCAAAGTATCCGTAGGTCTAACTCCCTTGGATGTTCCTGGAGTAGACAAATATGAGGGATAAACTTTACTTACCGACTCAGTTCCAAAATGAACGTTAAGATGATTTAAGCGTCGCACTCAAGTGTTTTATATGATATGAAATCAGATAAGCAATCAGAGCCTCAGCTGCCACAGTGCTGAGCACAGCAGAAGCACCTGTTAGAGCAGCACTGGAGCAGAGCAGGGAACTGTGATTCCTTCTAAAAGCTGGAAGCCATCCAAGGCTTTTGCCTAATCAACCTGTTCCTATAACCACAGCCTGAAGCACCTCCTTGGGGCAGGCCCCCTCAGGTGCCACCCCACACTCCTGGCAGCAGTTTTGCCATGGAAGGGATGCTGATGCCTTACCTGGGCTGGGTTAAACCAATTCCACGGGGTGGAAACCTTTTTAGGAGCCCAAAGCAGGACAGTGTGTGATCCAGAGGGCAGGAGAGTTTCCCTTCTGATTTCAGCAGCTGGCTGACTTACCTGGGTTAGAGCTGAGCAGGAGGAAGGGGCAGAGTGACACGGAAGCGAGGGAAAGGAATGGCATTCCAGCTGCCAGAGCCTGATTCTGCCACTGCCTGATTCTGCCACTGCCTTGTGGGAGGGACAGGATCCGACCTGGCAGCAGCGCTCCTGCTCTAACTCATCTCTTTTTCTCCACCTGGTGGACTTGCTAAATGTGCTTTATTTCAGTGTGTTACAGGAGCTCCACAGCTCTCCCTGCAGCAACTGGGCTGTGGCTGGTGCTGCTCCCTTTGCCCAGACTGGCAGTGCTGGGATGATCCCACACCAAGGGCCATGTCCCCAGCAAGGGACATGGTCCTGTTAAGGTGGGACAGGCCAGCTCAGTGGCAGCTGGAACATCCAGGGTCTCCTGCAACAGGGCAGTGGTGGCTATTCCAACAATCCAAGGCTGATGCTGTACCAGTGGAGTGAGGGGTGTCACCTCTATCCTCTGGAGGGGGACAGCGGATTAATTCCATAATTTTGCTTTGCACAGGGTGTTTCAAAGGTTCACTTAGGGAAGGATGTGCAGGGAACTGCAGAGTTCTGTTTGTTGGTGACTGTGGTTCTGAGGCCACCGGGCCAATTCTGCAAATGCCTTCAGGAAATCTGAGTTGTGTGACCAAGCTCCACCTCGCTGCCCACGACATGCCAGGCTGGCCAAACGGGTTGTGTGGTGTTTGTAGCCCATGGGGTTCCTCGGCAGGGAATTCCCTCGCTGGGAACGAGGCAGGAGCAGCGTGGGGCAGGAGCAGGGCAGGCAGGTCTAGCGGGACATTTCTGTTTATCCTTCGTGCTGACAGAGCGCTATCGCGACAGAACGCGGCGAGCGGGGATGCGGAGGGTGCTCTCGCAGGGCTGGGGACCACCAGGCGCCCCGCAGGGGTCGCGCAGCCCGCAGGTTTGTGCGGGAGTTCTCAAGGAGCGCTCGAGAACTGGCGGCGGCTCTGGCTGGCTCCCCTGGCCGGCAGCAGCTCCCCTTTGTCCCCGGCACGGCGTGTTCTCCGCTGCGGTCCCCGCGACACCCCGAGCGCCCCCCCGGCCCAGCACGGCGCCCGCAGCGCCGCCCGCAGCCGGCAGGGGGAGCGGCAGCGCCGCAGCGGGGGAACAGCCCCCCCTTTCCCCGCTCCGCTCCCTCCCCAAACCTCCTCCACCTCCTCCCCACTTCTTCTCCGTCCCCTCAAATCTTCTCTCCTTTCCCCCAGTTTTTTCCCCCTTTCCCCAAACCTTCTGCCCTCTCCCCAGATCTCTCTCTCCCTTCCCCAAGCCTTTCTGACTCTCTTCAAATCTCTCCCCGGTTCTTTCCCTTTTCCCCATATCTTTTCTCTCCATATCTTTTCTTCCCATACCTTTTCTCCCTGATCTTTTCTCCATTTATTTTGTTCTTCCCCTGCTTCCCTCC
>NW_020955397.1:511633-588014 GCF_003031625.1 Empidonax traillii | reverse complement strand
GGGGGGCAGCGCTGCAAGTGCCCCCCGGGGGTCATGCAGGAGCGGGGACTGGGGTGCTGGCAGGAGATGGGGGTGCCGGTGCGGGGAGTACCTCTCCCTCTTCCTCTCCTCTCCTCTCCTGTGGTTTAGCCATCCCTCGTTGCGGGCTGTGGGCGATCCAGGTGCCCGCCCGTCCCTGCAACCAAAGGGATGCAAAGTTTCCCTCGTCGCTGCTGCAAAAGCAGCGGGACAACGGGTGCGAGTCCCGGAAGGCTCCTGCTCTTCCCTCCTTTCCCGATCAGTCCTCAATGGGATGGAGATGCGGTGGAGAAGTTGCCGTGTGTCGCGGTGGTGCCGTAAGTCCCCTGTCCCTGTTCTGCTGGAGGGCTGGTGCTCTGTCTGAGCTTCCCATTTTGGGAATGGTTGGCAAAACAATCCTGGCTGTCTCTCTGTCTTCCGTGAGCAGGGAAAATTGGGCATCTTTCGCCTCCAGGCTGCATGCTTGTGCCTTGTGAGAGAGCTCCAGTATCACAGCTCTGCTGTTCCAAGAATATTTCATGTAGTGGTTCTGCTGCTGGTGAATGAAACTGGGAATTTTTTTTTTCCATGTTATCAGGGTTTATGAGATCCGCTTATTCTTATTTTTTCCCTGGTTGCTCTAGCAAGAGAATCAAATTGTGTGTCTGCCTGAGCATCTCTCTTAGGGCATGTGTGTCAACGTGGTCATTTGCAAGGTTATTTTCTACAGTGAAACAGTAGAAAGAACATTTCCCCTCTGGTTGGGAACAGAGTGACACCTTCCAAGCGATCGGAGGCTAGGTCATGATTAAATAACGTATTTTGCAAAGTGCTGTGAGAACAAAGGAAAATTAAGATCGGAGAGGTTTGGAGAGCACAGAGGGCACGAGGGGGGCTGGGGAATGTGCTGCGTTTGGGGCTGGGCTCCCTTTCCACGGTGTGTCCTGGAAGCTCAGACCCCGCAGGTACCTTCCGGACTGCATCCCATCCCTGCTGGCACTCCTCACAGGGCACTGCTCCGGGCTTTCCCTGCCTGGAACCTGGTGAACACTGGAGGGAAATGGTTGTCTGGTGAAGCTCCCCATCCCCGGGGGAGTCTGGCAGAGGAGGGAGAAACGTAACTCCTGGTGTCCGTTTACTCGGGAGAGCTGATTTTCCAGCTGACAGATCCGGGAGAGCTCTGCAGAGGCAGCTCAGTCCTCAGCAGGACACCGTACCCTCACTGGTGGCTCAGGCTCATCCTTGTCAGGGTGTCAAGGAGAAGCCAAGTGCTCTGCCACAACAGCAGGGCAGAGGGTCCCCACCGCAATGTGCTCGGACAGCACCCGGAGCCCTCGCTGCTGCCTGGCTTTCCTTGTGTCCATGCCTTCCCACTTGTGTTACCTTCCTCCTTCAGCTCTTGCTCTCCTTTTCAGACCCTTGTTTTATTTGTCCCCAATCCATATTTTTGCATTACAAGTGAATTTTGCCAGCTGGGCCCTCGGAGGAGCCTCCCTCCGCTTCCAGCACGGCTCCACTCTCTGCCACATCCTTCCCGCTTCCTCCACTCGTTCCCCTTCGGCTCCCACACCCCTGCCAGGCCTCCCCCCATTTAACTAACCCATCTTTCCCTGTGTTAATTAGGTGTTGCCTACCAACCCAGAGGAAAGCTGGCAGGTCTACAGCTCTGCCCAGGATAGCGAGGGACGTTGTATATGCACAGTGGTGGCACCTCAACAGACGATGTGCTCGCGTGATGCCAGGACAAAGCAGCTGAGACAACTCTTAGAAAAGGTAATGGTTGAGTCCTTCTGGGAAAAGTGGTTTGGTTTGGTGTGACACTGGGGGTAAAAACCTGAGCAGGGTGAACTGAGCCTTGGTTTCCAGGGAAGATGGACCCCTTGGCCCAGCCCTCGTTGTGCCAGAGTTGTTCCCGTGTGCGTGGTGGGGAATAATGAGCTGCAGTCAGGAGGAGAAACCTCTACATGCTTCTGAGCCACAGAGGAAACCCTGGGCTAAGGTCAGGGTAAAACTGGTGAGATCAAAAGCAGCCAATATTGAACCATATCACTAAAAACAAAAATTAAAAAAAAAAAAAAAATTGACCCTTTTTTTCGTTATGTTGACACAAGCAGTTTCAAAGGATGAGCCTCAACAAGATGAGAGGAGATAAGAGTTAAAACCCCAAAGCCCATGCATTCCTAGCCAAGCTGATATTAAAGAGGTCGAGTAAAACTGTACAAGCTGTCAACATCAAGTAGCACAGAGATGACAGCTAGTGGTTTTCTTTCTAATGTTGACATCCACTTGATTAGTTTTTAATAGTCTGCTGTCCAAAAAGATCAAAGAATCTCATTAGGGAAACATTCCCAATAACAAGGAATTTTCCAGATAATAGCTTTCACCGAAGAAATGCTGTTCCATGTGAAATGGTGCTCTGCTCTTTAAAATATAAGCTGACTCCTGTGCTGGATATATAATTAAACCCCATGCCCTAATGCTATATTGGCATCTGTTGTGCATGACAAAAGAATTTTTATCCTGCTGCTTTGGGGAAGCCAATGTATTAATTCCCTGTAACAACATTAAACCTACACTTAAGTGATTTTCCTATGTGATAAGGACAATAAAGCGAGCCAGGAAACATTTAGCCCTAAAACAATTCTTTGGTATGTCAGAGGCTTCTAAAAATAATCCCACTCAAGCTTTTATTTCTCTGAGCAATAACGCAGTGGGTCCATTTCCCTGTGAGGCAGCAAGGCGTTATATTTATGAGCAGCTGCCACGGGTGTCCGAGAGCCTCTGTCTTCCCAGAGCTGCTCAGAGGCATTAAAAATGAGCAGCATTTGACCCAATGCCCTCTGCTAATGGACAGGAGTTGGGTGTAGGAGACCTGGGATAACATCAGGAGGGTGTAAGTAAGTGTGTGGTGATTTTTTTTTTTTTTTTTTTAATGCAGCTCTCTGGCTGCCAATGGATAAAGTGAGGGAGGAGCTGTACTTCCAGGCATGTGTTCTAGGGATGTTACCTGCCTGCTAATCTGTCTGCATCTCACTCCCACGCTAACCTATATGGAAAAAAAGAAAAAAAAAAAAAACAAAATAAAGAATAGGCTCTTAGTGCCAGACATCTGATCTTGAGGAAGGCTGAAATGATAATCCCTGTAGGGAAAACCAACTGCAGCGAAGAGCTTCCAGCTTGCCAGGAAGGATTTCGAACCTGAAAGCCCCTTCCCTCGTCATCTGATGTTTTAACTCTAGCTTTGTGACGGGACAACTCCCGGCTCCCGGTTTCTCTCTGCCAGCAGATGAAGCAGCATAGTGTGTCAAAGAGGTAACTGTGTTTGCATTTTCAAAGGAGCAGACCTGGAAAGTCTCCTGTGGGGATGATGAGGCATCGCAAGAATTAAGCTGCATCTGTGGGTGGATGGGCGTGTGTGTGTGTTTGCACAAACCAATTACAGCGGCGGCAGTGGAAATCTCCACACACAAAGAGGCTTCAGCAGCTGAACTTTGAGGTTTGAAGCTGCCAGGACTGCATCCATCTACACTCAGCTCGCAGGGATGAGCATCTGGGTAGGAAGTGCAGTTCCTGTGGCTCGGGAGCGAGTGCTGGGCACCGAGTCAGGGTAAAGAGCAGCGTTCAGGGAGGCGAGGGGAGCCAGGGCCGCTCGCCACTGCACAAACTGTTCAGCCCGGGTTTTGACACTTGAGGTGTCTGAGCTCATCCTTGGCTGGAGTACACGGAGTCCTTCCAGCCTTATATGTGTCAGGTGCTGAGTCCAGATCTTGGACTGCCTCCAAACCAAGACATCACCTCAGTCCTGCTCATAAACAGATTATGTTTTTATCGTCAAGCTGATTTTTATTTATTTATTTTGGCTCTGTTATCTGGGAGGGCTTCCTCTTCTGATGGGTAAACCATTTTTGGTTTCCTGCCAATTCTTCATCTTTGCCAGCACTGATTTCCAGATTAAACAGATCTTTTTGTTCTCTTGATAGTCACTCTGAGGTGTATCTACAAAGGACAATGCCATCTCTTCTCAGCCTTCACTTTGCCTCCTACAGACCTTATAAGATGAACTTTTCATGTTCTGGACTATCAGCTGAGTCCATTTCTCTGCTAATTTTTCCCGTAGACCGTGAAAATCTCCCTCAAGGTGCCTCATGCTGTTGCTCCACCAGTTTGTCCAGCTGCCCAAGGCTAAAGATTCATCCCAGTTCAAACCCCAGAGATGGGCTTGTAACAGGCCTTTTGGAGCTGGGATGAAAGGCTGATCCACAGGGAAGCTTGAGCAGGGCTTAAACCGTGGCTTTGACCTTATAGATCTCACTGAGGTCATCAGGCCAATATTGACTCTTTGGTACTCTGGCTGAATTCTGAAACAGCTCATCAAACAAGATGACAAGGACAGCACTGGCAGTTGCATTTGTATTAATCTTCTATTTCAAATGCTAAAAATAACTCTTTCCCCAAGACAGTCACAGGTATCTGTCTCACATTAGCTTGATGAAAATGAGGTTTCGGGTTGAGAGTGGGGGCAAAAAGCATTGTAGCCAGTGATTGAGGACAGCAGTTAATGGAGGAAGCCCAGGGAATTTGAGAGACAGGATTCTTGGGCCTGAGTTCATTAGAGCACTTCTGTACATGCTTAAGTTTAAGCCATGAACAGTCTCATTGAAACCTAATCATGTGCCAAAGTACTTTGCTGGATCCAAGGGCGTGATATGCTAATGATGGAAAACAAGCAGATCTTCAGCTGCTGGAGCACAAGTTGCTCTCAGGGACCAGGGGTGATGCTGCAAAGACCGGCCACAGTCTTGCCTGGTTGAAAACAATACGGGCAACAAATACCGAGTCCGGGCTTGTGAAATCCACCCCCAAAATAGCACAGCAGCTATTTTAGGCATCTCCATCTAGAGACATGTGAGGAGGTTATTTTCCTCTGCAGTCAGGGAGAGGCAGAAACACTCCAGAGGTGTTTTCAGAGCAGCAGCCTGAGCGAGATACTCTGACAGCAGAGTCTGTCTCTCCCTTCCCACCAACCAAGAAGCAGCATAAGGAGCCCCCCATAGTTTTACTCAGCCCCTGTGGACTCAGATACTTGTCTGTTTTCTAATGCTCTTTTCTGATTACTTGCAGCTTGGCCTTTAGTTGAGGTTGGGCATTAGTGGAATTAGATCAACTGCGTGATCCCTACAAGTCATTCCTATCCCAGCCCATTGGAACAATTCTGCTGGGTAGACAACAGCTCATCTCAAAGGAGAATAGACTGGATAACTAGAATAAAAATATCTGCAGAGCAGCCACGCTTGTCCCTTCTGCTGCCTCAGGCTAGAGACAGGTCTTCAAACTCCTCCACATCCAGCCCAGGTGAATTAGCACCCAACTGTGACCGCTGAAAGCTCCCTGGGGGTGGCACAGCTGAGCAGGAGCTGAACAGTCTCCGGCTGAGCTCAGGTTTGCTCTTTTCTTCTCCAAACCAAGAAGGTCTTGTTCTGCTCTTCCCTGCTCCCCAGGCCTCTCTGAGCAGGTCCTTGGGAGTAGTCAGGGTGGGTGCTGGTTCATCTCCAGGTGAAGTGCTGGGGCCCAGAGACTGAAAATAGCTTCACCTTTGCCGAGGAAGACCATTAGACCCCCGGAGGAGCTGTACAGAATGTTTCCTCGCTGTTGGCCTTTGAAATACAGGTCATCCATACATTTTTAATGGATCCCTGTAATAGTTTTTCTTGTCATCGTGCATGAGCAACGGGCATTTTGATGGGCTTCCGAGCTGCAGACGCTGCAGCTGGCATTTGACCTGGGCTGGTTTCAGCGAGGAGTCTCCCAGCCCCGGCTGCGCGCGGGTGTCCCGCCGTGCCCTCGCCCTGTCACTCGAGGTAAGTCACAACAGCCCAGCACGACTGGCCCGAGGAGATGCTGCTCTTGCACCGTTCCTTCCCCATCCTGGCCTATCTGCGCCTGGCTTTGGCGAGGGCACAGACGGGAGCGGATGTGGCAGCGCGCGGGCCCTGGGAAGCGTCCAGGAGCGGATCCGCGGCGACGGCGCTGGCTCGCATTTGGGTTTTGCTGAGACGCCCACAGCTGAGGAGACTTGAGCCAGGATGGCTCTGACAGGAGGGCCCTGACGCAGCAGCACGCTCGGGCGCCTGATTCATTTTGGCCACGGACGCCATCCCCGCGGTGCCACGGCGGCGCTGCTGTGGGTGACGTGGCGGTGGCAGGAGCACCAGTCGTGGGTACAAACACATCCGTCCCTGATGCGAGGGCCTTAAATATTGCTCATTGCCTCGTGCTAAATAGGTGCTTTGGTGCCTGCCCACGTCAGAGCTTCGTTCCCCCTCTCCCAGGCCTGAGGAACGAGAGGAGGGGATATCTTAATAAATCAGATGGCAGCCAACCTTCAAAATCAGGTCAGCCTAGCTGGCGTTTCCTTCCCCTCCTTACACCTTCAGCTCTTTTTTCTCACGATGAGCCCAGCCAACCTTCTTTGCATCATTCCTTGGGCGAGGCCAGATGGGCTCTGCACAGGGAGCTGCGGGGCTGCGGCTCCGAAAGCTGCCGACGCGGCACAACCGCCCGAGCGGGCAGGAACCGGTGGGGAGTGGGAGCTCCCACCGTACTCCCCGGCTCCAGGATGCCCTCACCCGCAGCTGGGTTTGTTGTGGCAGATGCCGTATAAACAGTTGGGCTGTTTGGATAATGAAGTTTTACGAGCTGGGAGTAAAGTTTGCATTTAGGCAAATCAGCGTCGCTCGCGCGCACGAGGGAATGGAAATGTGCACCTGAGCAGAAGCTTCTCTCGTACCCAGGTGGGCCTCTGCTCAACTCAGAGCTCCCCTTGGGCAATGGCAGGTGCCACTCCAGCTTCTCAAAGAGGCCCTCACGAGTGACATGTTCTAGCCTCGACTACAACCCTTTTTTGCATGCGAGATTGTTAAATTATTCTCTGCACTGCAGCAGAAAAAAACGTTTGTGAAACACATTTACTCTGGTTTAGAGCAGGGGGTCATAATCTGTGAGATGCTGTTGATTAACTAGTAAATAATGCATGGGCTGATTGCCCTTTAGCTCTGCTGACTGTGTGGAAAAGGTCAGCGTTGGGATGCAAGAGGGGCTGCCTTGGTGCTGGAAACACCTTCTTAATGAGTCCCTTCTCGTCTGACAGGTGCAAAACATGTCCCAGTCGATAGAGGTGTTGGACAGGCGGACCCAGAGAGACCTACAGTACGTGGAGAAGATGGAAAACCAGATGAGGGGACTGGAAACAAAATTTAAGCAAGTGGAAGAAAGCCACAAGCAGCACCTGGCAAGGCAGTTTAAGGTATGTCTGCTTTCCAAACTCCTAATGGAGCTGTGGCCAGGGAATTCTCGGGGTGTGCGTGGGACTGTGGCCCTGGTTCCCATCAGGGGGACCATCCATGGGCTCCCCCCTCTCCAAAGCACAGCCTGATCCAGGTTGTGGCATCACAGTACATTTTTGCATAGGGTAGAAGCATAAATCTCCATGTTCCCACACCCCCAAACCACCTCGGTGCCCCAGTAGGGCAGCGTAGGATGATTCCATAAGGGGGGTCTGCAGAGAGACCCCGGGGCAGCTGAGGTCTGGGCGAGGTGGGTTCCCCTCCATGGCCAAGCAGCCTTTCCCCATGCCATGCCCAGGACCCACTTCTTGGGAAAAGCCAGGAACTGGGGCTCCATTTCCATTTCTGCAGCACGTGGCAAAGTGCAGTGGGCTGTCACCAAACCGCACCCCACTTGGGGTGGCTGTAGCAAGGGCCTAATCACTCAAACATCACCCCCTTAACCCCCTAAAAAAAACCCAAAAGTACAATTATTACAGCTGCCCTCAGGCTGGAGAACTGCACACCTCCAGGATCTTGTCCAATTTTGAAGGAATTGTGTTGGCAGCAGAGCCAGCACCTTCTGATGGACTCTGTGTGTTGTGTCCTGGTGCCGCACAAACGAGGGGTGAAGCTGCCAGCCTTTGGAATGCAGCTGGCACTGAGAGCGGTGGCCAAGCCCTCAAGAATTCGGCTGAGAACAGATTGAATTGCCAAAAAAGAGTCTGAAATTTTAGTGATGCTTTGGGTTAATAGGTTTAAAAACAAGTTGAGAAGATTTCTAGTGAAATTTGGGGATGTTCCTGATCAGCCACCCAGCTGATTCTCACCCTCATTTTCAGGCAGCTGCCCAGCTGGCTGGTATTTTACAGCAGAATTTTTAATGTTAAATACTTAAATACCAAGATTATATCATAAGAAGCTGGGAAGAAGGTTCTTAAAACTTTTCACCAACTCCACCTCCTCCGCTCCCCATCTCCAGTTACTGCAGGGCCCTAAATTTAGCTCTGCAGTCTGGATGTAAGAACCATCTTTCTGACTTGAGCATGACTTTCTTTTTTATTTATTTGTCTAATTTATTATTACTATTATTATTATTATTTTCCCCTCCATTCTGATGAGTTTAATCCTCCCTATCATCTACCAGGGAGCTTGCACAGGGGAGTACAAGTAAATAAAATCAATATATTCCCATGTACAAAGCACAGGAGGGAAAAGCCTCCTGACTTAAATAGGAGGGGATGGATGGGAAGGAAAGGAATGAGGCTGAGGACCAATTTCTGATGCTGTTCAGCCCTGAGCTGCTTCAGCAGACAGGCAGATGTCATAGCCCTGGGCGCTGTGAACTTGGCCACTGTGCAGTAGTTTAAGCAGCACCAGGTATTCTGTGTGTACTAACATGCTTCATTAACGGGTAGGTGCATGCATATTTATGTCTACTCATTAGCTGCTGGAGCAAAAGCATCTTCAACAAAATGCTGCATACCGAGCCTTTAAACGAGGCCTTCATTTAATTAAAATAAAAAAAATTAAAAAAAAAAAAAAGAAAAAGAAAAAATTCGTTTCTGCGAAATACATTTGATAATGACTTTGATTTTTATGGTCTGTGCCTAAAAACAGTAAGGAATTTTTGTCTAATTCGCTGCCAAAGCACCATTTTAAAGAACAGCCACAGCATTTTGTTTCTGCTAATGCCAGCATTAAAATGTGAGTGGTTTGGAGCTCTTGTGTTGTTTTGTTTTGTTTTGTTTTGTTTTTCTCTCTTTAGTTCCGTTAGAGTATTTGTCTATGAATGGCTATCTATATAAGGCAGGTTAGTGAGCTAGATCCTCAACAGTATTTCATTTTCTTGCTTACAGGGCTAACTTAAAAGCAAGTTTTTTCAATGCTGCAGTGACTGAAGAAGCAGTTCACTCCCATGTAACCATGAAAAGAGGGCCACAGAGCATTTTGCACCATGCATTGATTTTTTTGATTATTTTCCAAATTAGCACCATATCTCACTAAGGAACCTTGAACCACACAACCAAGATCTTCCTTTGCATGCAATTGTAGATGCATTTCATGAATAGTTTGAAACCCTTGTCAATGCATATATATATTATTTTCTTTTATTTTTTGGAAAGAAAAAAAAAACCAACAACAACAACTCTTTGTGTATGTGATCTGAAGCATGTAACCCTAAGATGTTGCATTCTAAAAATGACAAATAAAGGCCTTTCCCAAATATTTTGGTGTTCTGCAGCCTGTTTAATATGTTCTTTCCAATACATCATTTGGACCAAAATAATAACTAAACTAGTTTTAATGCTAATAATTGTGGGATATGAACATTGCGCTCACGTAGGAAGCAACCAGGTCAAGGCAGAGTGTTGCAGATTTTTGCACGCATAGCACTGAACCGAGCTTATTTTAACCTTGCAGGCAATAAAAGCGAAAATGGAGGAACTTAGGCCTTTGATACCAGTGTTGGAAGAGTACAAAGCCGATGCCAAATTGGTATTGCAGTTTAAAGAGGAGGTCCAGAATCTGACGTCAGTTCTAAACGAACTCCAGGAGGAGATTGGCGCCTATGACTACGAAGAGCTTCAGAACAGAGTGTCAAATCTTGAAGAAAGGCTTCGTGCATGCATGCAAAAATTAGGTAGGCTCAGAACAACATGGTGGCAACTGGCTAAACACCATCGATGTTAAAAAAAAAAACATCTCTCATCCCGGTCCGGAGGCAGAGATGCCACGCTGGCCATCTTGTGCCCGTGCCTGGCTGGAAGGGATGAGCTTCTCAACAGCCAGGTTGGATCCTGTAAAGAGCTATGCTATCAGTAACATTCGTCTTGGGAGTAGTCCCTGCCGAGGATTACTCGCATGAGCAATGTTGCTCGTGGTGTAAGTGCTTCAGGATCGGCCCCCGCGAGTGGGCATGTGGCGCCGGGGCGGCGTTTGCATAAGCGGCCGGGCCGGGGCAGATCTGGCTTATGCAAAGCGAGCACATGCACCCCCCCCCCCCGATTTTTTGCTCGTGCATCCGTGTCCGACCTTTCTGCTCCCTGCAGCTGGCCCACAGCAAAGGTCTCTGCGTGGGGTGGGGGGAGTGTGGGGGTGTGCAGGCTCCGCGACTCGGTTCCCCTGGTTCTCCTGGTTCCCCTGGTTCTCCTGGTTCCCCTGGCTCTCCTGGTTTCCCCTTTTCCTTTTTGCATCTTGCAACCCCCCCCCATTTCCCCCCACCCCACCCCTGGAGAAGAGCATGGTGGAGTTGGTGGGGGCTCGCACTGTGGTCCGGACTGTGCCGCTGGGCAGGGTATGAAACTCCCTGTTTCTCCCATTCCCCCAGGGAGCAGGGAGCCCTTTCCATCAGACTGGTGCTAAAACACCAGAGATTCGTCTCTAATCTCATTCAGAGAGTATTAATTGACTGAGGCCCGTGGGTCTGCTGTCGCCAAACCTGGCGTCTGACCCAAGACAGAGGGGGAAGGAGGGCACTGCCTTCTGCAGCTGCAAGAACTCTCCCCACCATTTGCTGGGCCAGCTCTGACTTGATTTAATTTCTCCTTACATTATTGACTTTCTTGTTACGCAGTTTAGATAATCTAAACACATTAACTGCTCTGCAGTCTATTTTGGTAGCACATACGAAATTACACTCTCAGGTAACTTCATGGAAGATCAGATCTCTTCTGAGCACTTTATATCCTTGGCAAGGTAATGCTTTGTTTCTCTCCTGGCTCTGGTGGTGGGATTGCTTTTGCTTGTTTCTAGATGCCTCCACACGTCTGTAAGCAGCCACTGACCCTCTATTTCCCTCTGCATTTCCATCCTGCCCTCTGATATCATGTTGATCCCTTACAGGCTCCATCTGACTTGAAATCTCAGAGAGGAAGGTGAATTCCCACCCAAGCCTGGTGTGCAGAGAGTAAGGCATTGAGGTACCCCTGGGGCAGGTATAACCCCCTGGCCAAGCGAGAGGGCAGAGCCTGATTACTCATTTATTAACGAGTGCTGGTGCACCCAGGTTTGGGTTGGGAGTGGGGGAAAATCACACCATAGCAGGCAACTTTGTCCAGAAACTTTTGGGTGTTTCTTTTTTTTTTTAATTTTTTTGAGTCTTTATTTGTTGGTTGTTTTTTTTTTTTTTTTTTGCTGTGTCCTCTTGATCTCTCTGTGATCGTGGGGTCAGGGCAGCTCTTCTGCCCTGGGATGTTGTAGCACTCCCAGGTGCTTGCAGAGGTGGATGCTGGGTCTCACATAGGTGAGACAAATCCAGGAGGATTTGCTGCTCACCCGGGGAGGGTTGATTTATTTGGTCACTTAACAGCAAACAGCACGGATTGAATTTCCAATGTTGTTTATGGCTCCGGCGTGTAAACCAGTGAAAATGGTAGTTAATTGAGTTAAATTCAAATAACAACCTTACAGACACACAGTGAGGCCCTGATTGCTGAGGATTTCTGTTTGCTGCAGGTTATCTGCTCTGAGGGGTTCACTGACGTTTCAAGGAGCACATTTGAGCTTAGATTTGCTCCTGCATGGGCCAGAAGTGCTGCTCAGCTGGAGTGTGTTCACCTGCTACAGCTCAGGGTGCCCCAAACAGGGTCAGGGAGCTGCTGCAATCAGCACAGGACAAGGGAAGGGGAAGGATGTGCCATATCCCCATCCAGTTTCACCTCTCCCGGGAAGCACTGATGCTCCACAGTGCAGCATTTTCCTTAGACCTTGTCCTGTTTTGCATTTTGGGTTTCCTAAGCATTATTGATGGATCAATAGCGAAAACACTTCTTGACCCTGGCATGTGTGTGAAGGGAAAAAAAAAAATCAATAGTGGCAGGTTCAATCTGTGTTTCTGTTTACACTCTCAAAGATCACTATTTATACAGGGATTTTAACGTTCCCGTTAATGCTCCTAAGAGCAGCCTTGGAGGAGTGGAGAGGTTGTCACTCCTTGGCTCAAGGGGGAATTTAACTCAGGCTCATGCTTGCCTGCCAGCCTAAGCTTCCCCTGAGTCTTGGGAAAAAAAATATCCTGGTGCAGGGATGGGGGTAGAGCCCTGCCAGCCTCTCCCTCATGGTTTTGGGATGGGATGCTCCCACCCAGGCAACAGAGGAGAGGACAGCTGCCACAACCCCATCCCCGCTGTGGAGGGCTGGGACTGGGCTGGGGGGGATGAGACCTTGGGTTCCTGGGAAGCCCCAGCAGGGAAGGATCCTGGCTGTGGCAGCAGCAGTCCGAGCAGAACCACGGAGTCCAGAAGGAGCCGGTGGCTGCGTCGGTGGATAAATTGCTGCTGAGCTGCTAAACATCACTTGTGGGCTGGATCTGAGGAGAAATATGGAGCGGAGGTGTTGGCATCCTGGGAGGATGGTAGAGCTTGTTTTAGCTGGCAGGAGGAGAGCGTGTCTTCTCCTGCTGGAAAATTCCTCGCGCGGTTCGAGGAAGGGGCTGTGTGTGGATGGGGGTGTTCCATGGTTGCTCTGAGGAGCTGCAGGAGGGCAGGACAGAGGCTGGTCAGCCTGGAGGGACACCTGGGGAGAGGCTTATTTGTGCTGTTTCCCAGAAAGAGGGACCTGAACAGCACTGGAGGAAGAGGAGTGAGAACAGCTCCTCTGTGACGCCCCGGAAGCTGCTGCTCATGGGCCCCCCCTTTGCCCTGGACTCCTGGACAAGCACCAGGACATGTTTTTCTGTTGCACATTTGTCCCTGACTGACCTGAAACGCCCCCAGCATCCCATGCTCCTGCCATCCCAACAGGATGCAGGGTTTGCTGCAAAAGGCTCAGCACTCATGGGGGGAAAATTGCTGATGATATTCAGAGAGTGGTGTGGATCTCAGCAGGGATGGATGGGTGGGTGAGTGAGGATCAGAGGCAGGAACATGGCTAAGTAGGGACCCTAAAGAAACTTCCCCCCAGCATTTGAGTGCCTGGGATAGATTTATACCAGGAGAGAGAACACCTTGCCCTGTGTGAGAACAACCCTCTTGCATTGCAGAAGAACTGTTGTGTGTATGAATGTGCCTCCAGCTATATGTGTATGAGATGTTGCAAACAACACTAGTTTACCCTTATCAGCTGCTGCTGCTTTATTTTTTTAACTTTTTTTTTTTTTTAATCAATGAGCTTTTATACAAGACTTCTCTCCAGGGGAATGGAAGGAAGAGATAAAGTGACAGCAGTGTAGGGCTGTGATAATGGCAGGCAGCGCTGAGCAGATCTGTGATTAGAGGAAGGCTGGACCTCTGCAAGGGGAATTTGCAAGACATTAAAATTTCTTATTTTAACCCACTGCATCCCTTTGCCAGTACTTTGCTCTCCCCATGAGCTGAGAGGTTTTGAGTGCATCAGGTAGGCAGGAGGGCAAATTCCTGTCCATCGTGTCCCAGGGGAGGCCAGCACAGCTCTCTGATTTTTGGTGGGATCTCTCTTTTATCTGCTGGGCTCTGAAGGCTGTGGGAAGATTGATAGTCCCCTTGGTCAGGTCATGCTGGTGCATATCAAGAATATCTTGATCTAGTTGGTGCCCCAGGGTAAGGTGACCCCTCTGGCCACAGCTCAGAGCTGAGGGAGGAGGATGTGTCCCGTGGCTGTGATGAGGAGAGGAAGGTGCAGGTGAGAACAGGCTGAGGAGGGAGGCAGCTAAAGAAATTGCAGAGTGTATGTTCTGGAAACATTCAGGGGCTAGAATCTATGAATCTATGAAGGTCAGGTTGGACAGGGCTCTGAGCAACCTTTTCTAGTTGAAGACATCCCTGCTCATTGGAGGGGGTTGGTCTAAATGACCTTTAATGGTCTCTTATAAAAAGCTATTCTATGATTTTACTTGGTAATTTTGAGCAGAATGACCTTGTCCTGAGCTGGCAGAGCTCTGCCCATGTTTCAGCAGCACCTGCAGGGGCTCCCACCTGCAGCCCCAGCCCTGGGTGCCCTGCTGAGCAGGTACTGCAGTGCAGCTGCAGCTCTGCTGGGTCCTCAAACCCAGCACCCAGAGCAGCTTCTCCACCCCAGCACCGCCACCTTCCCCTTCCCAACCTGACAGGGCAGCTTCCGCGACAAAAAGGGGAAGTCAGGAAACATTTTCTGAACTTCAGGTGGTGCCTGTCCCCCTGGTGCCACCAACCTGAGCCTGTCTTGCTGAGGGGATGCTGCTGCAGGGCCAGCTCTGCTCTGAATGTGGCCAGGTTTTAAATGAGCCCTCCCGTAGCAACAGAGCATCCAACACCAGCCCCTCCCGAGGCATCTCTTGTCTCTTCACCTGTCATTCCTCACTGCACACACGTTAAAATGTTGGTGATGCAGGAGATTAGAGTGGCAGCTTTGCTGGAACTTGGGAATACTCTTGGAGAAAGGAACTCAGTAAGGCTGCACCTGCTGTGCTGAGGCTGCTGTGTTCTGCAGGAGGCATCTACCCATGGGCATCCCTGAAGGGCTGCTGGGTTCAGTGCTGGAGACAGAACCATGGATGGGAAAAGAGCTGCCATGGCCAGCTGGCATGGCAAGCTGGAGGAGAGGTGCTGCTGCTTCCCCTCAGATTTAGGGCTTGAAAACCCAGCAGGGCACTGAGCTGGGCTTGCAGATGCACTGAATTTGACAGGCGGGGGGCACCTGAGTGTGCTCCAAAGCTGGCTCACAGCACTGAGCGGGTGCCCACCTCTGTTGTGGTGATGCTGAGTCTGGGCAGAACTTCCAGGGCAGCTCCTGAGGGATCCTGGGGACACCCCACCTGCCTCCCTTCACCCTGCTGCCTTTGGGTTCCTCTCCTGGAGCTGGCTGGGAGGAGGCTGGTGAATTCATTAGTGTCTCCTAAGTGTGCCAACACAGCAGGGATCAGAGAAGGTGGCTGGTGGTGGCCGGTTTTATATTGTGTATAATTTCCCAACTTCTATTTTTTTCCTCCTCTGCATAACCTGTAACAAATGCACGTTTCCAGCAGGGCTGGAATAGACACGTCTGTCTTTTTATCTTGGCTGCACCCACTGTATTAGAGCAGAAGTGAGCAGCTATTCAGCTAATTCCTCCACCTGGCTGCTGGATCCTGGCTCGCTCCCCTCATTCCCGATTCTGTGACGTTCACAGCCCGGCTGGTTCAGCAGAGCTTGTTTTCTTGGGGACAGCGTGATAAGGACAAACGTTACTAAGAGGCATGAAACAACCAAAAGCATTCAACACTTGTTCTTGACTTAATTCCCTCTGACTAAACAACCCCAGAGCTGCCATCAGCGGGGGCAGAGCAGTGGGCAGAACTGTGGGCGGTAGCCGGCTCAGGTGCCCCTCGCTGGGGCTGCCGTGGTGCTCACCAGCCTCCTTCCACTCTTTTCCAGCTTGTGGGAAGCTGACAGGAATAAGTGACCCGATCACAATTAAAACCTCGGGGTCCCGGTTCGGATCGTGGATGACGGATCCTCTCGCTCCCGAGGGAGAGAACAAGGTAAGACCGCGACAGCTTCATCTCTGTTCCCACCTTCACCCACACAACTGAGGGCACTGAAAACTCATCACAGCCGAGCACTGAAGCCCAGATTGCCCTGTGAAACCTGGGGAAGGTCAGAATTCATCTCACAGGGCTCTGCTGGCCTCCTCTGCAGCGGGAGGGGCTGAGCATCCTGCAGGGAGGGAGGATGAGGAGGGGGTGAGCAGCCCCGTGCAGTGGTCCCTCTCCTGGGCAGGTGAAAATCCCTGCAGTGATGAGCATTCAGGGTATCAAAAGTGTCACCACGAGGTCTGTGCCCCCCACAGCAGGGGGGAAATAATCAAATATTGGGTTTCTCCTCTGTGTTTGGCAGCCAGGAGGGAGCTGAGGCTGAGCAGCGGGACCTGTGCTGACGGTCCCTGCTGCTCTTCTGCTGCCAGAGCCTCTGATAATGTCATCTGACTGCATTTGTCCTCCATCCTCCACTTTCATTGTTGTGAGGAATTAACTGACTGCAGCCAGGGAGAGAGATTTGTTTTGCTTTGTTTTGGTCTTTTTTTTTTTTTCCATTCAGACCATTCAATTTTGATCCCAAGAAGGTAGGAGGCCAATAACTGGCTGAAAATCAATCCAGGCTTCCCATGACTGATGGAATGGAAAATATCTCGAGTGTTTGCTGAGGATTTGCAGGCAGCAAAACAAAACAAAAGGCACAGAGCTTGGCTGCATGTAATTCCCTCCTGCATGCAGCATCCTTCATCAAAGGATAAAGGCTCCAGCAAGGGCTGTATTGGGGCAGCTATTTTGGGAGCTCTGTAGCTAAGAGAGGACAAGGGATGCTCTGGAGAAGGCACCCCTGGGTGGCTTCTTCGAAGGTGATTGGATTTGTTGAGCTCTTTTCCTCCAGCAGCCAACTGGTTGGCACTGGTTCCCCGATTCAGCACCTCCATATTTTAGAGTTATTAAGCAAAACTTCACCTATAGCCCCAGTAAAACCCTGACTGGAGGTGAGATGGGAAGGCTTTACCACATCAAATCTTGTTTTGCTCGAGAGAGGGGACAGAATTGTCCCCTTTGGGCTGTGTTTGCTGTGTCCCCTGGCACTGACATCATTTACAGCTGAAGCTGGTTGTTCAGATGCTAAAGATCCTCCATGCCCTCAGAGAGTTTTGTCTCAAACCACTTTTTTTAATAATATTTTTTTTCCTTCTTCTGCAGTGTATTTTTGTCATGCAAATAGACTGTAAACTGTAGCTGAAGCTTCACCAGCATCTCTGTGTATCTAATGCATAAACCTACTGGGAATTTTATTAGGAACACACCATTAAGTGAATTTTATTGGCTGCTCAGCAGAGTGGGAAAGTGGAGATGGGGAGAGATGGGCAGTTTATCATCCCCATCCTCTGTCCCCAAGCCCCAGGAGGTGTTTGGTGGTTCATGTGGCCATTTGTTCGAGCCATGAAACCATGGAACACAACTGGGGAAGACTGTGAGTCCCACAGGAGCAGCCTGGCACGAGGCAGCAGGTGGATGCCAAGTGCTGGGATTGATGTGCATTGGCAGGAGGAGGTTGCCCAAAGTCGTCTGGTGTGATGAGACGCCGCTCATCCATCCATCTCCGCTTCTCCAAAGCATGGAATGCTGTTGGAGAGGAGCATTCTGCCACCTTGCAGCCCCAGCGTGGTGATGTGGGGGTTCTGCTGGGCTTCTGTCTAGAAACTGAGCACAACACGCTGGTGTACTGAAGTTTTAATAACAGATAATGAAGTGGGAGAAGCAGAGAGACAATTTGGTCTTGGATTTGGGTTTTTTCTTTCCCCATAATTTCCCAAGCTGGTTTAGTTAAAGGCATTTCTCTTCCAGCTTTCCCAGGGCTGCAGACACCTCTCTGCCGTGGGCTCTGGGACATGTGTGGGTGTTCTCTGGTGCTTTTGCAGACATCCCTCAAGCCCACCAAGGTGGAGGTGTGAGGATCAGAGCCATTTGCCACATGTTCATTCTCCCACCTCTGCAGTGTTTCCAGGGAGGTAACGCTGGAGGGCTGAAGTTGCCTACAAAGTTTTTGGAGACCCCACTTGGCCTTTCAAAGGCAGCAGCCAAATGTTGGTTTGTTCTTCTCAGGGACCCTGGAGACAGTCACACTGCAGAGATAACACTGTCAGATTCTGCAGAAGAGATTTGCACTACATCACCCAAATCTGCAGCCTAAAGGCTTCCCTCTTGCTAAATTTACCTTTTCTCCTTCCTAAATTTACCTTTTCTCCTTCCTAAATTTACCTTTTCTCCTTCCTAAACAGTTTTTACAGAAAGCAGCCCTCTTATTTTTAGGCAGTAACTGCATCCATAATGTCATCACTGGCTGGATATTTCTTCTGGATATTAACTGCACAGCTTGGTCATTTGCCTTGGAATTGGTTTCATGTAACAAAAGCTTTTTTTTTTTTTAGGAGTCTAGACAGTGTCCCCAGTGAACTGGCACTTTAATGATGATCTAAAATCTCACCCCAATCTACCAACAGCAAGATTTAGATGTCTTTTTCTCTCTCTTATATTTTAGCAGCCTTGGTTTAAGCTTTTGATGCAGAAGTGTATGATTTTTAAACCAATATGTACTTTGCCTGAATTTTCTTGACAATGAGTGATTGCATCCCTCCCTCCTGCGTGCCAAATGAATGGAGTTAGGCACAGCAGCTGGGATAATTTACTGAGTGCTACCACGACGGGGCTTGCGGGAAGCAAAAGCAGCATCAACATAAAATGCTGGGTTTAGCCAGAGAGAAAAGATGTTAATTGCCCTCTGCAAGGATGGTGCCAATCACGCAGCATTCCCAGGGGAGCACTTGAGCTCTCATGCTCCTGGGGAGTTGGCTTAGGGTTAGGGTTAGGATTAACCCCTGGGAAAGGTTTGCTATTCAGCTGATTTCTTGGCTGATTGGGTGTTTCAGAAATTGGGGTTATTTCTGGCCATAGGTGGCAGGTGTTGGAGACATCACTGGATTCTAGGCCAGGTTGGACAGGGCTTGGAGCAACCTGGTCTCGTGGGAGGTGTCCGAGGGGATGAGTTTTTAAGTCCCTTCCAATCCAAACCATTCTATAATGATTCCCTGATTTCTTGCTCAGGATTTCTCTCCCAGCCCGGTTTTTAGGGTAATGTGCAGCCAGTCCCTGTTGTTTTCTAACCCCCTGCCTTTCTGTCGCTCGCCCAGGTCTGGTACATGGACAGCTACCACAACAACCGCTTCGTCCGCGAGTACAAATCCATGGCAGATTTCATGAACACTGACAACTTTACCTCCCACCGCCTCCCTCACCCGTGGTCGGGCACCGGTCAAGTGGTCTACAACGGCTCTATTTACTTCAACAAATACCAAAGCCACATAATTATCAGGTTTGACTTGAAAACAGAGACCATTCTCAAGACCCGCAGCCTGGATTATGCCGGCTACAACAACATGTACCACTACGCCTGGGGCGGCCACTCGGACATTGACCTCATGGTGGACGAGAACGGGCTGTGGGCCGTCTACGCCACCAACCAGAACGCGGGGAACATCGTCATCAGCAAGCTGGACCCCAACACCCTGCAGAGCCTGCAGACCTGGAACACCAGCTACCCGAAGCGCAGCGCCGGGGAGGCCTTCATCATCTGCGGCACCCTCTACGTCACCAACGGCTACTCGGGGGGCACCAAGGTGCACTACGCCTACCAGACCAACGCCTCCACCTACGAGTACATCGACATCCCCTTCCAGAACAAGTACTCCCACATTTCCATGTTGGACTACAACCCCAAGGATCGGGCTCTCTACGCCTGGAACAACGGGCACCAGATACTTTACAACGTCACCCTCTTCCACGTCATCCGGTCCGACGAGTTGTAGTCCGCCCTTGTTCGGAGACTGGTTTAGGAGAAAAAAAAAAAAAAAAAAAAAAAAAAAAAAAAAAAAAAAAAAAAAAAAAAAAAAAAAAAAAAAAAAAAAAAAAAAAAAAAGGGAGGGACTTAATTTAAAAAAAAAAAAAAGATGCTAATAAGGAAACACACTTTAAATAAGTAAATATATAAACAGCTGCCAAAATTAAGACCAACGTCATGGAGGATAATTCAGCATAAACCTGACAGATCAGCATTACCTCTACATTTCTAGAAGTCTGGCCCTGTGTTATAGACTCAGAGTAACCATGTACTTGCAGCTGGAACTGCACTTAAAGAACCACTTAAGTTTGGGGTTTTGTTTTGTTTCTGTTCTGATAGCAAACCTATAGTACATACAAAAGCAGTAAGGCAATGACTGTTGGAAGTTTATCCTTGGGAGACTCGCTCTCTTCTGTGTGTGGGTTGCATGGACATTCCCCCGGCGTCGCGGTCAGCTGTGATGGATGTGTGATTTGTATTTTTAAGCAGAAAAAGCTGACCCGTGAGGAGCTCTCGCTGTCTGAACAAGACCTATCACAGGTTAGTTTTCTTCGCCTTCCATTGCAGCTACTGTCTCTCTCAACTGTGTTCTTGTCACTTAGATTAACTGTGCTGAGACCCGAAGTAGCTCATGGATCTGTGTCTTAGTAACTATTAAACACGATGGTTTAAGTATGTATTATGAACAAGTTGTTGTACCCATATTGTTTGAACTTATGTATTCAGCAAATATATTGTATAATGTATGTCTGTTATTTACCAGAGGTGGCAAAACTTTGTATGTCCAGTTTATGCAATGAATGTTGTAAATGCAATGATGTAGTTTGGATTAATAAATGATGGTTTTTTGTTTCTAAAAAGAAAAAAAAAAAAAGATCAGTGTTCACCCTTATACACAGATAACCAATTTCATGTTGATAATTACAAGAATATTCTCTTACTGTTATACTATCTACATAGCATTATGGTGGTTGGAAATCGCTTCTGTGGAAATTCTGTGGCAGCAGATTCCCATGGGAAGCTTTGTTTATGGAAGTGTGAAGGTAATTAATTTTTTTTAAGAGGAAAACTTTGTACTATCCACAGTTATCTAAGGAACAATAAAAATATTAGGAGACTTCCCTGCTTTGTTTATTGTCTTCTCTGTATGAGTGAGCGAGTGCAGGGGAGGGATAACAGGAATTATTGTGGGGGTTTTTTTCGGGTAAATGTTGAACAGCCGTCCTGAATTTCCTTCCAGGGAGTATTACTGCTGCTGGGAGCTGGAGGGGCTGGGAGGATGGAGGATTTGGCTCTCTGCTTTAGGGATTCCCTTTCTGTTTGCATTTGGAGCAGACATTGCTTCCAGGAGATAAATCCCTGCTGCTGCTCCTGCGGCTGCATCGCTGTTGGTGCTGTGGACAGGGGTCCACTCCACCCCAGGACTGACAGTGTTTGGTGTTGGTGCCTCAACAGGAGGAAATCTTGTCATCTGTCATCTTCACTGGAGCTGGAGACACAGTGCCTTGGACCACTGAGGGCAGCTGGATCATTTTCCTCCTCAGATGCTTGGAGTGTCCCCCATCCTGAATTCACTGTCGGCTTATGCAGGTAAAAATGTCCTTCCATTTAATGCGGCCAGCACTTAACATGGGTGACTGTCACTACTGGGGTGTGAGCACTCAACACAATCCTTCCTCTTGGTTTGGCCAAAGCAGGGCCCTCAGCGGCACACACCTTGAGACGACCCAAGGCACTTTCCCCCAGCTGAACTCTCCTGAATTTCTTGATCCTTCGAGTCTTAAGACACTGTATGTTAACATGTCCCTCCCAACCACCTTTGATAACTCCTGCACTTCCCTGCTCTCCCCTTGCACGCTTCCACAGTGTGTTGCCCCCAGGGCAGGGCTCATTTTACCAGGAACCCAGCACCACCAGCAGCTTCATTCTGCTGCCACTGTCTGGGGTGAGTTGTGGGGTCCCACCTCCCTCTGGTGTGAGATGTGGGGCCCTATCTTTCCCCTCCACCCCAAGGAGAACATTATTTAGCAATTCCCACGCCAGAGCCAGCTCCAGGTGAAGGGACAGGACTTTTCCTCCCCCCACTACCCACCCAGGGAGCCCCCTGAGCTGGGTCTCATTGGTATCTGGGGTAACCGGTACCAGTGCAAGCTGCAAAGGGCTCTTTGGTGCATCATCAGACTCTTGTTATCTCCTTTCCACACAGAGCAGCAAGTGACCATGTTTAGCACCACCAGAGAATAGGATTTTTCAGCCACGTGGCCTGATGAGGTTCAGCCTTCAAACTCGGATGCATGAGGGCCCCTGGAAGGAGCCCGGATCACCAAGGTCAGGAAATTGAATATAAGCAATTGGTGTTTGCTGCAAACTGCACATACTCATTTCAACCCCTTGGCCTTTGCAGCAGTTCCCTGCTGGGCTCTTTGACAGGAGGAGGGAAAGAAAAGGAGAAAAAAAAAAAAAAAAAAAGAGGTGTAATGTGGTTTCTCGGAGCTGGATTAAACCACAAGCAACGAGCAATCCTCCACACGTAGATGTTTGAGGCAGTTACACAGGGCTGAGCTGCTGCCCTGTGTCAGCACTGCTGCTCTCACTGAAGTGCTGGCTGAATGCAGAATGGGGACAGCTCTCTGAGGACTCGTTTCCCTGCTACATACTGTATTTCCAGCCCTCTGGACTGCTAGGTTTGTGGAGAACTTCGATATTCAGCAGTGGTTTTCTCCCTGAGAAGCTAAAAAAGGGGGCTGGAGCCCCATGGTGTAATTGGCAGAAATATTGATCTTCGATGGGCAAGAGAAATCTGTTAAGCCAAAACGCAGAAAGGCACCTGCAGTAATTTCTATTTAATTCATGAGCAAACTCACTGAAGGGCAGCATGGTTTTTTTTTGTAAGGTTTAGAGCTGGATCCAGCAACGCTGCAATCAATGGGATGGAAGCTGATGCTGACACCAGGTCTGGGCTTTGCTGAGACAGCTCCTCAAGAGCTTCAGGGTGATTCCCAGGCACAGCCTTGCCATGGATGTGAATCCTGGCTGGAGCAGGCACTGAATTGCTTTTTGGTGTAGATTATTGCCCCAGCAGCTGGCCTCGGTATCCTCTGTCCTGGGAGATGTGCTGATGACCCTGAGCACCAGACAGTTCTTCTCTAAGACCTCTGCAGGTGTCCACAGAGTTTGTCCCAGCCAATCTGTCCAGGCTGGGGGAGATGTTTCAGGTAGACCACAGCACATGGCAGGGCACCACCTGAATCTGTCTGTCAGCAACCCATCCAGGCACACTGCCACACACACACACACACACACACAAATTACCCAAAGTCAGCTTGGTCATTAGGCAAGATTTGAGGACAAAAGAACACGTTTGTTTAAAAACATTGATCGGCAAAAATAAATCGAATTACAGAGAGGCAAAATAATGCTGTTTGCTTTAGGGCACAGCTACATTTAGATTCTAATTTTCCTCGTGCAATTCATTTAAGACAAGACTCCACAGCACAAAATGTCCTTGAACACAACAAAGACAGAGCAGCTTCTCTGTAACATGTACCCAAAGTTAATGAGATGAGAAAAGTGCTTTAAGGGGTGTACCTTTGTCCTATTTGCCTGTAGTGCAATATTCTATAAATGGATGCCATATGGTCATATACTTAATGGTATGTATTACTTTGGAAGTGGATGAGCCACTCAAAGGCAAGTACGTCCCAGAGGATTGCTTTCTATAGCCTATGACTTAATTATTTGATGCACGAGGCTTGTTGGTCCAAATTTAGTTCTGGGAGTCAGTGAGCTACTTCAGAGAAACATCTGACCATAGTTGTGAGTGTGTGTTTAGGTGCTGTTAATATTTCACAAGGCATTCATCTGAAAGCACTGCACTAGGGATTTGTGAGGGTCTGGTGCAGAACACAGGTCCTGCTCCCAGCCCCACCAACCCGGCCAGATTTGATAGAGAGGGACTTTTTACAGAGGGGAATGGATTTAAACTGAAATAGTGGTGATTTAGATTAAATATTAAGAAGAAATTCTTCCCTGTGAGGGTGGGGAGGCCCTGGCACAGGTTGCCCAGAGAAGCTGTGGTTGCTCCATCCCTGAAAGTGTTCAAGGCCAGGTTGGACAGGGCTTGGAGCACCCTGGGCTAGTGGAAGGTGTCCCTGCCCATGGCAGGGGGTGGGACTGGATGATCCTTAAGGTCCCTTCCAACCCAAACCATTCCATGATTTAATTTTTCCTGTCACCCCCTTGCTGTCCTTCATCCTTTGAGTCAGATGGACCAATGCTCTCCAGCTGGTCCACACCTGCCTTGGGATGACTGATGGGGTTTGCTCTCCTTGCGGTTCACCTTTTCCACCCTTGGCTCTGATTACAACTCCCTTCCCTGGAGCCCTCAGGCCCATCCCAGGGGATGCCTGGATAGCTTTTGGGCAGGGTAGGACACGAATGCAGCACAGATGTTTGTCTGCCCAGCTCAGACAGAGCCAGCACAGCTCCCTGCGCCTCATCACTGTGATACTTCTGCCACTCTCCAGGCCATGCCTATCAACAGGTATAACTGGTTCTGCGTTCTGGAAACGGGAGCTCATCCTTCCCCCACCAGTGGTGAAGCCCACAGGAGCAGCAGTGGGCTGTGAAATGCAGCTTTGGGCTGTGAAATGCAGCTCAGGACTTCAAGAGCACTTACACAGACTGTCCCATGAATTAAATGCAGCTCACTCAGCACCTGGCCTAAAAGCCAGGCAGAAATACTGGCTGTTGCTGAGCATCATCACAGCACTGAGAGCTAAAAATTTTCCTTTCTTCCTTTGCTGTTACTTCTCTGACCTTCATTAGTTCTGCAAGCACCGAGTGCTGAGCCCATATGGAGACAGTTATCATAAAAAACTGAATCCTGGCCCCTTAATTAGCTCCTCATTATCGGAGAGCTCCATATTGAAGCATTAAGAACTTCCGAAGCAATTTGTTGAGTTTCCAATTAAAACTTTTTAGAATTGTTGAGCCTTTTAATACTTTGTGTTTACAAATTGCCTTGGACCTACACCAACACATACATTTCCTTCACTGGGGAAATATAACTGAGGAGCTGATAGTTATTAATATAAAATCCTTGGGTTTAATAAAGCCATAAACCATGTCAGTGAAGCTGCTCTTTTTGTACCTGATACAATAGAGATGGCTCTGAATGAGTGCAGAGGAGTTAGAATCATTAAGAGGGCAATTAAAGGCTGATTTCCTAGTAGCTCCACTTTTATAGCACCGTAAAAACAAATGTACACATCCCTCTTTACATTAATTTACCCAGGAAATGCTCCTACCAGCTGACAGGTACCAAGACCCTCTGTTTCAGCACATTGCAGGATCAGGACCATCATGAATAAATAAAAGCCAGATGGGCATGGATTATATTCACTGTGTCACACAAGCTGTGAGCTGGAGGAGTGCAGCTACCGGATATGAGCACAGGAGAAAAATGGGTCTCCTGTGAAGCATGGAATTGCACTGGCTTCCCCTGGGCTCCTCAGGTGAATCTGTGGCCTGATCTACTGTGATGACCAAAAAAAAATGGGTAGGTGGGAGGCCTCTTGACAAGCCCAGGGATGAGTTCTTCCTAAAATCTGCAGAGCCAACATGAAGGAAGGGGAGCAACAACCTCTCTGCTGACGTGGAGAGGGATTAAATGATTTGTTTAAAACCTCTTAAACACGGTTCCCAAGCCATTTGGAAAGAATGGTCACCTTCACACTGCATCCAAGGAACATAAAGGAGAGACTGCAGTTGTCTGCAGCAGAACAGCCCTCAGAACTTTAACTAACCCCAAACGGCTTCTTCCTCCCCTGAAACAGCCCCAGGATCTCCAGGAAGAGTAAGTTCATGGCTGTTAAGAGTCTGATGTGTAACCATCACAGGAGGACATGTACCACCAGGGGAAGTGGCTTTGGTGTGTGGCAGACCTGTGCAAGCAATGACAAACAGACCTGACACGACCCGAGCTGGGACTTTGTTCTCAGCCTGCGCCGAGGACTTGTGATAATACAGCACTTGTGTTCTTTGGGATGTTGTAAAGCCATGAGCTGATATCTATTGAACATGTCATTCGTATTCCCACGCTGGTTTTTAAGCAAATCTGTCAAATAAAACCAAAAAAAGAAGGAGAAGAGGAACGCAAGGGAGGGATTGCATAAGGAATTGGCTGCGCTGGCAGCCGTGGTCACTCCGGGCACCGGTGGCTCGGTGGCTCTGGTGTGCTCTGAGAGGAAGGAGAAATGTCCCTCAGAAACAGATCTGGAACAGGGATCAGCATCCCAGACCACCAGCTGGGACCCCAGCAGGGGCTCAGGGCCATAGGTTTTTCCATGATCTGTTGCTTCCCCCTGGTCCTCAGCATCCTCCCAGCTCTGGGGCTGCTTTGCAGTGGATCAGCTCCCTCTCCACAGACAAGGACTGAGCTCCTTCTCACCCTCCTTCTGGCTTTTTGATCTGGCTTTTAAAGACCTCATTACTCTTCAAGGTAATTTTTTTCATTTGGCCCGTTGTGGCACTTTCTGAGCACCCAGCTAACGAAAAAGAAGGTGTCTTCAGGCAGATCATCAGCGTGGGTCCTTCCTCAGACACTCACAGTGAGCCCCCAGCACCACAGGCAAGGGACCTTGGGGAGAGGAAACGTAAATCTGCCATCTGTGGCAATTTAGCATTTACCAGTCATATTGCACCAGGGCACTGTCACTTTGAATGAATGTTAAAGCACTTCCTCTGCATGGCCCTAACAGTCTCCCTTTCCCATCAAATTGGCCATGGCATGCAGTAATAAAATAGACATACTGTGGCTGCAAAGGGTCACTCTGGGGGGCTGGCATTAACTCAGGGAGGTCCCTTTTTGAAGGAGGCATTCAATTAAAGTTTTATTGCAATTCTGCAGTGGGATGCCACAAGGAGAAGGCTCAATGGCTGTGCTGGGATTTTAAATTAGCAGCTGAGTTGGAATTTGCCAGTGATCCTCGGCGTGAGCAGCAGAGAGTCAACTGTGCTCCACTGCAGGAGCAACATCCAGGGAAAATACACTGGTGGAAATGCGCATTTGGTTTGGCTTTGTATGACTAGCAGGATGAGCAAGGACCAGCGTGGGATCAACAGGGAGCAAACATCGTGGAAGGATGAAAGGATCTGCCGTGGTGAGAGGCACACAGGGTGGCTCTGGGAGCTGGGGCTCAGCCAGTGCTTTGGGAGGTGAGATTTGGGTGAGTCCTGCCCTCCAGGAGGAGTTTGCCTGAGGAAAAGGTGTCAGGTTAGGCCCGCTGCCTTTGAGCAGAAATATCTGTGCTCTCCAGCAAGATTTCCTCTTGCAAACAGCACCTGAGAGCTGGCAGCCTTCAGCCCCCAGTGGAGAAACGCTTCCAGACTCCCACATTTCTTATCAGTTCTGGCATCCCCCCAAAACATCTGGAAGAGTCAGCACATCTCATGGATGCAGCAGTGTCCAGAGGTATTTTGGGATTTGCAGTGAAGGGAGGCAAACAGGGATGAGATCCTCTGATACAGCGATGATGGAGATGATGATACCAGGCCAGGCGTGTGCCTGTCTTCTTGCTGGACACAGGGCTGGGTGCAGGATTTTAGGATCCCTGGCCAGGAAATCAGCCTCGGGAGACGCAGGGCACCGTGCAGGAGGAGATCCCACATTCCTGCCGAGCATCCCCGAGTCCATGCCATGCTAAGGACACGGGTTGTATGGACGTTCAGGTGCAGGGGTTTGGAGCACAACCCTCACCACTGCAATGACAGAGGAGGGTAAACTGCTGCAAACGAGCAGGGCTCCGTGCCCAGGCTCCAGCCATAACACTCGCCTTCAAACAACTCAATAAAGCGGTGTTTTGCACGGGGAAAAAACTGTCAAGGCGTTTAATTACCAGCCATCGTTACTGTGTTATCGTAATGTGAGCGAGTCGACGCTGCTCTCGCCGCTGCCAGATGTTCACACCGCGGCTCGTTACAGCGGTGATGAGCTCGGTGCCTGATGAGCTCGGTGCTGCCCGGTCCCGGCTGGGAGCCAGGGCCAGCAGCCCCGGCCTCGGGCACGCACAAAGCCGGGATAAAGAGCTGTGAAGTGTTCCCAGCCTCCGGCACAAAAATAGCCTGCGCGGTTAAAGCAGATGGGCTAAAAACCTGCGGAAGGGCAATCAGCCCTCATGCACCAGGGCTCACGAGGCTTGTCAGCTAAGGGTCAGGAAGAAATTTGTCCTGGGGGGCGATGGTGTCTAATGGGCCGTGTCAGGAGCTGAAACGCTCCGCTGAAGACACGCCGCTGGAAAACGGGCTACCAGAGACCTGCCAGTCCACAGCGCTGCTCTACTACAGAAAAAAAAAAAGTACAAAACCGGGGAACCTGGATCACTTTATCCCATAGCAACAAGCCCATTCAACAGGAGGAGCGTGTTCACAGCAGAGCCCTAAAAAAAGGAGCTGTTAAAATAAACATTGGCATATCTCACACCTCCCTCTTCCCTGAGGGATGCTCCCTGGAAGCACATGTGGACAAACTAGGGAAGGGAAGAGAAGGAAAATAGTCATGAAGGGGAAGATTAGAGGTATTCTAATTAAGTGCTGGAATTAATCTCTGTTTCTTTCGCTTTCTAATATGTTTAATCACTCAGGTGTCTCTGTTGTTCACTGACAAATCCAGCAGTCTCTTTCAGAGCATCTGACCATTTTATTCCTTTGCTTAACCATAGCATAAAAAACCCCAGGAGTTTCCTGTGAAGCTTTTGCCCTACATATCACATGTCATATTTTAGGCAGGTAACAAAGAGGCCCTGTAACCTCTCTGTGAGCACCCTCCTTACACCAGCTTCCAGGTGGACAGGTGGTTTCAGGGGGTTTTCCCTGCTTTCTTCTGTGCTATCTTGTGATGTGGAAGGATAAAAATATCCCATTTTTTCTTTTACAAACAGAAATAAGATTCCTAGAGCCTTTACAAGCTTGTATTGCCACTGCTCAGGACCTGCTGGGGTGGATGCTCTGAGCAGCGAAGGTCTCTGCTGTGGGTGATCCATGTCCCTTCACTCTGGACATGCAGCCCCTCACAGGTAGAGCTGGGAGGGTGCACCTGCCTCTTGGGAACCTCCAAATTTCCTATGTGCATGCAGATATTACACACTGCCATCACATTGCCTCCAGTGACACCACAGAGCCAGGCAGAGTCACATACGTATGTGCTGCTCTCAGAGGAAATCCAGGACAATGTGATTTTAGAGTCAACATCACATTGTATTTCCATTCCTTCCTCTTTCTCCTCTTTTTTTTTTTTTTTATCTTTGCATCAGAGGAGGCCAAAACTCCAAAGTGTCACCGTCACCACAGAGCAGCTGAAAATGTGACATGATTAGAGATCAGGGCAGTAATGAGACAGTTTATCTTCCCCACACATATGGCACTGGGTGAACCACTGGGAAATAAAAAAAGCTTCAATAAATCATGCTGTCCCTGTCACAGAAGCAATAACACCAGCAACCCCAGGTAGAGGGAGAAGTTTGCTCTGACACCCATTCCCGACGTGTCCTGGCTGAGAGCCTGGCACTGCAAAGGGCTGGGAAGCCTCATTCCTATTGAATTCATTCCTGTGCTGGAGCTTGGACTGTTCTTTTATTATTTTAGGAGCATTTACCCTGGGGAGCCATTTGACTCTGGAATGGGCTTGTTTGCTGGAGGAAGGCTGGTTTGTAAGGGGAGGCAACATGTGCAGTGCGAGGCTAGCCAGGCTTTTGCTTGCTAAATCACCATTTCTCACTGAAAATACAGATGCAAGAGACATTCTCCAAGCCCTAAATCCAACTGCATTTGGAGGAGCACCAAGCTGGGCTTGATGAGGAGATGGAAGCAGATTACAGGGCCGAGGGGAGCACAGTGGTTTGTAACCTCCACCCCATCCCACCAGACACTGCTGGGGGATGGCACAGTTCTCTCTACCCCTCCAGCAGATCCAACTCTGCAGGACAGACCTCCAGCCAAAAGCTGCAGGTTGGACACTCCACCTGCTCTTGCATAATCACTGGGCTGAAGAAAAGCAACTCATAACGATTTCCCACTCACACGTCCAACCCCCTACAAATGGCTTCTTGCCCCGGTGGAACACAACATTGTGAGACTGCCAGAAATAGGTAGCAATCAAATAATGCTGCAGCCCACTCCCATCTGCCGTCAGAGAAAAAAATCCTGCCCAAGTGAAAGCAAGGAAGAGCCTGGAGGAATCACCACATCCCGCACTGTCCCCTGGGCATCGACACCTGCTTCACCTTCCCTGCTCTGCTCTTGGAGTGGGGGTGGGCAGCGCTTTTCCCGAGCCAGGAGGAACTGCTGGTTGCAAATGAAAGAGCTGGAATGCAGACATCTGGCTGACAGAGCCATGAGTTTCCTTTATAATGCCATGTTGGCAATGTTATCTGAAAACATTGATGAAAAATGAAGCCAGACGCTGGGGGAAATGTGTAAAACTTTGTGGTTCAGTCTTGCATCACTTTGAGCACGACCGAGTGGGTTCAGTGTGTAAAACAGCAAGAGATCAGTTCTGCTGCTGGGAAAAAAAATCAGCAAAAATCAACATACAAGTCAGGGCCTCTTTGCAGCAGCTGCACTGGCACGTGTGGGGGGCTCTGCCCATGCACCAGCTCCTCCACTGGGTGATGGACCAGACTTGGAGTCCTGCCTGGGGGAGCTGGGACATCCAGCCATGGTGTGATGCAGATCAACACCTCTCAGGACCCAAATGTCCCCAGGTTGCATCCTGTCCAGGTCCTTAGGGTGGCACAGGTAACCTGCCCAGTTGAGCTGGGTGGGGTGGGGTTGGGCTGAGCAAGGGTATGAATACCCCCACCACAGCCCTGAGTTTGCAGGTGCCTGTCTGGGCTTGCTAATGGAGTGTTGGATAAATGACTTCAGCTCTAGGGAGAGGAGAGTTTCCACAGCTGTCTCAGAAGACACCTTGTTTGTGCTGAAAGGTGAGAGCAATCCCTTGGGAGCTGGAGGGTTTGGGATTTGGGAGGGACTGGAGGGGGAACCACCCTCTTCTGGCATATGTGGTTAAAGGAAGGGAAAAAATTAATCACAAGAACTGCTTTCATCCGCCTTCTCTGGCTCTTCTGCCTGACAACTTTTGGCAGCACAAGCTCCAGCTGATCTATGGTGGGTCTTTCAGGAAAGAGGCAGGACCAGCTCCCCTTGTGCCCCCCACCCTCTGCCCTGAGAGAGACCATCATTGCTGGGAATGTGTTGGGGCTTGGATTTCTCCATCCTGAGGCATCACTGAAAGGCTGTCTTTGCTTTTAACCTCTGTGGCAGAGTTATCAAAGGTGAATCGAGCAAATGCAGCACTGGAGGCTTTGGACAAGGGTCCTGGGCCAGGGGGAGTGCAGTCCCCCCTCCCCTGCCGTGGGTTTTTGGAAGGATGGGGATGTGAGCTCCTGAGGAGCCAGTCCTGAGCAGAGACCTTGCATGTGTACAGAGAGTGCTGATTCATCTCGCTGCCACTTGAGACAAAAGAACATCTAATTAAGTCACCCGTGTATAAGTAAACGTACAACCTCTGGAGCACAGAACGGCACTGGAAAACCTCAGCAAAGCACAATATGCTTTTCCTCTCTCTGGCAGGGCTGGAGCTCACCTCGGGGACTACCCCTTTCTTTAGAATGGGATAATTCTGTGTTGTTGTTTTTTGCAGTGTTAGTTTTTACATCAGAATTAGGTAATTTTCTCTTTCCCTGCAGTTCAGCTGCATCTCAGGTACACTGAGGTTCTGACAACCCTCCGAACCTAACTCAGAACAGGGTCCACTTTCCAGCTCGATCAAAGGGTGTATGGGGTCTGCATCCCTTTTTGGAAGAGAGTGAAAAACAACAGCAAGACCAAGGAAAACAGTAAGCCAGTAATTGCTGATGCTGCTCTAATTACCAGCCCCTGCTGCACTGATGGCCGAGCTGATGCTCCTGCAGCTGCAGGACACGGCCCCAGGCTCCACGTTTTAATTAACCTCATTAAAGGGGCTTTGCATTTTGCTCAGGAAGTGGTGAGATCTGCCTTAGCCCTGCGATGGGAGTGAGGAGTGGGCTAACAAGAGTTCAGAGTTGGGAATTATTTGGCTTTTTTTTTTCCCCTGAAATCCACAGCTTTGGGATGTGGATGCGGGAGTTCCCCCCACCCCGCACATCCCTCTACCCCATCCACCAGCATCTTCACAGGATTTGCACTCTGCTGGTGGTTTCTTGACACTTTCCCACCCTGAGCAGGCAGCTGAGCATTCCTGGCTGCTGGACACACACCGCCATCACCTCTTCCCCGTGGAAGTCTTTACCATAAAACTACTGATCATTATTTTTACAGCCCTTTTCCTCCTCAAGCTCTTGTTGCTAACAGGCCAAAAGAGCCCTTTGTTGTGTTTTGAGGCAATTTGTTTTGATGGCATAAGGAGGTTGATGAATTACCACCTTGGCCAGGAGCTTTGGGTGTTTGTGAGAGAAGAAATCCCTGGGTGTCTCTTCCTTGTGCACTCTCACGAGGGTTTTTACAGTGCCTTGAGGCAAACACAAGCCAAGGATAAAAATAATGGAAGGTGTCCCTGCCTGTGGCAGGGGGGTTAGAATGAGATGATCTCTAAGGTCATAGTTCCAACCCAAATTGGGTTGCCCTGGAGAAGCTGGTCTTGGTGGCTGTGCTCAGGAAGAGGTGGCTGGCCCTTGCTGGAGGCAATGAGCTGATGTAGGATGACCTCGCCTGCCACAAACCATATTTCTGAGGCAGCAAGGCACTAATCATCTCCAGTAGTTTGACTGATTAAAAGTGAGAAGATCTGAAAGTTCCTGCAAGTGAGTAATAATAACGCCTCCCTCCCTCTGCTCCAAACAGTGGGCTGGGAGATTATAATTAAATCCATAATCTACGCACACACCCCACTGCTTTCCACTGCTTGATGTTTTTTGGAGGTGATGCTGCTCCAGCCCACGTCCCAGGCCCATGCTGGTTGTGCAGGAGCTTTCACTGTCCCAGTCTCAGAGGCATCTGCCTAATTGCACCAGCAAGGTTGTTTTTTTTTTAATGTGCTTTCCTACATTGCTTCCATGTGATAAGGTCAAACCCACCTTGAGGACAGCTGCTCCGCTGTCTGCTCTGGCTTTTCCTCTTTGGGCTCCACGGAGGACACAGCTGCTCTGACCTTTTACATAAACCTTCTTAAAGGTGACCAAGAAATGCACATAATGTATTTCCCAGAGCAGTTTGAAGGAAGCGCCTGTGGCGTATTTTATTTGTCATTACAACAACCTTCTCAAAGAATCACTCACGGGGTGGGAGGGCACCTGGCTGATTTATTTTTTTTTTTTTTCCCCCTATGGAAAAATCAAGATCAGTAGAGGTAGGATACCTTCAGGAAAAAACATCCCTGGCTAAAATTGGAATTGAAATTTTATGGCCAGGAAATGAAGGACAGAAACAGCAATCAGCCTGTTCTGGGGTCTTCAGCAAGGCTGGTTTTCCTTCCGAAAATTTTTATTTTTTTTTTTTTTTAAGTTAGGACTGACACTGCTGAATGTGATATGCAAAATTAAACCAGATTTTCAAATAAGTCCTTGCAAGGCCATAGCTGTGATAGGGTGGAGGTTTCCATGGGCTTGGCCATGGTGCAAATGTGAGGTCAGGAGCTACAAAAGGCCCCTAAGGAGGTCCCAGCTCAGCACTGACTTGGCTGCTGTTGCAAGCCATGGCCACCAACACCATGAACTGCAAGGGAGGAACCAGATCTGGGCACTGGTGACAGCAGAGAGCTACACTGACCCATTTTCCTCTGGCTGATGGATACAGGGACTGGTAAAAGCTCCATAGCAACTGGATGTGCACAGTTTAATTATGAAATCCCCATGGTGCTCCCTTGCAAAGATAAATGGATCCAGGATATTTTCCCCTCTTGCAGCCATTAAAAAAAAAAAAAAAAGAAAAAGAAAAAAAAAGCTCTATATTTAGAAGGTCCTGTTCCACTTTGCTGTGTGCCAAGCAGCAGCACAGCTCGAGGAAGGGCAGGGCTTTGGATGAGTACGTTGAGGTCAACACGTGGCACGTCCTTCCAGGAAGGTCTGTGAGCCTGAGGAGTCTGGTTGTCATGCCATGGCACTTAAGGTGCTCACCTTCTCCCAGACAAAGCCAGTGCCAGGCATTTCACACCCATTTGACCCCAGTGCAACACTGGCTATAATGGATAACCCAATAACCCCATCTTAGGCTTTAATCCCAAATGGGGGGCAAATCCAGCAGTGGTGTTGGATCAGTGAGTGCCACCTGGAAAAGCTTTCAGAAAGACAAGGCAATAGCAGAACTCTATTACTGAGACTATTTTGGGTTCTTTCCTAGTTGTCTGTTGTTTAAGCTCTTCACAACAGCTCAGGTCAGCTCTTATTACAGTCAGCTGTCCCTCCTGTCCCCTGGCACAGAGTATTGAGACACAGACAGCGAGAACTTTTAGATGGCACAATAAATAAAATAGATGCTATTATTACAGCGCTGTCCTGTTTTCTCCTGCCATGGTATCTCTTCTCTTGTCTGACTTATTGCTGATGTCTTCTGTCAGCCCAGCTTGCCTTTCTTGGTTGTATGATTTATGGTCCAGGGAGACAGAGCAGAAACATGTGAAAATTGCAAATGAGGGTGCTGGGAGGAGCACAGGAAAAAAACAAGGAGAGGCTGTGATGAGGGTGTGCAAATGGGTCCTGCTCTCCCTACCATCTGACAGGAGATGGGGTTTGGGACAGTGTGCTCAGACAAGCGAGCAGCTTCGCTCCAGGGCTCCAGCTCACAACCTCCGAGCTGGGAGAGGTAAATCCTGGAGCAGAGACAGCAATCCCTGCCTCTTCCCAAGATGAGCTTCCCAAGAAACGTGTGAATGCCTCCAGTGGGGGTGACATCTTGTCCTGAAGATCCAGGCAACAGCCACCGCTGCCCAGATCCAGCAAGAGCACAACACCCAGCAGGCAGAGCCTCAACTGCTGCAAATTGGTCTCGTTCCTTCTGCTTCAAGGAGTTTGTCCTCATTCATATCCGTTACTCTGCAGCCAAGGTGGCTCAGGTGTGGGCAGGAGGAAAACCACAGGCTGCTCCTGCTGTGGGAAGCTGTCCTTGCTGGTGGTGGCTGCAGCTCAGCAGGATGATGCAATTTTCATTACCGTGGCTGAGGCTCGTGATAATTGAAAGCTGTTCCACTCGGTCCTGCAGCCTCCTCAAACTCCAGGCGCCTCTCACGCATCCCTCCTGCTGCCAACCCAAAACCTGGGAGGAATGTTAAGTGTCAAACAAGCAGCCGCTGATTTTTTGGAGCCTTTCGTTGCACGCTCTGTGAGAGCAGGGCTGGGGAAGGGAGCTCGGTGTCTCTGGGGTGTGGGGGATCCTGCTGGCACCCCCACTGCGGGGCAGGTCCAGGTGTGTGAGTGAGAACCTGCGTGCTGGGAAGGGAGAGCAAGTCCAAAAGGTTCCCTGCAATCCTCCCCAAAAATTCAGGGAGAGGATGAGAAATGAGGATTTAAGTTTAGTTTGAAATGAAAATCAAACCAGTGCGTCGTTTCATTTCCTTGCGCTGAACAGCACCGGAATTCCAAAGGCTGTTTGGAGGCAGATGCTGCTCCTTTAATCTGGTCTTTTGGCCAGTTATACACACATGTACTAGTCCTGCTTGGATTACACTTTTGCATCAAGGATTACAGCTCAAATCCAGCAGTGCTTTTAATGCCTGGGATGGGGCAGAGCAGCTGACGTTAATATATTTCGGGAGTGCAAGCACAGCCGGAGGGTTCGTCATTATAAAGTATGATGTGAGATTATAATGCAAGTTGGAGAAATCAGACACACTGGCCCATTTCCAGCTGTGTCTTTGTCTTGGGCTGTGTCACCCACTCGTTGATCAGTTCCAGATAATTATTGCAGGGAAGATCTGATGAGCCCTGGAATGCTCATGCAGGGTGCTGTGCTGGCACAGGGGGCTCTGCACACCCCGCCAGGTCCCCGCAGGGAGTCCCAATTAGTGCCCTTGTGAGCTACCTGTTTGGGAGCCAGGGGGAAACTTCAGTGCAGGAGACATTGCAAACACACAGATAAACACCAATATCCACAAGTTGGCAAGAGCAACCGGAGGATTCTGTTGCTTTGGGTTCTGGGGGCTCTTGTTTGTGCCAGTTTAACACCCAGCTGCAAGTACAAAGGTGCTGTCTACAGGTGCGTGTATATAAATTACACCTAAAAATTAGATGATTTGGGAGCTCCAAAGCATCCCTATAAATCTCTATAGTCTCCCAGACAACCTGGAGTGGATTGTTCTCTCTAAGGCTGCTGTTTTTCCAGTGCAACTTGGAGTTCACTTGCAAGTGAATCTGGACCACCCATTCCTTCTGCTGGGCTGTGGGATGCCACAGGGATCAGTGGTATATTTGCACACTGTAATTTCTGGCAAAGCTTCAGCAGGCTCTGTTGCTGGGGCCAGGCACTGTCAGAGATCAGCTGAGCCCTCTGAGAGCACAGGCCTTTTATTCCACCTCTACCTGCAGGTTCAAAGAACTCGGGATGGCTTTGCTGCTGGAGAGCGAGGTGAGTTCAGTTGAGGACTCTGTCTTGAGTCATCTTGCCTGAAAATCACTCTGGGTAAACTTTCCATTTCAGTAGATTTGGGAAAGCAGAAATTAAGCTGCTTGGGGATTTTAGATGGTGGCTGAGGTTGATAAAATATTGAAGAGGCCTGCCATCTGTAACTCCCAGTGGAGCAGGGAGCACAAACACCAACTGGGCAGCTCACCTACGTGCCAAGAGCAAGAGAGATGATTGTCCTGCTTCGATGGACACCCATCCTGCAGGAAAAGTACACATCTTGTGGCCAAGATGACAGATGGTAGAGTTTGGTTGGAATTTGCATTCCTTTTTTTTTTTTTTTCTGTTATTTTTGACTGCCACAGTCAGGTGAAGGCAGCCCTGGGAACACCCAGCACTGGCTGTGGGCTTTTACAGCCATGGAGCAGAGCTCTGCTCTCTTGCTGCAACTTTATTTGAACAGATTGTTGTCACACACGTTAATTAAAGCAAATGACCAAAGGAAACTGTTTCCCAACGACTTGATGTTGGTGTGGGACAAAAGAAGAAGTTGTAATGAGACTTTACATCTTGGGATGCTGTAATCATGCCTTCAAGGGCTGCCTTGTGTAAACACCCGTCCCAGGAGGGCACACGACACCGGGAATGGTATTGGGTCCATCTAGTGGAATAACTAGGCCCAGGAGATGTGAGAAATTGCACCCAAATTAAGTCATTAATTGCACTTTCAGTCTGGCCATGAGATGCTTCTTCCCATTTTTGCCAAAGAAAATACTAAAAGTCGAGTCTAGTGCAAGTAAAATGCACTCTCTGTTTTCACACGTGAGGTGGAGAATCCTTGGGAGAATTGGGCTCCTTGTTCCTGCTCGGCTTTAACTACAGACAGAGTTAAAAGAGCAGCACTATTTGCAACACAAAGGCAGATCTCTCTCAGTTTGTGTGTTTGCTTGATGTGGCCCATGGCTACAGATCCTGCTACAGCCAAAGGAGCAGCTCAGATCCTCCTGGAGAAGGCGACTATAAATAGGCTGCTTTGATGTGTAAAGATGTTAAATGGATAACAAAGGAAGGAAAACAACAAACACTGAAAGCGTTTACTGCTCCCAGTTCCTAAGGGCAGGGTTGAGTGGCAGAAGTGATGCTCCAGTGAAGTGCCAGGGCAGGAGTGAATCCCCTCTGGTCCTCAGCTGGCTTTGATGGGATGGGGCTGGTGGGACAGAGGGAAGGTCAGCAGAGTCATGGGAATTAGGCAAGGAAACTTGCCTCTGGCTTGAAATCTTTACATGACCAATAGGGCAGGGCCTTAGCAAAATAATTCGTGTTTCAAGTGCGATTTGAAAGAAATACAGACTTTTGAAGTGGCTCCTTTCTGGGTAGAAAGCAAAGCGCTTTTCCCAAAGTCCCACTTTCTGTTATGCACATGCAGATTGTGAAATCAAATCCAGGAGGCAGCAGGGCTTGGGAGAACTCAGCTGTCCCGGGAAAGATTAGAAACACTCTGCCTCCCTTTCAAGCAGGTGTGGGAATGCATCAACGCCGTGATAAATTAGGAGCTTTTCCATTCTTCTCCCCAAACGTTTTGTTTTCCCGCTGAGTCTGCCACAGGTGAAGGGATGCATCTCCTCTGCTGCCTCCAAAACAAGCCTGGCAGGCTGTGGAGTCCAGGTGTTCCGCCTTCCCCTCCGCAATGATGCATTTTCTTTCCCACAGAAGTGGCCACGTGCTTCCCAAACAGCTTTTAGACTTTCCTTAACCTTTTCAAACTCTTCAGCAGCAGGGCCTGCACTGTTATTTTCCACATCGAGTTGGCATTTTAACAGGAAAATAGCCTTTTCTGTAAAGATTGTAATTTTCAGCTGCAAAAATGGATTTATTGAATAAAAGAATGGATTTTTTTCCATTGGGGGAATGAGAATGGCAACTCCCCAGTGCCTACTGAGATGGCTGCTGCCTGCTTTGCTTTCTGCCTGCAGAAGAACCAGCCAGGTGGGCAACATGCAGCTGTAAACTGGTTCCCTCTAAAGAGATTTAATTTTTCTGGAATTATTTTATTGTTTTCCCCCCCTGTAAAATATTCCCACCTTTTTATTTTCTGTTCCAATTTAGAGCAAACAAATACAAATAAATCAACTCCCAATTATTTTCCCCCTCTGTTTCCCCCCAGGGCTGTGCTGTGATTATGTGGAGATAAATAAATTAGGTTAAACAATGGTAAATTGTCCTGAGCCGCCTTTTATTATCAGAAAGTTGCGTTGGCAACTAGATAATTTGCTGATGTTATTTTACGTGATCTTAGTTCCTGCATCTATTCATGAGATTATTCCAAATGTTATATTGGTGCATTTAAATTAAGCATGAAAGTGTTTTAGGGCTTTTTGCAATGATTGCTTATTTATTTTATTATCAATAATAAATTTAAACCAAAGCTTGAAGCTCCCACTTTCAAGGACAGTAAAAGGCAGAGGAGAAGCAGCTGGTGGCACATAAACAGCAGCTCTTACAAAACAGAGCTGAGATTGTGGAAAGGCTAAAAAGAAACTGAGCTGAGGCTTCTGGGTCCTTCTCCCAGTTCTTTCTCCTTTGAAGTGAATTTTGTCTTCTCTGGGCTTCACAGCCATCCCAAATGAAAGGAGAAGGATGGATTTTCTTGATGTTGTTGCAGTGATGTCACTGTGCCACGTGGGGAAGTACATTTGGTAGGAGTGGTGGGAAATTTGCCCCTCTGGTTATTTTTAAAGGAAAAAAGTTGATTTTCATAGAATGCTAGAACGGTTTGTGTTGGAAGGGACCTTAAAACTCACCTCATTCCAACCCCCTACAAAGGGCAGGGACATTTTCCACTAGACCTTTTTCTTCAAGCCCTGTCCAACCTGGCCTTGGACACTTCCAGGGATGGGGCAGCCACAGATTCCCTGAAAGGAGCTTGATGATCAGCACTGCAAATGCTCTTCTAAGCAATGCTATAAACCCCTAAAAAGGAATTCCACAGAAGGTGATTTTCCTTGGAAGCCACCAGCACTGTAAGGCAGCTCCAAGGCTCGTGGTGCTGGAACCTCCACGCCAGGGCCAGAGCAGCAGAGCAAGTCTAATTAAGACATAGAGGAAGAAAGACTGTTATCTCCTCGGTCAATTAATCAATTGGTCAATTAGGCAGCACACTGATGGGTGTGGAGAGAGCTGGGGAGTTGGGCAGCCCCGGGAAATGGAGTATGAGCTCCCGATCTGTTCATTAAGTGAGTCAATGGCCCGTCCACCCCACAAGCCAGATCCCAGGCACCAGCATCCCTGCTCTCCTGAGCTGCTCCCACAGCCACCACCTCCCCAGGGAGCCTCTTGAGGGGTGTTTTCCAGCTGCTCACTTGAACTCAGAGACAAAAAGCATGCAAACAAAGCACTCTGTGATTCTATGGTTTTCCTCCCCAAGATGGAATTAATGAAGCGAGAGAAAAATCAGCGCACAGAATGAACTCGGATGTGCATCGAGGATTTCACCCCTTTGTGAGCCGTGTGCAGCTGGCTGGATGCTCTCCCAGACACCCAAAAACACGACCCTCAAGTTTCCAAACAGGAGATGAGGCCAACCCTTATGACAGATGTTGTATTTGAGCAGAACAATATTGACACAAACCTTATTTCCTTAGAATGTGTTGGCCCTTTAGGTCTTCCCTTCCCATATCTGGCTTATCCTGTGACTGCAGCTCCAGCAGGATGTGTAATGAAACACCTAATATATTATGACAAGTAAAGGGCTTTGCAGCCTGGTAGTTAATGTTCTCTTTCTTTGGTGTGTGGGGTTGATAGATCCTCTGCCTGTTTGTTTTTCAATTAGTAGGTACAGTCCTAGTGACAAGGATGCTGTTTCTAGCATTTGGGTAGTAGAATCTTTATTATAATAATTATTTAAAATTAGAGGCTGAATGGAAATGCTCCTGACAGTGAAGGATTATTAGTGCTGATTAAAGCCAATGGTAATACAGGCAGGTATTAATAGACTGTTCCCTGCACATTTTTCTCCCAGTGTCTCTCCTGGCTTGTATAGTTTGTTCTTACATGTGAATTTAGTAGCGACGTCAGGAACCTTCACTCCCAGATGTGGGGTTATTCCAAGGGCAAAGCCATCAAACTGGCCAGTATTTTTTTCCTGCAAGCTACTGGGCTAATGCTGGTGCTCTGGTGCAGTCCCATCAGCCACAGAAGTTGGTGCTTTGAGGCACCATGGGGCAGTTTTGGAGCAGTGGTGATGGATGTCCTGTGCCAGGAAGATGTGTCATCACAGGGCAAAGCTTGGCTTTAGTTCTGACGTGTGCCAAGCAGGCTCTGTGTTCCCTGCAGTCAGGAGAAGAGCTGCTGTAGCCTTTTCCTGCTGTGGGAATCCAACCTGGATCAGAGCAGCAGTCTGGGGAGGATTCCCATCTATCTGGCTATTTCTCGCTTTCAGAACTGAGCAAAACATGACACAGAACCAAACTTGATAACGAGACCTTACGAGGGCAGTGATGCTGAAAGATAAACCCTGAGATCTCTCCAGCACCAGGAGCTGCTTCTCAAGAACTCCGAGGGCACTGCCTTACAGATGAGCTCCCATATACGTGTGTGTGTATAAATGGCACGGTGTAAAAAGCAGGAGATGGGTTAGGAATCACAGCTATTAAAGCTGTGATAGAGACAGAACAAGAGTCCTTAAGTAGCACAATCACACAGGGCTGTATCGTTTGAACTGCCTGGCTCTCTGTCACTTTAACGAGTCTATAAGCCAAACATCTTACTTGTGCTTGGATGGGGATTTATCCTAAGCACAGATGCTGCCTGGTAAGAATAAACCCAGAAGTACAGTAGTACAGTTAATGAAGAACAGAAGATCCTTTTCATTTTTTTTCCCTTTTTTCTTTTTCTTTTTTTTTTTTTTCCCCCCAGCCTGTGATCTTGAGGGTGAACATGAAGGATGTGAACATGCCCTTCCCAACCCATTGAGCATTGCTTTCAGGCCAGCTTTCATTACCATTCCAGGCTCCTGGAGCTGAGATGTGATCCAAGCTGTGCCTCCCTTTCCCTGCCACGGATAGAATGGGCATGCAGGTGAAGAAAATGTGCTCTTATTTCTGCAAATTTCAGGGGAAAAAAAGGGTCATTCTGTGCATTCCTGACAAGCTATTTCCAAGCTCAACTGTTCCCTCTCCCTCTGCTGTCTGGGTGACTCAAGGCTCTGGCTGATTGAAAGGCAGTTGTTTGCTGCCTTTTTTTGTTGTTTCAATCAATAAGATCCTGAGTTTCTGCTGTTTGGTGGCTTTTGTGTACATTGCCAGCAGAAATCTCCAAGCCCCAACCAACCTGGCCTTGGACACTTCCCAGGGATGGGGCAGCCACAGCTTCTCTGGGCAACCTGTGCCAGGGCCTCCCCACCCTCCCAGGGAACAATTTATCCTTAATATCTAACCCAAACCTACCCTCTTCCAGTATGTACTAACAGGATGAGTTACAGCACTATGAAAACCTCAAACTGGTTAATTATAGAAGCTACTGAAAGGAAAGAAAGACTTGATCCCCCAAGAAAAGCAGATTAAACCTCACAACCCACAGCAGTTCTATAAAGAGGAGAATATTCTGCTGCCTCCCTCACACAGGAGGAGGGAAGAGAAGGGCAGTGGGGGGAGCAGAGGGAGCAGAAGGGATGCTTTCTGCTGTGCTGTCTGTGGTGGCTCCCAAAACCCTTTGGTGTCTCAGCTTCCAAAATACCGGCCTTGCAGCCCTGGGAAAGGTAAGTCTCCGTGCTGGAGGAAAGCTGACGTGATGCTCCTGGACTGAGGGTGACATTTCTCAGGGATAGGATGCCTCCTCTTCCCAGTGTCAGGCTGATTTCTGCTCCTTGGAGACAACCCAGGGCTGAATGCTCTTTGTATGGAAGGCACGTGAGCTTGCCCATCCCAAGCTGGCTGCCAAACTCTTCATCTTGCAGGACCTGTCCTCCTGCTGAGCCCTCAGGGCTTTCCTAAATCTCCTTGGCTTGTCTAGTAGCTAAAAAAAAATAAAATAAAAAAGAGCAGAGCTGACAGAGATCTCCCTTGAAGGCTTCCTGAAATCCAAATTAATGATGTCATCTGTGATAGTCCAGAGCCCTACCTCCAACACCTGAGAAAAAGAAAAGGTTAAAAGAAGACCTAAAAATAAAAATGTTGGACTGTGTGTTCCCATTCTTTACCACTTTTAATGTTGGATAATCCCCAAATCCCTCCTTTTTGTCCAGCAATTTTCCACACAGAATTTCTTAAGGGTGTTCTGGGGTGCACTGGCTGCCCTAAAATAAATTTTCAGCAGAGGGGTGGTGTTTGCTGTGGTTGAAGCCCAGATGCCCAACTGAGATCCTTGTGGGGAACTATGGGCTGAGCAGACTTTGGGGATGGAACCTCCCATATGGACAACATGTGATGACCCTGTGGGCAGAGCAGAGATTACAGCAGAGCTTCTCATCCTAAACCTCCCCAAATTGGCCTGAATTCTGCCCTTCCTCTGCTCTGACTGGAGCATTTGCTGTCCCAGGAATCGTCAGTCTCCTCAAGCCAGGATTAAAAATAAATTATTAAGCAAACAACAAAGTTCCCCTTCCTCTCAGTTCCACCTACCAGTGTATAAAATGAAAAAGGATTTTTACACATATGTCTTACCACAGGAATCCACAACACCCTGGGCCTTCCCACTGACCTGCAAACATACCCACAAGAAACTCCCCAAGGCAGCAAGAGCCTGGAGGCTGCAGAAGGCTTGAACAGAAATGTGTCTCTCTTCCTCCTCTCCACACTTTCTGTGTGAAAGGAAGAACAGCTTTCCCTTCCCCCAGCCTGGGATATTAATAAAAACCTGGATTCTGGCCAAAAGTCTGCCTCCATATCTTGCTGGAGTAGATTACTTCGAGCTCATCCTTCTGTGCAGGAACGCCCTGGCACCTCCTCCAGACGGCTCTTTCCTTGGGAAAAAGGCTTTGGTGGGCAGGGGAGCGTCCCTGCCAGGGTCAGAGGTGGTCCAGGGGGGGGGAAGGGAGAAGGATGGTTTGGGTGCAAAGGTCCCGTGGTGGGTCAGGGCACTGCTCTCCCCACCCTGCTCAGCTGAGCCTTTGAGTCAGCGGCTCCCACCGCTCGGCATCTTTATTCCTGTTGTTCCTGCAGCACCAGCCTGGCTCCTCTCAGAGTAAAACATATTGCACAGCTCGAGTTGTCACTGCTAATGTTTCCCATCTGCAAGAACAAAAGCAGAAGTCAGCTCCTTCGCCCTCTGAGACTCACCAGTTATTTGCCACCAGGAATGGTAGAGAGATTACAGGCCATTAGCGGGAGGATTTTCGCCTTGTAAGGGGAAAGGGGAGCAGGAGAGAATCAGCTCTCCCATATGTTTAGCAGCTGAAATGAAGCTTTAGATGGATGCTCTTTATGGGTCTCCTCTAAGACCTCAGCCCTTCTTTTGGGGTGCAGTTAATGGACTGTAGAACCATTGCTTTATGTCCTGCTCCCGACTTCCCTCTCCCCACAGATCCATGGGCAAGCAACTCCTTAATGAGGCTTTTCTGCATTCAGGAGCCAGAGAGGCCAAGCTGTCAGTGGCTGAGTGAATATATTTTACCAGTCTAGCACAGGCTGTGAGGGTTTTCTAAGATGAGATCAAGCCCAACTGATTCAAATCAAAGGTTTCCTTCCTGAGAGACCACTGGGCAAGCAGCTGGACCACGTGGGGTGAGGGATTTGTGCTCAAGGACTGGCCTTGTCACAGGGCAGGGTGTGTTAATGAAGCAGGAAATATTTATCTTTAGTTCCTATTAAAAAAAGAAAAACCCTGGAATGAGTTTAGAGGTCCATCCATCCCACCCTGCCCTCAGTTAGTGTTAGCAGCCCTTACCTGAGGCCAGACACTTTGGAAAGCTTTCCTTTGACGGGGCTGGCCCTGGAGTACCTCAGTTTTCTCTTGGATGATAAGATCAGAGTGAAATCCCACAGGAATTCTTCTGCAGCCCCTTGAATATCTTGCCAAGAACCACGTGAAGCAAAACCAGCGCTTCCTTCCTGACCCTCCTTCTGGTTGAATGGGACACAACTTGGGGTGACTCTTGAGGGAGAGCTGTTGCTGCTCTCTTTCCAAACTGGTTGGAAGGAAAAGGAGGAAAAATGGGCACAACCCAATGGTAGTTCAAGAACACCTAAGGCAGAGAACAGGCAGTAGGAATGGGTGGAAGAAAACAGTGAGCAGGGCAAGGGGTTCAGAGATCACCTTGGCAGAAGAAAACTAAAGGAACCCTGTGGAAGAAAAGGCTGAAGGCAAAGATAGTTCACCAAGTATGTTCAAGTTTTCCACGGAGAGGAAGAGAAATCAATTTATTTTTTTTTTTCTAATTTTACAAGTTCCCTGCTCTCATGGCAAGAAATAATGGGATTAAAATAGCAGCAGAAGAAATTCTGGAGGAGAGATCAGACAAACATCTGTCAGGAGAGGTTTTGGTCGAGCTGATCTTGCCTGGAGGCAGGGAAATGAACTCAATGATTTTTCAAGGTCCTTCTACCCTGTCTCCTGTGACTCACAATTGCCCTCTGGAGCCATTCACTCCTCTCTTGCCCTCCTGTTCTCTGTTTTAGGATGGTTAAGGTCTTCACTGAAGCTTTTTAGTTAGATGCCTACAGTTAGGAAGTATGAAAGGTCCCCCAAAGACTTTGCAACTTCACTTTCCCCATCATGAAAGACCAAATGCCCTGGCGTGAGGTGAAGCCCTTCTTCTTACTCAAAGCAGAGGAGGTAGTTTGGTTTTTATAAACATATACAGGGAGAGAGACACTCATATATATGTTGCATCTCTGTCTTTCTCCAGGGTTATCTTTGTGGTGAGTGGGCACAGATGAAAATGCAGGATGGAGACCTGGCCACTTTAAAACTCGAGGCACAGGCCAATTAAAGAGCAGCTGGACTGGAACTTCAGGCAAAGGGCCACACTGTTCATTTGCTTCGCTGTTTCATAAGTAAAATGCCCTGAAAGGTTAATGAAAGTGTTAGGCAAACTCAGCCACGGAGAGCATTGTGAGGCCAGATGACAAAAACAGGAGCTGACACTTCCCAACAAGCTCAAGAGTGAGAATTTGTTTAAATGTAATTAGTTGGTTAAAAAAAAAAAAAAATAGAACAAAAAAATCCCTGTGGAGCCCAGGCCCTGTGACTGTTTGCTGTGCCTTTAGATTGAACCAATATATCTCTCTGCATTCAGCTACCAGGGAGGGAAAAAAAAATCACTCTCATTTCCTCAGAGAAATGGATGAAGAAGCATGAGCTGGTGGCTGGTGGTTCACACCAGTACCAACCACTGTCTGTGACCTCAAGCAAGTCCTCAAACCCCTCCATGTGAGGCTGCCCAAGGGTGAGGTGTGCAGTGTTAGTGTTCACAGGGTGAGCTGTGATGTTTTGGTGTCACTTGGCACCCAGAACCAAGTGCTCCAGATACAAATTGCCATTGTCACCAAGCCTGGCCCTGTGGGGACCTGCAGCTCTGCTGGCAAGTCTCGCTCCAGCCTCGCCCTATGGGGGCTTTGACTTGTGACTCCAAGTGAATCTCAGCCTGACTTTTCCAGCCAAATCTTTCTTTTCCCCTTTTTTACCTCCTCTGCTGATTTCTCAGCCAACCCACCGAGAGAACAGAATCCTGGTTACTATTCTCAAGCCATTCTCTCCCTTCCCCTTACCTTTTGTTCGCTTGGTTTTGTTCATCCTTTTGTTTTGGGCAGTAAAATCTGCATATCCCTCTCTGGACACTCCAGTGATACCGTAAATGGCACCACCCTGAAGGGCTGGCGTGACTTCTGGGGTACACAGCACCCTGGGTTGGTCTCCAAACCATGAAGCTGTTTTGATCCAGGGCTAGTCTCATCTTCAAGCTCACAAGCAACTTCTCCATCCCTTACTCTGTCCCCCCAAGCGAAGGGACGCACCTCGATGCTCCTTTTTCCGAGTTTTCAAACCTCTTGCACAGCTCCCTGTGCCAGGGAAAAAGGCTCCTGGATTGCTGAGCTCTCCTGCTGCTGCCCAGGGGATGTGTCTGACAGAGTGAGGAAAACAAATTGCCTTCCCAGCACAGGTGAAAAGCTCTGGGAGCAGATGGCACCATCATTCTTCTCATTACTTTTATTGCCTTCAGAATGGGAGAAAAGCAACTGCTTCAGGGGCCAAAGCAATCACAGGCTGATGAGGAGGTGCTGGGCTCTCTCTGGTGCCTTGGCTGGTGCTGGAGCTTGGGAAGAAGGGACTGGGGGGGTGAGGAACATGGGGTGAGATGGGTCATCAGCCTTTTGGACATGGAGGGTGAGAGGGGCTTTTGCTGGGAGACCAACAGGTCAGTTAAGAGGATGCTGGAAGCCCAGGGGGGTGTGTGAGGAGTGGCACCCACCAAACACCCTGAGGAAAAGCTCAGTGATTACCACCTGTCATGAATTTACAGCATCCCTGAACCAGAAGTTCAGTGCCCCTCAACCTTCTCTCTCCATTCCTCGCACTCTCCTCCCTTCCCTCCCCCACCAAGCCCGAAAATTGCATGTTATGGCCAGAAATTAAAACAACCTCTTTCTGGAGCCTTTCATCATTAACTGTTCATCACTTTGGAGTGTCTCCTAAGGTCAAGAGCATTTCAGCACAGTCATTCATCAGCCAGGCCTTTGGTGCATTATCTGGGGCTGTCTCTCAGAGAGCCAAGGTCGGGCAGTAATACACCAGTGAGGTGACCTGCTCATTACTTTTGGAAACATTTCTTTGTCAATGAATGGCCCTTAGTGAGCATTTAATTTAGATTTAATAAGGCATCTAATGTTTGCTTAAAAGGACACTGTACCTTCAAGGTGTTTGTCATAATTGGATGGAGGATATTTACCCACACTGTTTATTAATAAACCCCTTAGAAGATGGAAATTGAAATCAGCTCTTTTAATGTCTTCTCTGGTACCCACGGGGATGGTGCTTGCAATTATAAGAATCCCAGCTCCCAGCCTGCACCCAGGACTGGGAAAACTGGAGTCAGACCAGGGCACTGGGACCTGCAGAGGGAGATTCAGACAGTGGTACCTGTGAGGGTCCCAACATCCAAGGGGTGTGAATGCATCACCCTGAGCTCCCTGAGTGCTGGAGAATCTGCCCTGCAAGGGAAAAAAAGGGAAAACCTCGAAGTTATTTTGGGTCTATCTCCCTCCACACCTCTTTGGAGGCATCTGCAGCAGCGAGCTGAGCTGCCTCTCTGCCCCCATCCCCACGGCAGGCGGAATATCGTGAGCTGGTGGTGACACCGCGAAGAAACCAAGTGATCTCTGCACGAGACATGCCAGGGAATATCAAAGCCTCGGCGTCTCCTTGTTTTTCTCCCGATATGTAAAACTCCAAGGCTTGAGAAAACGAGGGGGGGAATCAAAAAAAAAAAAAGGAGAAAAAAAAAAAAAGCTGCTTTTATGCGCTCCCTGACAGATTTGTACGGCGGAGGAGCAGAGCGGTGTCAGCGCCGCAGTTAAACTGGGACACGGCTGTCAGCGTGTGGCGCAGGCTGAGGCACGCAGGAATGCCCAAAAAAGGGCTTCCAAACTGCAGCTTCGCTTTCCATCAAGACCCCCAGCAGGACCAGGGGCTGCTCGTACCGCTCCTTTGGTGGCGGAGCAGCAAAAAACTCTGATTCTCCCCCCCGATAATTCACTTTGTTTTATCCCGAGAGGCACCGCTGCCAAGTGCAGAACCCGTCGTGCGCCATCAGGACCTAGCAAAAAGAAAATAAATTAGCTGATATTTAACTCCGAAATGATGTTGCCAAAGAGCAGGGATTCATTCAGAGGATCATTAGGGAGAGTCTTAAAACGAGACAGGCTAATTTCAGGCTGCGTCTCCGCGTTCTGTTGTTTGGGAAGCCCTGACAGCGAGATAGATGCTGGTGGGAAGCTATTAAAAATGGCAATTCATTTTTAATCCCATTACCTTGACACACATCAGTTTTTAAATCAAGGGATGTACCTTTTCAGATGATCCCACTGTTATTAGGTGCTGTCTATTGCTCGGGGGGGTTGGGGGAGAATAGGTAGAATTAATTCTAAATATGTGCTATAATGTTAGATTGATTTCTTTATTAGCACCTTCTATAGTCAATTCTCTTCATTGAAGGGCTCTGTCATATCTCCTGCCGACATAAAAAGATGGCCATGATGTTTTAAAATGACGCCAATAAATGTAGAAATTTGTGAATGTGGGATATTTAATGGCAAATCGTTATAGACGGTCCACCAAATTGGGGAAGCAGAGACTGAATTAAGCCTCCTGAGATCTGACATCTTATTTGCAAGATAAAAAGCACGAGCAGCAGCCTGGATTGGGGATTGATGAATAATTCGGAGGTTTTACGTTACCCTTCCTGGGTTTATAATAGTTCCTTCATGGTCTGCATTGTTCTAAGGTGATGAATCACCACCGGGTTTCATCGTGTCTTCCCAGCACAGCCACTTTCCCCGATTTTAACCTTTCTCCTCCACCAGTTCCAGCAAAGCACAACAAAAATTATCTCTCAGATCAGCTTGTATCCATCCAAAACCCCCAAGGGGCACAAAAGCAGCTACAATTTATTAGCAGCATCAGTGTATTTTACTGCTCATCTAAGAATGTCATTAATATTCTTTCATCACCTTCTCTACGGCTTTAAAACTTGCTTCATAATATTGAGCTCACGGCTGACCAGGAGTGAGCAAAATTTAAATTGTTTTATTCCTCAGAAAATCCATGTGTGTTTTTTACATTTTGGCATCATGTCATAACTTCTCAGAGGACGGGGTGTGAAAAAAACCAAAACTGGATTTAGACGTTTGGGAACGTTTCATTTGTGTTTTTTTTTCCAATAGCGCATTTTCTTACTCCAAAGGTGAAATGATTTGGAGATGTTGATTAAATTACTCCCCTGTCACTGGATTCTGAGTCAGTTCAAAATTGCTTTATTATTGAAAAATAATATTTCCCTCCATCAGCAGGTTCCTGCTGAGGGTGGTGCCCAGGACCTCAGCACGTTTGTCATCTTTCTGCCAGGCTTGAATTCCTTTCCTCTCTCTCTCTTTTGTGTATGAAAATGGCAATTTCCACGGGAATATTGTTCCAGTGCAGCATTGCCAGCCATGGCTGCTGCTTTTTATGGACTTACTCCAGCTATAGGAGCACACCAGAAGGTTTCTGCCACAGCCTCATTGAGCTACACCACGCAGGAAAGAGGGAGGGATGGAGGGATGGAGGGCAGGCACCCCGTGGCCAGGGCAGAGGAGCATATCACTGGGAAAGCAGGACTTTACCTATTTCATCAATTTTCTCCTGTTTCAGTGCACTTGGAGCTCTCATTCCTAATTGCTTTCCCTGTTGGCTTGGGCCCAGAGGCTTTTTGTGTGAGGATCTGCCCCTGTCCTGCAGGAATTGGGTGAGTTTGGAGCTCAGAAGTTATGGCTCAGGATGGTCCACAGGGGAGGCACCAGACCCCTCATCTCCCCCACAAGCATCTCTCTGACTCTGGGTCTTGTGGCCACCCCTGAGCTGTCTCTGATGAGCAAATCATCACTCTGCTCTGCTCACAGACACCCTGTGGGGGTCCCCCAGATGCACCCCCTTCCCTTGGGGGAAGAAGTGCTCTAGCACTGCCTGTGGTCCCTCACATGCCATGGGAGATTTGGGGTTTGGTGGGACTCTTAATATGGAGACTGGAAAGGGGCAATTCTCCAATGGCCAGACCAATTCTCAATCCAGCAAAATACTAGTTTTTTAATCTGTGTACTTGTCATGTAAATTAGTGTCCTCCCAGAGCTGCAACACAGGTCTGGGTTTTAATTCCAGCAACTAACAGCAACATAGCAGGGAAGGACATTCATCATCTTGAGTAATGGATTTTCTATGACTAATATACTTGCTCCTGCATTCTTCAAGGACATGTCTTGACTCTCCCTTCTCTCTCTTCCTCCCCTGGAGGCACAGAGGAGTCCAGCTCTCCAGAGCTCACAGCAGCAGAGCGCTTCCCATGGAGGGGAGATGCTGTTGGGTTTCCTCCCAGCAGACCTGAGTGTAGGAGCTGCTTGTGTTCTTCTGATTACCTGAGTGAAATGCAGAGCACAGGGGGACAAAGGAATGGGGGAAGAGCTTCCCTGTGTGGTTTGGTTCTTGTCTGGTATCCAAGGGGGTGGATGGTGACTGCTGAGAGCCGAGGAGAGCTGTTGGCCCTACAGCAGCAGGGAGATGGTTCCAGCAGGAGTGAAACTGAGCTCTGTGTGATTATTGCAGTAAAAACATCCCCTCCTTTAGAGCTGGACACCACCTCCAACGAAACCCATGGTGGTGGGGAGAAGCTTTTAACATCCTCATTGGAATGGTAGCAGCAGGGAAGGTAGAACTGGGTGGGAATAGCTGGGGATCCCAGTGGATCCCCTCCATCCCATGCAGGAATCAGAGCCTGGTGTGTGAGCAGAGCGAGCTGGGAGGAGGTTCCATCACTGACACGAGCAGCAGCAGCATGTTGATGGATGATCCAGGCAGTCAGGGTTTCTCAGGCACAGTCCCTGCCTCCACCACGCTCGGCCAAATGGTTTAATTTATCCCCGACTCATTTTCATTCCATGTAAAACCTGGGGATGTTGATACTCTTTGGCTTCACAAGACACAGTGCAAATGAATTATTATTTGTAAAGCGCTGCAGGTGCTCTGGGTGAAAGGGAATGTTGTAATTGCAAAGCAACGCTATTAAGTGGCAAATTGGATGAAACCTTTTACTAAATGAACTGTGTTTCAAAACACTGCATTTGCAGAGGCTGTTCCTTTGTAAAATGGATCTCCTTCTTAAATGTTTTCTTGCTTTAATCTTAGTTCTTAAAGAAGATTTACAGTCTCATCAAGTCCTGCGAGTCAATGTTAAATTATTGTAATTTATTCCACATTATGTTACGTTAGTTTTTGCCACATATGGTATGTTACATTAATTTAGCTAATGTATGCTAATTCTGTGCTAAATTTAAGTCACAATACCCAGATAGTATGGAGATTGATGTCTTAGAAATTAATGTAATAATAATAATAATTAATAGTAATAATATGAAGGCTTTGGCATTGCTGCTTTGGAATCCCTGAATGTTCCAGCTGAGTTTATTGTAGTTTTGTAACATGACTCGCTAACTACTCAAAGAGAAAAGAAAGAGATCTTGTCTCTTCTTTATGGAGCCATATATCAGCCCTATAAAACACAATCCCAATCCTTGATAGCCCCGTTGCAGCAAAAATTGTTAGTCTCTGTGGCATAGGACCTCCGAGCTCAATAATCTTTTATGCCTGTAAACTCCACAACAGCTGGACATTAAATCTCTGGATTAATTCAACAAGTTTCTGCATTTCTCTCCACCCAACCCCTTTTATTTTTTTTTTCCTTAGGCAATGTAATATTTAATGACAGGGCAGGATTCTGGCTCTCTCCATCCCTGCGCTGGCACTGAAGGGTGTGATGCCAGCACGTTGCTTTCCATCCTATTTTCCATCAGATCCAGCCCCCTGTGCAGTGTGGCAGCTCCCAAGGGGGCTGAAGGTGGGGGAAAAGGCCCACCCAGGCACCCTTTTTCCCCTTCTGGAATCCACCATTGCCTGAATCAGTTGGAATTTTGCATGTGAAGATTTAACTGTCACACTGTGGAGCGAGGAGGGTGCAGCCCCTTCCCTGGAGCCCTCCAGGGCTGGTGGCTCTTCAGAAAACACCCTAAACTGCGTTTTCTGGTTGAAATTCCCATTGTGCAAACTCTTCCTGTTAAATCTGTCCTGCATTCGCAGAGTTATTAGCCTGCACGTTAATTACAACAGGCTTTGATTAAAGGCAGGGACCGTAAAAGCAGATTAACGTTCTCCTGATTTTAAGCTTCTACGTGAAACTGGTTCAGAAAAACCCCCCCGTTGTTTCAGGAAAAACAAATCCTGTACCTTGCTGTGGGCAGAGCCTGACCCTCCCTGTAATCCCGTGTCCCTTTGCTGTGCTGAATTGATGGCAGCTCAGAAGAATTTCCTCCGTAGCTCTAAGCCTTTTTGGTGTTATTATTTAAGAATATTTAATCTCAAGGACAACAAATAAATATGAAATCGCCGTTGAGCCATTTGTCCCACTTTGGTGGCTGAAAGGCTGTTGTTGCCAGGGAGGGAGGAGGAAGGCTGGGTCAGGAAATGGAAATAAGTGGTGAGAAGGGAAACCAACAGCAGATCTGTGGCTGAGGGGAGCTGTGATGAGCCCCCAGCCCTCCCCTGGAGAGAGGACACAGCCTTGATTCTGGGCTTGATTGCAGGGAAGAGGTGAGAAATTGGGGAGATTGAGGCTGTTCAAGAACATTCCCTGAACAAACTCAGGTTTGAACTGTGCCCTTGACTTCTCAGTCCCATAAAAAGTTGTGGCAAGAGAAAAAGAAGAGGGTGCTCAATCCCTCTCCCTGCTTCTCTCTAAGAAAGCTGAGCTTCTCCATCATGAGCCATCCCTCTCCCAGCCTCGGGAATTTCTGATTTTAGAGTGAACAACATGTCTCTGTGGGGCTTCAGACCTGCTCTTTTCTATTTATAATCACAGGGCAGCCTGTTGGACAGTTTAGAGCCATGTTTTGGTGGTTTGGAGCCATTTTTTGGCCCTGTGCAGGTGGAGAAAGCTCTCACACCTCTGAGACGAAACTACAAGGATCCCAACTGGCATCAGTGGAGCATCCAGTGCTCTTCTCCAGGGTCTCCACTGTGTCCTCTGCCTGTCACTGCCACATGGGAAACCCACAAGGCAGCAAAATCGCTCTTTGCTCTCACAGCAGGGACCTCCTGAAGCCTCTGACTCACATTCCTCTATTTTTTTCTGCAGAATGGAAATGGCTTTTGTTCCAAACACGATATTTGCAAACTATTGGAAATCTGTTCCCTCAAATCCCGGGCTGGTGTGAATAATAGATTTTGAAAATTTGGTGCAGGCAACACAAGCGTGTGGGATGATGAAGCGAGCAATATAACTTGACCTGAGGCCCGTGTCTCAGTGGCCCTGCAGTAACTTGCCTGGTGACAATGACAGAGATTTTATAAATGAATCTATTTGTTATTGGCAGGGCAGGCACCAGCACGAGCAGGAAAATCAGACTCCCAGTAGACATAGCCGTGTCTGTTCTACGCTGTTGGCTGACAAAATATTATGTGAAATCTCTGTGTAGGCATGGAGCATCTTTGCAGGATGGGGCTCATCTGATCTGCCTTGCTGGGGGCTCAGGCTAAAGGGCACCCTGAATGTCCAGGTGGGCCATTGGTTTCTTCTTCCCCCGGGTGCTGGATCTGCTGGGATGCTGGAATTTGGTCCTGGCAGCAGATTAAAGTTATTCATGACAGTGACCCCTCAAGGAGTTGTTTTTTAGACTCACAGACCAGAGAAAAGGACCCTTTAACTCTCCTTTCTGGGAGTAGCTGAATTTTCTGCACCTGGCCCAGTTCCCCAGGCCATGGAGGGAGACAAAGCCCTCTCTGGGTTTGCTTTTTGCTGCAGATTGAGGCAATGACAACAGGGTCTCAGGGAAAAGGCTCCTGTTTCCCCAGGCACTGGGCTCAGGGGCTGGCAGGCAGTGGGAGCTCTGACAGAGCCCTAGCTTTTCGAGAAACCAGCTCCCACCTTCACTTTCTTTCTCTTTCTGGCAAAGCCTCTGATGGAAATGGATTTCAGCTCCTCCTGCCAGATGGTGATGTGAACCAAGGGCTGCAGACAGAGATCGCCTCCAGGCTGAATTTAAAATGCCTCAGAACATTTTATTTTTGTCCAGAAAGCCCTGTAAGAGCCACTCAGCTCCTCTGCACTGAGCCATCCTGTGAGTGGTCCCCGGGATGCTCAAGGAGCTTTTCCAGCAGAGCCTTTTGCTGCTGCAGCCATCAGTGGTGGCTGGTATTCACCAACACTGGAATTCATTTACCCAGACAGCTTGTACTGACCCAGCATGACCCACTGCAAAGGCTCTCTGTATGATAGCACAGCTTTTTCCACGACCGCAGTGCTGTCCTGGGAAGCAGGGGCTGGGTTACAACCCCTGGATTCTCACCCAGGACTCTGCTGTAAGTGCCAAGAAAATCTAGAAAAATCCATTATCTCACTGGAGTTATTTAGCAATCTCACACCTCGGGCAGCCCAGTGCTGGAGACCTTCCCAAGGGAGGGCTGGGAATGGGTTAGTGCCTGCAAAACCACTTCTCCAAAGCTGTCTGAGAGCCCTGCTCATAACAAACCATTCCAATCAGATGCCTTGGAAAAAAAAAAAAAAAAAAAAAGGATGTTCATCCTCGGCAGGGCTTGAGGTAAAAGGACATTTATGCAAAGCAATGATCTGCTGTTTACCCAGTTTTCTGTATTCCCCGCTCTGCTGCAGGTGATATTTGCTCTTGAGTAGAAGTTCCTCCCGAGCTCGGGTCCTGCCATGAAGTCATGTTCCTGCATTTATGACATCAGTGGTTGCTATGGAGGCGGTGTCAAAAATTCCTCTTTTATTATTGTTTAAAGGGAATTATTCAGTGCGTTCCAGATCAAAAGCACTGGGATCTTGGGACGTGCCTCTGAGCGGCAAAGAAACTCAAACAAAGCCCAAAAATAGCAATATTTGGATAAGCTGGATGACAGCCAGATTGTCCTGTGCTCATTTTCCTGTCTACATTATTCAGTGCCTTTTTGAAGCTGCAGGGAGTTAATTTAGGATCTGAGATGCATCTTCCCAGGAGTTTTCCATGCACAGGGCACAGCCCCAGCACTCAGCCACCTCTGCATCCTGTGGGATGGTTCAGCCCCCTGCCCTCACTCACTGAGCCATGTGCTCATCTGCACGTGTTTAACACCACTGGCTTTGATGAGAGTCTTTCTTCTGCCCAGTCTCTTCAGGGACAGATGAGATGTGGTACCCAAATATCCCTGATAGCAGCCCACTTCCATAAAGGACCTGGGTTTTGATAGTGTACGAGAAAATTCTGGAAAACTCATCCCTAGAAGTGTTCAAGGCCAGGTTGGACAGGGTTTGGAGCAACCTGGTCCAGCAGAAGGTGTCCCTGCCCCGTGTCCCCAAAGCTGAGGCCTTCCAAGAGCTGCCTGCAGGTGTGGAAGCATTTCAGTTGCTTCCCTGGAGGTCCCTTCCAAGAAGGAGGGAGGACAAAACATGCCACTGATGATGAGGATAAATGCTCCTCTCAGCAGAGTGACACTCAGCACCATTTGTATTCATTGCTGCCAGACCATAGTGGGTTGGCCTGGTGATGTCCTGCTTCCAGACCATCTGGAAATGCGATTTTGCAAACGGCTTTGATTCCCTGAGCAGCTGGTTGGGAGTGCCACCCGTGCTTCCCAACCCTCTCCCGGAGACAATCCACGTGGCTGGGTTCGCTTCTCACCCATCTCGCCACCTCCCCTCACTCCAAATTGTCATTCCGGGCCACTTCTCCAAAGAAATTGGATCTGATGTTTCCAGTCAATGCAGTTAAGGAAGACAGATGCCAATGGGATGGATATTTCACAGCTCTCCCAAGCTCCCTGACCATCAATATCATCTGACTCTTATATCAATACCAAAGAGATCCCAAAAAGAGCAGGGGCATTTCAACAATACAACGCCACACATCACTCTGGCTCAGCCTGTGCAGTGATTTTTTTTTTTTAGGTAATCAAATGTTTTTTTCCCTAAATGAAGGGTAATTTCTTGCTAGAATAAACCCTTTCCATTAGGAAAATATAAAGTGTGGAAGATTAGGTGGTTTTGTGTGTGCGGTGGGGCTTTTTTTTTTTTTTTTTGTTAAGGCAAAGCGTTGGAATTACTACTCATCATCAAAAATAGAGGGCTGTTTGGAGGCTGCATGTGAGAAAATTGCCAACTCTTATTGAATATCTTATTTAGTTGCAAAGTAGAGGAGAAAGTAAATAAGAAGCTCTGCAAAATATCTGCATCTCTGGCAATTTCCTTGTGGGCAATCACACACACCGCCTACGGTCTCTGCAATAAATTGTAATCCCAGTCGTTTGCTTCCTCTCCTTATGTACATACATTACATTTTTGCTCAGCAATTTTGACTTCCACCCACTTTTGTGGATGGGTGGAAAGAGGGGGAACAGAGAATAAAAGAGAAAAAAAAAAAAAAAACGAGGCCGTATTTTCATGGTGACGAATTGCAGGTGACGTTTTATTTCCAGCTGGAATGCCCAATGATATATAAATGTTTGTGGTGTTGTCTCCCCAGGGGAGCCAGTCTGGGTGTTTTATTTCAAATTTCCCTGTGTACAAGGTCTGTGATGTTTCTGAGGCCAGATGGAGCTGAGGGGAAGGAGTTGTCCTGTAGGACTGTTGGAGGAAACAAATAATAGGCTGCTATCGAGCATTGATTTGGGTTGTTGTGCTCTTGTTGGCTTCTTCCCTGTTCAGTCAACCATTATTAAAGTGGTTTTCTGTCAGGGGAGCCTAAAGAGCCTTCATCACTACCTGCTGAATTCAGGGCTGTTCTTTCCCACGTGGGTAAGGCCAGAGGAGAGGGAGGTGCTGAGGTTGGGGGTGTTCCTGGAGCACACCAGTTCCTGAGCACCCCCTGGGGACACAACCATCACAGCATCCCTGAGAACCAGCCTCCCATTTTTGGGTAATCACCAGGACAGTCACCTCGTGAGCTGCTTTCTGCAAGCTCTTGGTGAGGCTTCTGAGCTTCACCACAACTTACCGAAATCCTGATTTTTCTGCTTGAAACCTGCTGTCCAAATCTCTCAGCTTTCTGATGGGCCATCCCCAGGGCTGTCTGTTTTCCTGCCTTCTTCCTGTGCAGGGAAACACAACCCTGGGCATTGTTTAAAGATGAGTGATTGGGTTTGTGGTGGAGGCAGGACTTTGTCTGGGCACCTCTGGCTTGAAACCTCAGCTAATTCAGCCTTGTCTTCACTGCTTTCAAAGCATTAATTCCAGTCTTCCCACATCTGTGTGTTTCTGGCCAGATCCTCAGTCCACACAGCTCAGGTTATTCCATCAGCCCATCATCTTCCAAATCAAACATGTCAGCAGTGTCTCACATGGGCTGGACCTCGCTGGGTCTAATTTGCAGATCTATGGTAGCTAGATTAAAGTTTGCTAAAAAAATAATAAGTAGAAACTTCAAGGGATCAGAAGAAGTTTAAATTGAAATACTGTGTCTAACCTGTGCTAATCCTCCCCCACTGACAGTTTTAATTACCCAAAGATATTAAGAAAAAGCCGTGTTTTGTGCCTGCAGTCTTTAATTATGATTTTAGGCTTCCTTAAAGGGACAGCCCCAAGGGAGCAGTTTAAATTAATACTCTGAGATGGAAACCCACTTCCTTTCTCAGCCTTCTGCTCGTCTAATTGTCCTCAGTAAGGTTCCCATTGACTGCAGCTGCCATTAGATCAGACCCCAAAAGGCAGAGGGCAACCTCAAAACCCACCGAAGCAACAAAAACACCACCAGGGTTGGTCAGAGTCCAAGCTGGAGGCCTCTCTGGCAGACACATTTAGATGGATGTGTTGGAGGATTCATGCCATTAACTGCAGGAGTGAAAGCACTGGAGGAATATCCATATTCTCAGAGTTTACACTTCACTGAGAGTTTTTACTGCGAGCTCCAAACCCATCATTTTTTCCCCTGTTTTCTCCGGACCAGTGAACGTTGGACCAAACAAGCCCCTGCTGTTCCCCGCTGGTCGTGGTGGGATGTAGGTCTGTGAGCATCACTCCTCCCTCCTGGCTGGCACCACTGGGTATTGCATAAGGCACCTCTGAGACTGCAGAAAGGGAATTTAATTTCCAGGACCAACAGCCCGGAACCGGAATTTTACAATTTCAAGCCTCAAGGGGTTCGTCGAACTTACCATAAAGATTTTATGACCCAAGTCAAAAAATCACTCAGCTTTATACTTTCCCCAGTCATGTTACACTCCTTCGGCTCAGCCTCAGGGCTGAGCCTGTTTTTCAAGCATCAGGAGCTGTCAAATCCATCCGTGGGCAGGGGAGGATGTGAGCGCATGGGACACCAAGGGAGCTACGGTGTTTCTAGGTCACCGGAGATGGAGGTTAAGGAGCTGACAAACCTGCTAGGTTTATTCTTTAAAATCCAGGTTTTCCCCCAGAGCAGCAGGAAGAGGAACTGTGCAGAGTAGAACTGCTGGCCACGACATCGAGGTGCCCGACTCGCAGGGCACGGAGTCAGGTCCAGCAAGGTGGAGGTGGGGAACCTTCCACGTGCCATTCCTTTTCCAACAGTATTTGGTGGCTGGGGCAGAGGGGTGTTTCTGCTGCCAGAATGTCCACAGCCTCCCTGAACAGATGGAGACAGCGTGCAAATGAGGCAGATGTCCAGGCGTGTGTCCTGTGCCTCCTGACTCCGCACCCCGACCTTGGCTGCCCCTCCCGGCTGTTGTTTGGTGTTGGCTGAAAATCGTTCGAAAGCTGCAGCCCCGATCCAGCAGATTTTGGAGGTTGTCCAGCACATCACTCCCTGGAGCCACCTCAGTGCCTTGTTTACTTGTGTGGTTCCCGGAAAGCCACAGGAGGGACTTTAAGTCGGTCTGAGAGACGTCCTGCCTTCCGCGGGCTCTCCAAGGAGCCGTCGTCTCTGGCTGGTGCAAGGCTGGTGGTGGGGCTTTATTCGGCGATTTGCTGCATCCTGATTCAGGCAAAATTCCCAGCAGTGCCTGCGGATGTGCCCTATCCTATTAATTTGATGGCAGTTGTATTTCGAGGGAAGGAAAAGAAAAAAAAAGAGGAGTTGCCTTTTTCCCAAACCGTCACTCTCCTGCACGCACGAGCAACTCGGAAATTAAAGCACCGCAACTCATCCTGCAAGGGCTGTTAACTTTACATCCTAATTGCTTAATTAAGCTGTCTTGATCCAGGTAATAATTGCAAACTTTCTATCCGGGAAAGGTTTGCCGAGTTAAGCAAGAATTGATGAAACATTTATGCTCCTGACAGAGCCTCCTGCCCTTTACTCCCTTCCGTTTGCCGGGAAAAGTCTCTGGGAGCGGAACGTCTTCCCCCTGACAGGTTTTATTTCCCCAAAATTGAAGCTGACATCGCCCCGACGGCCGGTGCCACAAACTGCTCCCAGCACAGCCATTCCCTCCCACCCGGGAGAGGGGACAGCCAAGGGACAGGAAACCTGGCTGGCTCTGCATTTACCTGAAAGGATAGTTGGGCACTTCGGAGGCAATAAAAATAGATTTAAGAGCTCGTCGGCGAAATTGCTTTAAAAGTGCCCACACAAAAGGCACGATACATATTTATCTGCTGCCCCTCCTGCTCCCTTCGCACCTTAGCCAGGCACCCCCGTGGTGTTGATGGAAAAGGGAGGGGGGAAGCAGAAGGAGAAAAAAAAAAAATCAACAAAAAGACCTTGTGGCAGCCTGTGAAATGCCCTCGCCTCGAGCTTCCACCATCCTTGCAAATCTTGATCATCCTAATGCAGGTTTAGATTGGGTATTAAGAAGGAATTCTTCCCTGTGAGAGTGGGCAGGCCCTGGCACAGGTTGGCCAGAGAAGCTGTGGCTGCCCCATCCCTGGAAGTGTCCAAGGCCAGGTTGGATGGGGCTTGGAGCACCCTGGGCTAGTGGAAGGTGTCCCTGCCCATGGCAGGGGGTTGGAACAAGGTGGTCTTCAAGGTTCCTTTCCACCCAAACCAGTCTGTGGTTCTGTGGGACCAGTGTGGGACCATCAGCTCCTTTGGGCAGTGCACCCCCCCCATATTTTTTTCTGAGTATGTTTTAGCACTGCTGTTCCAGTTACTTTTGTTTCCACAGCGGGATGAGGAGCTGTAATTTTTTTTTTTCCTGCCACTTAGAGATTCGGATCAGGAAGCAACTAGTTGAGGTTGATATTGTCATGGTCTGACTTTCTGGGAGCCTTCTGAATAAATTTCCCTTTATTAGACACAAAGACTGCCATTACTGCACCTTTATCCTCATTACTCCAGGGTAAGTGCCTACATAACCCATCTCGAGTTGTGCCTTGGTGTTCAAGGTCCCTCAGGGCTCCTGTTCACGTGTGTGAGAGCCAGGAGGGAACTGGGAGCCTTCCCCAGCAACCTCCTCGTGCCCGCTGCTGTCTCCATCTCCTGGAAGTCTGCTGAGCACCATAAATCAGAATTTATAGAATTAAAAATGATGAATTTCCTCGCGCCTGCAAATGAGGATGGATTCCTGTGATGAGTATGTTAGGTGAAAAAAATAGATTTTCCCATTTTGCGTGAGGGGGAATAAAAGGACATTTTTAAATTGTCTTTGCATTTTGAATGTTGGAGTCCTCCTTCCCTCCTTTCCTCCCACTTTTAGGGAGGAATGGCACTGCTGGTTTAGATGAGAGCGTTTATTCAGATGCATTTTGGAGGAGAAATCACTAGAACACTTTTTTTTTTTTTTTCCCCACATCTTCATGGCAGCAGAATTGGGTAGATCAGTGTCTCTCTGAAGTGAAATACCCCTGTCTGCAGGTGATATCAAGGGCTGTCTGATGTACATCTGTACCCACAGTTCAATACTTCCCCTCACTCCTCCTCCTCAAAGGGAGCAGGGGACAAAGCCGAAGTCGAGTTCACATCCTTGGGTGGTTCACCACTGATCCGTGGAGCTCAAAGGCTGACTGCAGGGAGGCCATCACGTGTTTGTCCCCACTGGCCTTTGAATTCTGGGACCTTCTGAAGTTCCTAACGCTGTGAGACTGCAGACCTGATCTGCAGATGTGAGTAGTGGAGGTGGCACAGGAGTTGGGAGGCTGAAAGCAAAGGGCAAGTCCAGGGGGATTGCCCTTTGGGGATTCCAGAGAGGAGAGGGGCACCCCAGGATTGCTCCAGATAGATATGAAGGGCAAACAGCCCCTCTCGTCTCTCAGCTCCATTCCTGCTCCTCAGTACCAGGGAAGGGGGTGTTGGCAAGCACAGAAATGCCCACCTGGTTAATCTGGTTACCTCCCCTTGTTTTCTGCGTCTTGTGGCTGCATCAACATCAAATGATGAAGCAAAGCTGTTGCAGAAGCCCCTAGGGCAGGGGAAGAGTCAAGTGCAGAAATCTATTTGTTTGGATTTCAGTCTGTTGAAATGAGGTAGAAGAGGAGAGGGAAAGGATGGGGACAGCACTCACATTCCCATTGTTTGCAGGTGGCTGAAAAGAGGTGGCTGAAATTCATGCAGGAGCATGAGGGAGCCTGAAGAACAAATATTGGCGTCTGTCCCTGCATGAAGAGGAAGTCTGAATCAGTTGGGGGGGGGGGGTGGGCTGCAGAACAAACCCCACCCCTCCTGCTCATTTCAGTTTTCTCAACATCTCTCAAGGTGACGAGCATCCTCCACCAAGACGTGGACGTGTCGAGTGTTTCAAAAGCCCAAACTGTCCCCTCTCATGTGAGGAGAAAGCTGTGTTGAATACACAGGATGAGAGTCCTGCCAGCAGTGTTTGCTGAGTCCAGTGAGGGACAGAGGCAGAGTCAGAACATGAAGAAAGTCAAGCAGACCAGGGAGGAGGCAGAGATCAAGGGTAGAGACTGAATTAGCTCCACCACCACCCAGCAAAATCAGCATTATCTCAGAGAGTCCCTCCCACAGCAGTGGGACCCCGCCAGGAGTGAGCTCCTGTAGAGTCTGGCAAAGGAAAGCTTTGCTAGTTTTTATTTTATTTTATATTACTCCATTCTGGTTTATTTTATTTTTCTGTCAAAGCCCATTGAGCAATTCAGGGTAGAGGCAGGTTTAAGTGCTCACTATCGATTTTCCCCCATATTGATGAACAGAGGGAGCAGAGAAGTTTGTGACAAGGTGAGTTCAGTCAAGGCACTTACAAAAACCAGTTATTGGCTGAAGCTGAAGGTCCAGGTCAGGTCAGGGCTCAGCAAAACCAGGGCATGAAACTCCAAAATTCTCAGACCTGAAAGAAAAACAGAGCAATCCCCCAGCTCATCCTGTCACTCAGCCCCAAACCAGGATTTCTCTTTTACTGCATTTTCTTTGCCTCTGTTAACAAAGGGGCTCTGGAAGCTGATGCTCGTGATGCAGAGCTGCAGAGGCATCATCCCCCGTGGCAGGGAGGAGGCTCAAGCCCCCGGGCTCCTCTTTTACCCCCCAGTTACTCACATGTTTTCCCTGTCCAAGGAGTTCCCATGTTCCCATCCCACAGCCAGCCACGTTCCAGCAGGAAAGCACATCTTGTCACCAGAGTCACAGCCACCAGCACAAGGCCACTGGGGTCACACAGCTCTGTTTAGTATCTTCCCACAGAGTCCATTGATCAGGTTTTATACACAGCAGTTCATCGTCATAAAACCCCAGAGACGATGGCACTGAAGATTTACACCCCCAGGCCCTCAGCCTTTCATGAGTCCAGCACGTTCCTGGCTTCCTCCCATCCCCCAGGGATGGCTCATCTCTGTGTGCTGCCCCAGAAACGAGCTTAGCACTCCCAGAATAACTCAGAGGGATCCCCAGAGAGAAGCCCTGACTCCCCTGGGCAGTGGGGTTGGAAAAGAGCCCCTTTTTCAGCAGCTCCTTCCCCCTGCAGCACCTGTGGGCATCTCCAGCCCTTTCCCCCTTCAAAGGAACGGTCCCAACTCCATCACTGGCACTGCTGGTCCCTGGAGATGCTGCTGTGGGATTTCCAGCTGCTGCCAGCAAGTGGTTGGGGTTGGGAAGGGAAGCAGTTGTGGGCACACACACTGGTTTGGTTTGCTGGTGTGGGGAATCCACCAGGGACGGCAGGAGGGGATGGGTGGAGGGTGGCCAGTGCTGGGGAGTGGCAGTGGTTTGGCATGGAAAGGAGAAGGGCCCTGGGGAGTGTCCAGCAGGACAGGACACCAGGGATGGTGACAGGGAGTGCGACTGTGGAATTGTTATTGTGGCATTTCAAGGTGCTCAGCAGGGTCAACCCCCTCTGCTTCCCTGCAGTGGGCACAGGCACAACACCCCAACAGCTCGAGGGAGACATTCCAGCCTGCTCACCCATTCCCCAACAATTTTCTTCTGCTAATAAAAAAAAAAAGAGCATCATTTATTCACCAGTCGTGTGAGAAGTTACCTTTAAAATCCAGCTGTCAGGAATAAAATGCAAATAGGTGCACACAGGGCAGCAAAAGAAGTGATCTGATGCCTTTGATTGTTCCTGCCTCAGCCTCGTAAATCATTGCTGCCTCAATCCTGTGCCCTGCTTGCTAATTCCTGCCATTACTGCTCCATTTATCCACTTGCATAGTTGGTTTGAATCCGAAATGTTGGTTTAATGTGGCGCTGATGAGAAGGCAGGCATTTACAGAGAGTACAGCAGCAACCTGGTTTGGGGAGAATACAGATTTTTTTTTTTTTCCCTTCAAAACAGTAATAACGCAAAAGGAAATAGCATCTCTGGCAGCAGCTTCAAAGGCAATTGGAACAATTTCGCTAAAGATTTCATCCTGTCTATAATCATGCACTTTATTCTTTTGATTTCACCTTCCTCTGATGCTCAGTGCTCGTCAGCTGAATGTGATGAAGGCCATGCCTTGGGGGAACACGGTCTTTCACCTGTTTCATGTGCAGAGATTGTGTCTCACACAAGGCTGGAATCATATTTAAAGTGTTCACACACGTGCCTGGGTTTACTTCTCCTTTGGGATGCAGCCCGTGGGATGTGGGAGGTACTCAGAGAGTGTGTGACAGACGCTGGGAGCTCTGTCCCTCTGCTGTGAGGACCATTCCTGGTGTCCTGGCATCAATGAATGCCACCTCTGTGTGAGCTCGCCCTGGTGCCAGGAGGAGCCCCGGCAAGGGCTGGCACTGGGCTTGGCATCCCTGCACTGAGTGTTTACCCTCTAAATGATGTGAGTGAGGAAGAAGGAGCATCCCAGTCCCATGTCCCATCTCCTCTCTCTCCTCCTCAATCCCCTGGTGCTGATGGAGCACCAAGATGAGAGGAGAACATCAATTGCAGCGTGGAGGCAGCTACACCCCCCTGTGCACCCCCTGTTCTCACTGAACATGAGCTGTCTGCAGTCTGAGTGAAAAGAGAAAAGGAAAAAATAAAAAAAAAATGAAAAAAATAGGATGGAGCCAGCTGGGACCAGACCCTTTTGATTCCACCACAGAACAGGAATGAGTTCATCCCCCCCAACAGCCCCTTCCCACCGGAGCAATCGGGCCCTAAAGCACAGCTAATTTCCCATCGACCACTGTCCCCCAGATCAGAGGAGGGCTTTTGATGAGGGCTGTTGTGAATCCCCCTCACACAGAAGGGCCAGAGCTGATCTCCTGGGATAGTGATCCCTGGTCCTGCCTGCAGGCAGTGGGGCTGGCATCACCTGCGGGAAGAGGAGTGGAAGATGCACTTCTGAGCACCGCAGCCAGGTGCTGTTCCAGCAGCTTTTCCAGCAGGGAGGAGGGGGCCAAGCCGTGGGAAGCAGCAGCATTTCCCCATCACCACCTGCTCGGGAAGGGCTGACCCAGCTGCTCTCCCAGCCACGGCACAGAACACCAGGCTGGCTCGTGTTTTCAAACTGAAACGAAATTAATTTTCTTCTGGAGGCTTCAGGAGGCAAAAACTAAAAGGCAATATTTACATTTTGCCTGCGATGTGTCACTCTGCGTGGGTTAGTCATCACTCCTCCTGCTCGGCCCTGCAGGTAACCGAGTGACAGGAGGAGGCTGTGACTCACCAGATGGGACACGTCTCTCCAATGTGACTTCAAACATGGGACATTAAAGAGGCGCTGTCACGTTACAGCAAACACCACTCCAGAATTCCAAGCAGCAAGCGGGAAGGAGAGCTGTGTGCCTGAGCACCCTGCCCTTCAAATCTTCTGGGGTCACCTTCTGATGACCCTGCAGTGACTTGTGTCTGGTCCCTGTGCTTTGGTGTAGGTGCTCTCTGGGTTTTTTCCAAACAAACAGCAAGAAATCCCAGTGAGCTGGAGGAACTCCCTTTCCCCACACTGAACCTGGCACAGTGTCCTGTCGTGCTGATGCTGCTCCTGCAAGTGCTTTGCCCTGATTCTCACGATGCACCGTGGCTTCCTCAGGCCAGGAGTGATCCCAGGGAGCAGCAACCACTCAATAAATGTGATAAATGTGCTGATAAATGGGACAGCAGTGCCAGGGCTGGAGCAGACCCGGGCAGAGTAGGCTGGTGCTCTGCAGTCACTACCTGACATAAATATGGGTGCTGACCTGGCACTAATTTGTCCATTAAAAATAACATTCCTACGTTGCAAAGCAAAAAGGGAAAGCAGGATGGGATATTTTCCAGCACTGATGTGTCAAGGGATTCCCCAGAAGCAAACAAAGGGCTGGACAGGCTCCCTGCATGTGCTGGGATCCACCTCTGTTGGTTTAAAATGACTCCTGACACTTTGCACCGCCTAAAAATCTGCTCCAGCCTTGGATACAAACCTGGAAGTGCTCAGTAACCCCTTCCCCAAAAGGCCAGCACTGGGGGCTTCCCGTCTGCCTCAGTTTCTCCACTTTTCCCTGGCACACCCAGGGGATGTAAAACCCTTGAGGGTTTGGCAAGGGGGTTGAATGCAAACATTAATACCCATCTACAGAACCATTAATTACTATTTGCCTGCTATTGTTGTTTGTTTTCTATCAGCACCCTTGCTCTGGTTCTCTTCTGAATCCCACTCCTGATGCCAAGCCAGGGATATTTTAGGAAATGCAGATTATATAATATTTACATCTGTGCCACTTGTTTATTCCTCTCTGTCGGTTAATTTTATTACTGCTCCTCTCTCACGAAAGCAGTGATTTGCAGAGCCAAAAGCATGCTACGTGATTTCAAGGATGCACTAATTTTAATAATTAAAAAGCTGCTGCCTTCCATCTGCCCGGGCAGGGAAGGAGAGGCAGCGGGAAGGCACAAGGCTCTCACTGGGAAATCCTTCTCTGCACCGTCTTGGTGCTCCCCCAGAACACGATGGGTTCTCACACTGTAGGTCTGGTCCAGGGTCTGAGGGTTTCTCTTGGTTTTCTTGCCTGAAAAGAGGAAAGAGAACCCAGGAAGGGAGAATTAGGGTTTGTTTTGGGGGCTTGGTGGAGGAGCTGAAAAACTTGGACTGACATAAAACTGCGTTTTCCGTTGGTCAGAACCATCCTTGACAGGAAAATCAGGTGTTTAGAGCAAAGCCAAGGTTCTGCTCCAACCAGCAATCAGTGGTTTCACCTCCTCTCAGGGCTTCCCCTCCAGTCCCGGGCTGGGCTCTCCCGCTCTCCCATTAAACCCAGTTCTCAGCATTTCTGATCAGTCCTGATTTAAAAGCTCCAGGCATTAACCTCCAGGCCTGAAGCCCCACATCGTTGCTCATTACCACTACAGAGCCCCGAGCCCTCCCTCCATCCCTCCCCGTGTTTGATAGCGCTCCTGTAGGATTCCCTCTCGGATCACAAAAGAAGCATCTGTAGCACATGGGGACGTCTAAGACAAATAATAGCAAAAGGTTAACAGCATTTCGTAGTAGAAACCCCCCTGGCACTGCTACCACATCTAAGCATGGAATCTGACGAGCATAATCCAAAGAAAATATAAAAGATGCAAATCAGAGCAGGCAGAGAGGACAGTAGGACACACGGCAGGGGGGATTTCTCTGTGGTGCAAGCTCTTTTCAGAGGAGCAGATGTCTGAGCAAGCAGGAAGGGGAAGAGGGGACTTGTTTATTGAGAGGAAAAATAATCTTTTAATTTGGCTCATGGATCAAAATCTGAAACTTCATCCCCACAGACCCTATTTTCCGGCATTTCTTCTCGCTAGTGCTTGCAGCAGAATCCAACAAAAGCTGTTTGCAGCCTCCTTTGGGACACCAGGACTCCAGAAGGCCACTGAGAGCTGGTTGGACCACGGCAGTGCCACCAAACACTGCTTCTCAGGGGACACTTTGTGGTGCCCAGCACTGCATCATCCCACACATCCATGCTCCAGCCTAATGGAGGGTGTAAAAAAACCCCACTGAGCATGATGTATGGCTCCCACAAGGCTTGGATAATTCCTGCCTCTCCTCCTTTCCTGCTTAGCAAGTGCTGCCTGGAAAATCAGAAGGTGATGCTGCTAAGTACACCGAGGGCTGCTTTCCCAGCCAGCCCCTAATTACACGCAACGTTAAGTGCAGGAACATTTCCAAGGCTCCTCTGAGACCAGGAGCAAAGGGAAAGGGGGACTGTTTTAATTGAAAAAACATCCCCGTGTCCAGGCAGGCCTGTTGTGTTTGTAGCGAGGCCGGGGTCGGTGTCACCGAGGCTGTGGCAGGGGTGGGCACCGACCCCCAGCACGAGCAGCAGCACAGAATCCAACAGCATGACCTGCTGCTGGTGGCTCAGGTGAGGAAGATGAGGACGTTTCTGAAGGGCTTTTCTCAGAGCCAGCCAGCACGGACGGGGAGCTGGCAGGGAGCCACGGACCCAGCAGCGCTGCCGCTCCATCCCTGCCACCCGAATTAATCAGAGCTGCATCAGGAGCAGTGCCCAGGCAGGTGCCCGAGCCCTTTACGAGCTTCCATATCAATTTGGCTGGCAAAAAAAAAAAAAAGAAAAAATCACAGAGCAGCATTCACCTCCCCTCCCTGCTCTCCTCAGGTGCTCGGGCTGAGTATGCCGGAGCCCAGCATCCTTCTGGCAGGGTGACCTGCTCCTGCTGCTACTCGGAGTTGTCAAGAAAAGCCCTTTTCTCCAAGCAAGACCCGAGAGGACACCTCCTCACATGCTTCAGGATCACAGAGCCACCTGATAGCCAAAAAGGCAGCAAATAAATAACAATCAGAGAGAGGGCAAAGCCAGCCAGCACAGTGGGGCTGTGTCCTCCCCACCGGCACACGCAGTCCATCACTGATGTTTTTCCTTTTTTTGTATTTACTTAAGGACAGAAAAGGCAACTTTGCTCCTGATCCCAAATCAGTCCAACTCTCTCTTCTTTCATACATTAATTTAATTTCTTACTATTAGAGGAGGGAGGTCAGACTAGATGACCCCACTGTGGTTGCTCCCAACCTTACCCATTCTGCGATTCTGTATCATCAACAAAATGAATTCATAGTCTGGTATTTTCAAATAAAGAAAGGGTTATCCTGAAAAATTAAAATTTTGAGTTACAAGTCTCCAAAAGGGTTTCAACTTTTCTTCAGCAGGGGAAAAAAAAATCTATTTTTTCCTATAAAAAAACAGATTGTGTTTGCCATGAGGGTGCAGATTGCAGTGATGTTCCCCAGCCTGTGTCTATGGCAAAAAAAAAAAAAAAAAAAAAAAAATAAAAATGTTTGCCAAAGACATTTCTCTTCAGCCCCCACACAAGCTCCCTCTCTGCTTAGCAAAAGGGAATTTTCCCATTTTATAGGAGGAAGGAAAATATCTTTGCTGTTATATCACAGCAGCAGCCACACAAACCTATATGGGCCAAGCATTTTCCCCCTGAGAGCCCCTCTAAAGGAGGTGTTCTTTTGACACCAGTTACACGTGGAAAAGTAATGAGTTATGTTAATTGAGCTCATCTTTGCAAATTGATATTGCTCCTGCAAATAGACAAAAAAAATCCCCTTAAATATGTTTGCATATCATCTGTATGGACCCCATATCCAATAGCAACAGGGTCACACCGTGGTTCAGCTCTCCCATCTTACTGCTGAACTAAGGGAGGCAGAGCTTTGACTGACGGGAGCTTTGACCTTCGTTATTGCAGGTGATAAAAAAATCCCATCAGGAAGGACCTGCTCTTCTCTATCAGCCCCACTGCACCGCCCAAGCCTGGCTACAGGAGACTCCAGGCTGAATTTAGACTTGGAAAGTGCATCTCTGGATGAAGGGACTGGTTTGTTCTGTTCCTTCTGCTCCTGCCCTCCCTTCCCCAGTCTCAGGTTTCACAACCCAGAGTGATTTTGGTCCACGCTCGAGGCAGGTCATCCTGGTACAGCCCCAGCGTGGCACATCTGCCAGCAGGAAACCCCCAATTATGGTACTGAGCAGTTCTGAGACCAATTATCAGGGTCTGAACTTTAGGAGGCTGTTTAATTGAAGAGCTGAAGGACACGAGCCTGTCTCGGTGCTGCTGAGCCTGGAGGCACCAGAGTGGTGAACACAGATCATGAATTTTAACTGGCTTTGCTGACCCAGCAACCCTGTGCCCACAGGGCTTTTGCAATCAGGAGGTTTTCATGTTGATGTGAGCCCTGAGAACCTGCCTGAGCCTCCATTTATGGTGTTTATTTCTGATATCAACAGATATTAGCAGATACACAGCAAAGAATCCTCACAGAATCACAGACCAGTTTGGGTTGGAAGGGACCTTAAAACTCACCCAGTTCCAACCCCTGCCATGGGCAGGGATTGTTTCCACAAGGCCAGGTTGCTCCAAGCCCTGTCCCAGGTGTGGGACACTGTGAGGTGTCTCTCTGTAATGTTGGTGCCCTCCCCGCCCTGTCTCGTTACTGAACACCCACTCACTCCTTGGAGCTCCTGGGCACATTTTTTGTGAAGCCAGGGAAGTTTGCCACAAAAACGCCTGCTTCCAGATCCTATCGATCCGAGGGGAGGGAGATGGAGAGCATTAAGTATTTAAATGGAGACAAGTGAGTCTGTGTTGCTGTGACACCCAATAACTTCCCAGCCAGCACCTCAATTCCTAGTAAGGTTAAAAAAAAAACCCCATTTGTCCAATCAGTCATTAATGAAGCCATAAATCATTAGGAGGATAATTCTTCCCAAATTGAATTACTCCTTTCAATTACCTTGCTTTTTTTTCTTTTCTCCTCCTTTCCTTTCATTCCTTCGTTCCCCAAGGAGCTGAGCAGAGTCAGTGCATTGGAATTAGACTTAACCAGGTGGATGCTGCTCTGTAACTTGTTGACTTCTTTCCCTTTCTGGTCCCTCAGCTGTTCTTTTTCTCTGCAGACTGTGGCAGGAGAAAATGAAAGTCGTGATGACAAAGCCCATGGATTCCCCCGAGGATAACTCAGTGAGGTTTGGGTTTTTATTTACCTTTGTATGGAATGAGTCCTGCTGGAAAACGGAGAGCAGGAGCCTGTCTCTGATTTTATCTTAATGAACATTACTGATCCCTGAGCTCCAGCTCGGAGCTTTTCACACCTTATCACCGACAGAGCCAGGCTGAGACCTGATAAAGAGACACACAAAACAAGATTTAATCTGCCCGACATTTCTGCACCGCTGCCTCATCCCTAATGGAATCTTTACTTGTGTGCAGCCTCACAGCAAACCAGGAATGTACAAGTGGCAGGTGCAGAGCAAAAATCTCCTGGTCCTACCACGCTTCGTGCTCCAAGTCCCAGGGACCAAAACCTTGGGTTATTCTGTCAAAATGAAAAAGGGAAACCCTGGTGTATTTTTAGGAATTTCCTTTTTCCTTCTTCATTTCATGTTTCCCCCCTGAAACACGTAACATATATCAATTTATCCCCAAACCCAGAGACCTCCACGTCCTGCAAAGCAGAGACACGACCCTGACAGATTTTTTTCCACAAACTTCATTTACTTTTCCATTCTCCCCTGACATTCATAATGGGGTTAAAAACAATGTCTCAGTTTCTTTCCTTGCCCTCTGCACTGACCACCATCAGCTCTCCCACGCTGTACTTGAAAAAAAAGTTAATTTTTAATCAATCTCTTCCATCCTGTTTGATATTCATTATTCTTTTCATTGCTTCTTAACTCAGCTGAGTTTCTTACCTTCTTTTTATGCAACTCAGCCTATTCTCCATTCACTAAATCCTCTGAATCCCTGAATTGCATTTTTGTTATCCTTGTTGTTATTGCTTACATCCAGTCTTGGCCATCGTGGCATTTAGGTTGTTTTTTTTTCCCTGAGGTTTAAATTTTGTCTGTGCGTGTGTGTATGGATATATAATACATAATTTGCTGAGCAGCATGCAAATTGCAGTCTCAGGGAGAATGGCAACCTGCACATTGCCAAAACGAGCATCAGTGAAATATGGGAAATTAATTTAGCCCCACGAAGTAGATAATTACTATTTTGCAGATTGAGAAAGTGGGGCATAAAGAGATTAAGGCCCAAGGACCCAACCTAGCCAAAACCCAATCATATGCTTAATTTAAAGGAGATTAGATAGTTCCCTAAAAGCCAGCAGGAACAGTCATTGCTTAATATCAGGCACACGTGGAAATGTTCTGCTGAGCAGAGCCAGGGTGGTGCTGGGACAGAGCTCAGTGAGGAGGGGTTTGTGCAGACCCAGCTCTTACAAACCTGGGCTGGAATTCACTCCCAGGGACCCCCCAACACCATGACAGCCCCTGTCCTGCCTGTGCCTGAACTGCTGCCGATTTTCCAGATTAATTGCTATTACCTACTAATGTGTGTTAAATGCATTGAGGTTCTCAGTTAAGCAGCTTTAGGGAATTATACAAGAATTAATATATTATAGATGCTGCCCCGTGGGGTTAATCCAGCCACGTTTTTACTGCGTGTGAAACAGCCCAAAAACGTGCTTTTCCCTCCTCCCAGGGCCCTCCAGGACAGGAAAAGCTCCCTGTTCTCCTCCACCCTGCCTGCTTTAGCAGTATTAGGAGTAAAACCTCCATGGAAAGCAGGAGCCCTTGTTCCATCAGGGATGGAGAGGGTCTGAGTAGCCTGTGCAGGAGCTGCAGCCTGGATGGAAGCGGATAATGGGGGGATGATGATGATGATGATGATCCCACTGCCTGAGTTCTGGAAGCCCCAAATGCCAAACTTGACATATTGGAGACACATTTGGTGGCCTCTCCCCGAAGTTTCACCCGCCTTCCACAGCTTTGGAGCTGGCCTGACATTTCAATGCTGATTTCTTTTTTTTTTAACATTTTGAGAACAGATGAGAGCACAGCAAGGCCATCTCCTCCTCCCACAGCAGAGCTGGAGTGCAGGTCCTGGGGAAGCTGCGTGTTTCATCTACACCCTCATCCACCACGTGTTCTTCACACATCGCTCCTCGGCGATGGCCAAGGCTGCTGTGGTCCATCTAACTTGTCATATATCTTTCAAACTAATGTACAAATACAGTTTTACATAAAATACCAGAGCAGAAGAGTTATGGCAGTCCTGTAGGAAAGTAATACCCATCTTAACAAAGTGTGTAAATACATATTTATCTGCGAGACTGGAATCAGAGAGGCTGTTCTGGTCTGCTGGAGAAAAGAAATACACACTTTAGGACTGTCTAGGTACATAATTACCTTAGAGAGAGAGCGAAATAAATCATCAGTGTCTTCTTGCTGTCCTGAGCTCTCCTTAACTCCTTTGCCAGCAATGAGTATCCCCAGGCTCAGTGCAAACCCACCCAGAGCCTGGGAGAGAAACCAGTAACAACCAGTATGCAGAGTGGTGGGGCAGGACCCTTCCTCTGAGCTTTGGAAATGCCTCTGGAAGCATTTGGCTCCTACCCAGCACGGGATGTATTTATTGTTACTGATGGAACGAGACGTTGAATCTACAGAGACAAAGTTAAGTGAAGGAGAATCGATTCGGGAAAGATACACCGGCTTTACCTGCCTCCCGATGGCGCCTGACGCACGGGGAGGGATTTGACGGCTCCAGGTCCAGCTCTGAGCCGGGTTTGGGGAATGGTTTTACCATCCCTCTCCATCCTCCCTGCCTCTGCTGCTGCTCAAGACATAACCTCGTCTGCTAAAAGCTGAGCTCAGCCGTTTTGGGGCGTTGCAGCCGTTCCGTTTCATATTAAACTCTGCCCTTTGTCCATGAGGAGTTAATGAAGAGATGGAACGGACGCCTTAATGAGCGGCCAGTCGATGAGGTGCACGGTGCAGCCTCCAGTCGATACCACGCTGACAACGCCCTCGTGGGCATCTGCAGCGAGAACTCCTCGTGTCTGCAATATGCTTATAACCGCTATTAATTATTTATCGGCCTTTCAGAAAACGCTTCCAAGTGGGTCCCAGAATAAAAGGCTGCTGGTTCCTCTTCCAGTCTCGCTCTCTCCCTCTCCGAGCAGGCACCGGGGAGGGGCTGCATCTCCACACCCTCCCTCCCAAACCTGTGGCCAGAGCTCTGAGCAAGGACACGGCTCCTCTCCTTCGTGTCTTGGCTGTTTCCTGAGCTGGTGGAAACAGGCTCAGCTCCGGATCCGCAGCGCTGCGAGAAGGCTGGAGCGCCGCAGCACCGGGGGATGTGGCGGGGAGGACCACACAGGCAGGGATAAACTTAGCACCAGCCCTCGCCAGGCTGTCACATTCCCATGAACACGAAGAGGCCAAGGGCTCCCCGAGCACTGAGATGCCCAAGCTGCTTTTTCCGAAGAGCCGGGACACGGCGGGGAGGTGCCAGACTGGGCTGGGTTCGATATGCAGCCTCTGAGAAGAAAAATGAATTATTCATCATGGCCCAGCCTGGAGATTCTTGGTGATAAATAATGCTAAGTAGGAGCTTGTTACATGCCTCAGCTACAGGCTGCCCCTGCGCTGCCTCCTTCTATTTTTTTTTTTCTTTTTTTTTTTAAGAGTACTATGGATTACACAGCACAGTTTGATGGGATAAGTACTCTTTGAAACTGTTCTTTAGGCTGGAAGGCTCACCTCCTCTTGCAAGGCTCCTGGAAGCTGCTCTTCAGTTGCATCCTCCAGTCTTTGCTCCCAGCTGTGTGTCAAAGCACACCCCAGAGATTCGAGCACCAGCGTCAGGCAGAGCGTGGAGTTCCCTGGGATTTGTTCAAACAAATGAATTTTGTATTATTTTGATGGCAAAAGAGGATTGATCTTTGCTTCCCTCCACCTCTCCCCTGCATCTCCATCCTAAGGAATTCAGCCTTAGGCAGGAGCTGATGGGACATCCCAGGGTGTTCAGCTGACACCTGCAAAAGGGTTAAATAGAATCATAGAATGGTTTGGGTTGAAGGGATTTTAAAGCTCATCTTGTTCCACCCTCTGCCATGGGCAGAGACACCTTCCACTATCCCAGATTGCTCCCAGCCCTGTCCAACCTGGCCTTGGGCACTTCCAGGCATGGAGCAGCCACAGTTTCTCTGGGCAACCTGTGCCAGGGCCTGCACACCCTCACAGGGAAGAATTTCTCCCTAATATCTAATCTAATAACATCATTATAATTAATCACTCCTAATGACTGCTTGCAAATAAAGGGACAGACGGTGGTGCCACCGTGTCCAACCCCTGGCAACGCCCCAGGAGCTGTGCACGAGCCCCAACCAGGTGATTAAAATTCTGTGTTTCCTTAAGAGCCTCGTTTCCTTTTCTGAAAAGCAGGTATGCAAATACAGCCTTTCCCTGGGCTAGGATTTGCTGTACCTGCAGCCCTTTGGCAAGGGATGGTTGACAATGAGAGGTGGGACAACTCCCCACCTCTGCCAGGCAGCTGCATCTGGAAAAGCCCAAAGGAAGGAGTAGGGCAGGGCCTAAAATGGACTTCATTTATCTGCCAAGGATATCACTTAGAGAAAGCCCATGGGCTACAGCCACAGGGTCAGGAGCTGTTTCTATCCACTGGTTTTAAAACAAGTGGGGTCTGGCAGGAGCTCCTGAAATAACGAGCTGGGTCTTCTCCAAGGGGAAGGGCAAATGGACCTGGAGCAGCTGTGATGGAGGAACTGGCACTGCACCTCCTGCCTGCTCTCCTCTCCATCACTTGCTGATGCAAGGAATTATCTGTTTGTTGTGGTGGCAACTGGGGACATTTGGTTGTGCCAGAAGAGCAGCATGCCATGGGTACAGTGCCATCTGCCAGTGTGTGAGACAGGGCCAGCACGGTTATGGGTGCGTGGCTGTGCCCTCCCTGCACACCTCCACGGCCCCAAGGTCACCAAGTGCCAGGTACCCCAAACTCCTGCAGCTTCAGCAAGCCCAGAGGCCACAATGACAGCAGGAGCGTGGCTCAGGATCTGTGCAGGCTGCTGGTGCAGCTGGGGATGAGGCTGAGACCTTGGCAATGAAGAGGTGGGGTGGGGGGAAAAGTCTCTCTCTTTTCAGCAGGATGACTCTGACTTGTTGCACTGCCTTTTATTCCCCACCCCAGCAAACCCTGCAGGCTCCCTCCCACAAATCTGAGTAAATTCCTCTGCAGGACTGGGCAGGAGAGTTGAGCACCCAGGAAGCTGAGGACACTTTGCAGGCTGTGTTTTCCCACTGGTGCTGGAAACCCGTTGTCCCCATTGACGTCAGAGGGAATTTTGAGCCTGCACAGTCTCCAAGCATTTAATCCTATGTGACCTCTCTGAAGAAACATGGAAAATTAGCAGCAGACTTAAGAGCAGAGCCCAGGAGTCCTGATCCCTGCGTCCTTCATTTAATCACAAGACAAAGCTTTCTCCTGATGGAAAGCAAACAGAGGAGGACTGGAGCAGAGCTCTGCCATGAATTAAAATTGTTCTCACTGTTGCCCAGATTGGAGTTGTTAATCCCAGTTTCTTCTGGTTTCTGCTCTTCACTCACTTCCACGTCTCAGCCTGCAAAGGGAACACGAAGGATGTGGCTTTGCAGGAGCCTTTGAGTTCACTGTGGCTGGGTTTTGCAGTCCTCAGTATGGAGGGGTGAGTGGCATTTTGGAAGCCCAATCTCAGCCATGTCCTCCACTGACATGTGAGCTTTTTTTCTGTTGCTTGCTGGGACTGGGGAACCTTCATCCCTACAAATTTCAATGACAGTTTAATCTACATCCACCTTAACTGCTGCCAGAGGTGCTGGTTCTGCCCGGGGGCAGAGGGTTCTGCTGCCTGTGATTTCGCTGCACCCCAAAACCAGCTTCATAATCCAGAATTAATCTGGGACATCACAGTGTGTAGTGGTCACACAGCATCATGGAATCATAAAATATCCTGAGCTGAAAGGGAGCTACAAAGATCATTGAGTCCAGCTGCTGGCCCTGCACAGGACGACCCCAAAAATCACACCATTGCATTGCTATTTTTAAGAAAGCCCCCACCAGCCTCTGGGTCACCAGTGGTTTGGCTCTGGGATAACTCGCCAAACTGACTGACCCTCTGAGGACAACTCCGTGTCCTGATGCAATAAAACATGAAACATAACACATTTTTCCTGGAGAAACCTGACACTGTGCGTTAGATCTGGGGTTAAGGAGGCTCAGACTACCTGACACAAGCAAAAGCTCCCTTTAGAAGATGCCTTCCTGAAGAGGTTTGTCTTGAATAGGCCCTTTGCTTTTCTGTGCATTTCTGCACTAGAAAGCAGGGAATTG
>NW_020955397.1:474978-511549 GCF_003031625.1 Empidonax traillii | reverse complement strand
CTACAAAGATCATTGAGTCCAGCTGCTGGCCCTGCACAGGATGACCCCAAAAATCACACCATTGCATTGCTATTTTTAAGAAAGCCCCCACCATCCTCTGGGTCACCAGTGGTTTGGCTCTGGGATAACTCACCAAACTGACTGACCCTCTGAGGACAACTCCGTGTTCTGATGTAATAAAACATGAAACATAACACATTTTTCCTGGAGAAACCTGACACTGTGCGTTAGATCTGGGGTTAAGGAGGCTCAGACTACCTGACACAAGCAAAAGCTCCCTTTAGAAGATGCCTTCCTGAAGAGGTTTGTCTTGAATAGGCCCTTTGCTTTTCTGTGCATTTCTGCACTAGAAAGCAGGGAATTGACTGCGTTTCAACTGCTTTAATTAAACTGAGTTAAAATCCATCAGCACAAAGTTCCCTGCTATGCCTACACAAAATCTGTTCAATGAAAAAGCCAAAATACAATGGCTATTACTTTCTGTCAAGTTCTACAGGATTTTCTTCTTTTTGAGAGAGGCTGAACAGCTCATTCTGCACTAGTTAAATTCCCCCTTCCACTCCTAAGCTTTTTCTTTCAAATGGATATATCTTTGTTAAACAAGCCCGGCTGAAATCCTGCCTTTTCCATCCATCCTCTTAAGGAGCTTGAGTGATGCAACCCGGTGACACAGCCCAGGGAGCAGGACTGAGGGTGATGGAAGCAGGGGCAGCAGGGTGATGGAAGGGGAAGCAGGAATCCTGCATGGAGGGCCCCACTTTCACAGCAGAAAGAGGGATGTGTGTGTCAGTGTGCACCCAGAGCAGGTCACTTCTGGTTTCAAACAGCATTTAATGTCTTCTCCTTTATGACCACATTGGTCACAAGTTACTGATCCGTGGATTTAGAATGGGAAGCTGCTCTTGCCAAGCTCAAATGTTTGGTTTTTTTTCTCTTTTTCTTTTTTTTTTTTTTTCAATGGAAGGCACTATTTTATACAACCCGAGCTGTGCATTGAGTGCTGGTGGCAGCTTGGGGTGGGCTGGGATAGGTGTGGTGGAGGCAGCTGACCTGGTCTCCGCCCCGCTCATCGAGAACAGGGTACTGCACTCCTGTCTTAATCCCCATGGAACGCTTCAGGAGCTGTGCAGGGAAAGACTCTTTAAATATATGATGAGGCATTAGGATACATTTGCTGCTCTTACTGTGATATGTGCCATTTCCAAAGGGTGAAAGGGCAGGTTCTTCATGCAAAAAGAAGCACATGGGACTTAAAATATGCCAAGCACTGCTGCTGAGCATCTCTTAGTATCATCTTATACCAGCAACCTCTGATGGGGAGATTTCCAGGAGGATTAAACTGCAAAACCCTTTTCCGGCATCTGCTGCTTGAAGAGAGAGGGTTGCTATGGCAACAGCATCTGGCCTATTCACATGAGTTTTATAAGGGAAGAAACAAATAAAAAATAAAGCAAAGACAACACACGCGTCACACAAAAGAGAGGTGACTTTGTCTGCCTTCATCAGAGGGACAGCCAGAGCAATAATGAATAATCCAGCCCGCCTGTTGGTTTATGTGCCCGTTTGCCACCACATTCCTGCATCCCCTCCAAAGCTGGGGGGTGGGACATGGGCAGAGGGGCCTTAGTTCAGCAAGGAGAGGAGGATCCACGGCGATCACACGCGTGTTTGTGCGTGTGTTGTGGATCCTGGGCGCTCCCTGACTCCTGGGGTGGCACTGGAGCAGCTCCCAGGAATCACTGGCCATGGTGGGGTCTCCTGGTTCCCAGCCATGGGGTCCTTCCCCTCTTCTGCATCTTTGAAACCTGACTGCCAGTGCTGACCTCCAGTAAGGGCTGTGGGGCTTCTCTGCAGGGTTGGAGTCAGCAGATCCCGGGGTAATCAGGGTGACTGAGTTTTTCCTGGGACATGGATGGGGAGGACCCTGGGGACTTCAGAGATGCTCCTAAGCAGGTATGAGCTCCTGCATTCAGCACACTTTAATGAGCCTTTCTTGCTCCAGCCCAGCTTAGCACAAGGCCAGGCCATTTCCCTTCCCATCCCAGGAGAAGATGGGTTTGGCAGGAGTGTTGTAGGGAAGGACAAGGGATGGGTCCATGCTGGGTCAAGCACCAGCTGTTCTCTACTTTTCCTCCCCCCGGCTCCAGTATGTCCTTGGGAATGGTCTCCCTTTCAACTGGAGAAACGTTTCTAGATAGTCTTTGGAGACAATCTCTTTATCAGCTTGATTTGTATTTCAGGGCAGAACAGCAGACATTAGTGATGGCTCCAAGCCAGCACATTTGGACCAAGGTCTGGAGAAGGTCCAGGATGGAGACAGGCAGCCTGCACGTGTGAACCTGAGGATGGGGCACTGACAGCTGACCAGTTTATCGTGGCAAGACACTGGGAAGAGGCAGAGCTTTTCCAGGCAGTTGGTGCCGGCTGGGCAGGCATGAGGTGCCCATGTGGTCCAGCACTTTCATGCCAGGGGCACAGGGGATGCAGATCCCAAGTACTGGCAGCTCTGCTGTGGGTAATTCCATTACACACTGGACAAGTGGTGGGGCACAGAAGGGCAGTAATTTACTCGAGGACATAAAGTACAACTGGATCAGGTGACTGATCCAAGCCTGATCCGTGCTGGCTGAGCACTCCAGGGGGTTACTCCTCCTCCACACCCACATGGGGGGTTTGAAGGCCAAGCCAAAACACTGTGCCATAAGCATCAGGGCTTGTTCCCAAGCTCAGGCAAGCAGGGTCGTTCCAGAGATCCCATACATCACCAGAGCCCCGTCCAAGCCCAGCACACATTCCTATTGTTTTCAGGAACACACACAGACCCAATTTACCATCTGGTCTGGAACTCTTTATGCTCTGAGGCTTGATGCAAATCAACACAGCTCCACTAATTGCTGGGATGTTAATGATGCTCACGCCAAGGCACAGTCAGGCTGAGCAGCCCGGTGCCAGCTCTGCACCACTCTGACAGCGTGACTGTCCCGCAGCCTGCGAGGTGCCACAGCCCCTCAGTCCCGCTCCGTGGCTTGCAGGGCAAGGATCACCCGCCTTGGGATGCTCCCAGAGCCTAAAATGCAAAGGTGAAGGCAAAAAGAGCTAGAAAAGGAAAAGGAGTGGGGATGTAAAGGAGGAATTGAGCCCCGCAGATGCCCTGCCCTGCAAACTCCTCAGTGTGGAAAGGAGAGGAGAGGGCAGGTAGTGAGAGACGGGTGTTGGGTGAGTCTTCTCTGGGAGCAGATGAAATCCTTATCGAGGATTCAGATGGGGAGAATATTTGAGCCAGTGCAGTGAAAAGCTTGTGCCTGCAGAAGGAGGTTGCATCAATTAGCTCCTCAGCATCTCCTGGATCAGGCAGCCTGCCTGCCCCTGGCCCTCCTGCCAACCACCTGCCTCCTCCTGCAGGCACAGAGCAGGGCTGGAGCTCTGGAAATGCTGCCCAAAGTAGTCACAGCCAGCATCCCACAGCCCCCAGGGCCAGTCCTTCCTGATGCTGCTCCAGCCCAAGTGGGGAGTCACCGGTTTGCCTGTGGCAGGGAGACTTCAAGCAGTTCCAAATGACCCTGTCCCTGCACATCCGTGGAGCTGCGGTCGAGCTGCAAAGGAGAGGCCAGTTTGGGAACCTGAAGCAAATGTATTCCCGTGGCTGGTGATTAGGAAGAGGTTCAGATTAGATGTAAGGCACCACGTGTGTCTACGCTGGTTCATGGCTGTGAATCCTTAAGCATCTTCCCCAGTAGCCTCCCCCTCTTCTTCGTTTTGTTCTTTCACGACTGATCAGTGATTTCTCCTCCCAGCTCTTGAAACAAGAGAACAGGAATTTTAGGACACTCTGCTGGACTTATTTATTTACCCATTACCTTGTCCCACGTGGGGGAAAACACTCTTTTACCTGCTGAGACCTGTCAGGACAGGGACCAGCAGCAGCCACCCTGATGTCCCCATGGAAAAGGCAGTGGTTGTTTGTGTACCCCAGGAGGGTCACACAGGCAGTTTCTATCAGAATTGTCAAAGGCAACAGGGCTGAAGGGGTCTGTGGGGAGTTCAGGTTGCCCTGAGACCTCCCTTTGCTCCAGAGTTTAGCTTGGAGTGGAGGAGTTCACACAGATCAACAGGGCTTGGGGCTGGCAGGAGCAGCTGCAGCTGGAGTGGGTCAGGAGCGGTGCAGAGGACACTGCAACCTTCCCATGCCAATTGTCCATAAAGGATTTCTTGTTTCCTTTCATTAGCCTACTCAGACTAATTATTTCAAGTGCACTGTTCCAAGCTTAAAGGAAAGAAAATTGAGTCACTAAGGAGCTGATGCCATGTGGGATGGGCAGGGCTGGCTCTTTTTCCTGGAGCTGCAAACCCTTAATGCTCCCACTCCCCATTTTTCAGTTGTGTCGGATCAGGCAGGGATGACAGTCAGCATCACTGCGTGTTAAAAGTGTCGGACGCTCATGGAGTTGTGCTTCAAAGCAAGCTGCACATTTTATGCATCTTCCCTTGGGATGATTGGATCCAGGTCCCCCCACGGGTCACCTCCAGGAGGTGGCTGTGTGGTTTTGGGCAGCAGGACCATTCCCAGGGCAGTGGACACTATTGCCTTGCCATGCCCAGTGTGCTGGGACAGAGGACCACTTGGTCACAGTCACTGCCCTCCCAGGAAGGTTCTGCTTTAAATCAGGTTTGCTTTCTGCCTCATTCGCACCCTGCAAAACACTCACACCCGACACAACAGGCACTTCTGAGCCTGGTGAAAGCTGTTGGGAGCTGGGTGGGGCGGAGGGATCAAGCTGTCCCACCACTCATCCTGGTGCCCTTGAGCTCCAGCGGGTGGGGACATGACACCCTCAGCAGGAAGGGAATGAGCTCTCCAAGGGTGCTCCAAAGGGCTTTCAGCCTTCATAATGCCTCATTTGTACCTTATTACCAGCCTGTTGAGCAGGGAAAAGCAGCCAGAGGTGTACGGGAGGTGGCTGTGTCCTCTGGAAGAGTGGTGGAATGTTGGATTGCTACAGGGCATCCCAGGGTGGGAGCAGGAGTAGAGCCGGGTGAAAGAACATTGCTTTTGTTTTATAGCTCAGGCAGTGGGCCTTTATTTATCTATTTATTTATTTATTTAATATTTGCATTTGCAAACCCATTTCCCCTCTCTGCAAGCAGAAAGGCAGGCGGGTGCCAGCAGATGGGCACAGATGCTGCTGCCCACCCCGGCTGGCACTCCGAGCCCCGGGATCTGGAGTTAATAAAGCTGGATCCCAACACTCAGCTAGGAAAATGAGATGCCAGGCGTGCCTGGTGAGCCTGGCAGGGGCTGGTTTTCCTGCAGGTTTGATGAGCTCTCCTGGGGAGGGAATGGCAGATGTTGCAGTTGGCTCTTGGTGCCCCTCCAAGACGGGCAGCGCTGAAGGAAGGGAGTGGAAGTGGAGAGCAGGTCTGGATGCCATTCAGGGGATTATCGTTATTTAATCGTTGGTGTAAGTGAGTGCAGAGCCCCGGTACCTCCTGGCACGGGTGCACGTTTTTGAATAAAGGTGTTGGAAAAGGCAAAGCACAGCCCCAAAATGAGCTGGATTTGCTGCCCAGCAGGTGAGGAGGCACCACTGCAGGGTGCTGGGCAGGTCTGGGTGCTGGGACGTGGCACCACACAGCCCCCCTCCTGGGAATCTAGAAGCCAAATTGGTGGTTTCCAGCTGTGAGCTGATTTATGCAATGAGTGGTGAGACCTGATGGAGGCAGCAGCTTCAGGGAGAAGGTGTTGTTCCACCTGGGCATTAGTGAAGTGGTTATTTATTTCACGAGATGTTTGATCAGACAACTCCCCCCGTGTAAAAATGATTAAATATTTATCTCCCCCTCCCTCTTTGCATTAAATAGTCGAGCTGCCTTTTACCAGGAGGGAAACTGAGGCTGGGGCTGGACCTTACCTTCTTCTCAATGTTCCCTGCAGAAAAGGCAAGAGCAGCCCCTTCCCATCTGCTCCACTAAGCCAAACTATCTCCCAGTGTTTTCGTGGAAGGCAGAGGCTCTGGCATCACCCCACCCTGCCCCAGCAGCCCTTGCCATGCTGCCACCACATCTCCCAAGGGAGTTTGCTTAATGAAGATTAAAGCAGTGCCGCTGCAAGTATGTCAGTCATAAAAATAACAGAAAATAATAAAAGGAACAAAGCACCGTGGCTATCAGCCCAAGTGGAAGTCTCAATTAGCAAATATATCAATCACTGATGACATCCTAAGTAGCGTTTACAGTGAGAGCATTACAAAAATGATTTGCAATTACAGCACTGCTGCGTCTTTGATGGGAGCAGAGCTTCCTGGGGATGCCTCAGGGAAGCACCATCCAGGCTCCCAGCCCAGCACAAAGCCAGGGTTCGCTGCCCTGGGGACAATATTTGGGAATATCTGCAACCACAAGAGTTGTTGTCCCCTTTAGGTTTGCCAGGGTGGGGCCATGGAGGATGTTCAGGATGCCATGGCACAGCTCCACGGAGGGGGGAACATTTGCTTCTGCCTTGGAGTAGAAGGGGTTTGGCTGGTACTGAGCGCTGGGCTGGAGAGAACACACAGCTGGGTCCCACCAGCCTCGCTCCAGCCTCCTGCCCATGAGCGGTTTGGCCTTGCAAACCCTCCAAAAGAGCCGTGTGGACAGGCCCCATCTGCTTGTTCCTGGCCTGGGTACAGGGGGAGTTAAAAGCCCTGTGGCCCTGGCTGCAAGGAGCGGGATGAGGGCCCAGCACACCCAGGCAGGATCTGCCTGTTGGGTACCACCACCTGCCCCCCAGCTGCCCCCGTGGCCCAAGCGGGGACCAGCCCACTGGGGACAGAGCCAGAGATGATTTACAGCTCCACTGCTAATGCCTAAGGCCCGGGATGAAAAGGGATTGGACGAAGGCGCTGGAACATGCCCAGTCATTTATGAATATTACTAGATTACAGGCAGCTTACAGGCTCCCAGCTGTGATCAAACCCCGCCGGGCAGCGGGGAGAGAGAAAGGCTGCAGGAGGAGTAAAGCCTCTCCCAAACATCCTCCAGCCCTGAGATGTGTTCCTGTACACACGCACACAAACAAACAAACAAAAAACCCAAACACACAACCACCGCTTGTTTGCTTGTTTGTTTTCAAGGAATTTGTCAGGTCTTGCTCAAGCATCCACAAACATCCCATTTGGCAATTGATTTCCACAGCTGGAAGAATCAGAAAAGCAGCTTCTTCTTGAAGAAAGAAAGAAAAAAAGAAAAAAAGACTAATTTGGAGGGTTTTTTTTGTTAGAAACCCCAGCGTCTCCCACTAAAAAAAAAATGTAGTGATAAAAGATCAATTTCCTTTTGTTTTCATTCCCTGCCCTGCTCAAGCCCGAACACGTTCCTGCAGACGCAGGTTCTGTGCTGGGGTGATTTAATCAGCTCAGTAAACAGATGTCAAGGCTGAGTGGAAGGAAGATCCGTGGGGAGAGCACAATGCAGACAAAACATTTCTGTGCTCCAAGTGCAAGGTGAGCTCCCGGGGCTCCAGAATCCCGGCAGGATGATGACTCTGCCCTGTGTGGCTCCCAGCTTTCCTCTGTGTCGCTGCACATCTTTCCGTGGAGCAGCAAGCACAGCAAACCTCTCCTTGGAGACCCCTCTGGGTACTGGCAGGTTTCTGGATTGATGAAGCCTTGCTCTCAGCTTCAAAACCCTCTTAGCTCCAGGGCTTCGTGGCAGGAGGATGGAGGGATTACAAGTTTCCCAAAGCATGTTTTATCCCTGGGGGTTTGGAGGTTGTGGTGCTGGTGGGACCTGAGACTCTGCTCAAAGCCTGAGAACCACAGAATGATTTGGGCTAGAAGGGACCTTGTAGATCACCTCATTCCCCCCCCCTGCCATGGGCAGGAACACCTTCCACTAGACCAGGTTGCTCAGAGCCTGGCCTAAGATGAGTTGGAAGAGCATCCTTGCAAGGGTTCCCTAAGCCTTGCAGGCTCGGCAGCTCTGCCCACCCTGCAGCCCCCTCCCAGCCCAGCTGCAGCTCAGCCCACACTCACCCACAGCTCAGAATGTTTAGGGTAAGTTTGCCCTCGGTGGTTGGTCTCCTCACAACTCTCCTCAGGGATCTGCAGTGATCAAAAGAGAGAGGAATTATTCAGAGCAGTGTAACAAGGAATAATGCGCCGGCAAGGGAAGATGGGGAGATGGGAAGTGAGAGCAGCAGGAATAATAGTGGTTCTCTCCGGGTGAGTAATTTGCCCAAGGGTTTAGACTGACAGGCTGAATTGCTGGTGGGCTCTGAGGGAGCCCTGATGACTGGGGACAGCTTTGGGGTGTCCCACACAGGGCAGTGGGGCACAGCTGAGCAGTTTGGAGATCTTCCTGGGTGCCTCCCACCAGGCTGTGCCTCCTGCCCCCTCCCAACCTTCACAAGGAGCTCTCTGAGAGTTCCACGGGCAGGTCTGGGCAGCCTTCTGTTATCCCAGAGCAGTGAGGGATGCAGGATGGAGGGGAGGCCAGTGCTTGTCCCCACAGCCTCCTGGGGGGGCTGATCCTGCCCTCACACCGGGGGTAGCTCCGTCCCATCAGCGTCGCTGCGATTCCATTAACACGCAGGCACAGGCACTAAATTACTTTTAATAAATACCTAATGAGAAGATGACAGCCACTTCTGGACTCTCAGCAGTCCCCCTCGGTTATTCACCAGCTCAGAAATGTACAACCCGCCTTCAATAATTGATAGTCCACTAATGTGGAGCTCAGGGGTAGGAAAGGGCCCCATTAATTACTGCTGGGCAGCGCTCGGCTCCGGCACCAAATGCCACCAGGAGAGTGCTCTGGGAGTGATGCTGATAAAATACAGCAGCTCTGAGCTGCACACCACCAGTGGGTCCTGCCTGCTCCCTCTGGAGGCAGGCTGGTGGTCCACAAGTGCAATTAAAATTCGGGTGTTTCAGGAACACGAACCCAAGAGGTGGCTCTGGGCTTTCAGGATTTCTCGGAGGCAGGAGGGCTTTGTGGCCAGGCCTGCTCCCCACAGCCCCAACCCAAAGCTGCTGCACATCCCTTTCTCCAGGGTGGAAATGAGTCTGAGAGAGCTCTGTGACATCTTCCTGTCCTAGAGAAGGGCAATCCACATTCTGGAGGGCTTTTTGAGCCCCCTGTGAATTATGGTCAGCAGCAGGTTGTCAGCATTGCCCTGGGGCTGGAATGTTGGGTAGACATGGCTGCCTCCAAGCTGGCTGCAAGGTTAGGGGAAAAAAGGGATGTTGGCAGAGTGGATCACCCAGTAAAGTGGAAAACAGGCAGAAAGAGGAGAGCTGCTCTACAAATCCCCAGGGGACCGAGTCTCACATGTGTGTTCTGTTCCCCTGCCCACTGCCACACTTCATCCGTGCAAAAAACCAGATGAAATTCCATCTACAGCAAGGCAGGAACAGAGATGGCCCACAAGTCTGCAAAGAGTTATAGAGCAAATGACCAAAAAGTCATTGTAAATCCAATCACATTAAACCCTACACTTCAGAAATGTTCCAGTGTCTCCCTAAAGCCATCCCCTGCCGAGGTGATGAATCTCAGGGTAATTTGCACAGCACCTGTCAATGAGACACAATTTTCACCTTTCAACGAGATTTTTAGGATGTTTCAGTCAATGGGATTTTCTGAGGGCGAAGGGAGATGGAGGGTTTATGGGAGTGCCTCAGGTGAACGATGGACTCCTGGAAAAGTCAGCAAAAGCCTGGGCTGTGATGGATGTGGCCTGTCTCCCTGAGAAAAGCCTTCTTCCCTCTGCCACCAAGAAAGGCTGCTCTTGGATTTTGGTGAGGAGGAAAAAAAACAAAAAAAAGGCAAATTTTGCAATTAAATATGGTGTTGCAGAGGAGGGAGTTGGGAAGGCAACAGCAGGTCTGGAGAGGTGAGGTCTCACATTGTCCCCTGACCCCCCAGAGAAGGTGAATTGGGGTCTCCCGTATCCCCAACACCCCCTGCTCTCTGCATGTTCTCCCAACCCTCCTCCTCCCGGGGGAGGATCTGCCCAAACAACCAGCAGACGCCTTGCCTTGGCAGAACAGCCTGTGTTTGAAGATGGGAAAGCACAGAGGAGCAGGGATTAAAGGAAAGTAAACAGTTCCCTCTGCGTGCCCGGGGCTGCCTCTGCCAAGGCGCTGCCTCCGGTGCCCCCGAGCCCCGCAGCGCTTGGCCAGGAGCATCCCCGCTGTCAGCACGGGCTGGGGCTCTGCAGAAATCACCTCCTGCAGGTCTCACCTGGGCTCAGACCCCTGGTTCTCCCTTTAAAACAGCTTTTTAGATAAATTTTCTTGCACAAGCCACCCAGACGAGGTGTCCTGGAAGGATGATCAATAAGCAATAATCACACCCCCCCCCCCCCCCCAAAGATGCAGGAGTTATTAATGCATATGCAGGAAAACGGCATTTCATTAGGAGCCTGATAATACCTCGGCCATATGGTGTTATATTTACCATCCACACTCCAAGCACAGCCTCTGTCAGCTCCCGGAGCTTCCAGCTAAAAAGAGGGTGGAGGTGATAATGGATTTTCAAAGAGACAATTATTTGCTGGCTCTGTCGCTCCTGTGGATCAATGGCAGATGTTTCTACTGCATCCTGACCCATTTTTGATCCTGAAAACGAGCCTGTGTTGGGGCTTCCCGGCCTGTACAGAGCTGGGAATTGTCCCTATTCCTATTTGCAGCTTTGGAAGGGACGGGAGCCACTTACTCATTTTGCGGCCAGTGGGATTGTGGCGGCCCTGTGGGGCTGATCCAATGGATGGGGTCCTTGGCGAGGTGGCCAGAGGGGGTTTTGGCTCCCTCCAGCAATGGGGTACATAGAAAACCCCATCCCAGCCCTCCTGCCATGGGAAACGCTCCAAGCCTGCTCCGAGCAGGCAGGTCTGTGGCTTGACCTGATGTAGAGGAAACGCATCAGTTCACTTTACTGATTGTAACTAATCCGGGCCTATTTCACATCTGAGAGAGTCTTTCCTGGCTCCACTGCAGATCAACCTTTAAATAAGGGCTCTGGCTGCCTGTAAATCTCTGATTAGAGCCGTGGCAGGGGAGCTGTGCTGCTCCAGGGATATCTGTGGGATCCACACACATGCACACACACTCTGGGGCAGGGAAAGGGCCTGATCCTTCCCATGGGAAAAGGCTGAAGGAGCAGGTGACGAGCTCCAGCCACAGCACCCCACGACAGATCAGCGAACTCCCAGACATCCCCCAGCACCTGCAGCCCCGTGGGGGGCTCAGTCTCACCATCAGCCCCAGCCCCTTGCAGGAAGCCTTATCTGGGTGAGTAATTCTGAAGCATCATCCTGCAGAGCCGGGGAGATTACGAGAGTTTAGATGAGCAGATGCCTCCCTAGATCAGCTTCTTGCTAAATTAGCATTAGCTTTTTACAGCACCAGCAAGCTGTCGCCTGCTCGGGAGCCCCGTTCCCAGAGCACACCCTTCTGCTGGGTGTTAAAAATGACTTTGCAGTGCACTAAATGCCCTGCACCAGCCACAGGAACAAATATTTCAGGTTTTTGAGACCCCAGAGGTGGTGGGCTCTGTGCTCAGCAAGGCTGGCTGGCTGTGGAGGGCAAAGTGCTTCCCAGTGGTGCTGGGTGATGCTCAGCGAGGCAGAGCCCTGGACAGGGGGTGGATTCCAGCAGCCCTCCTCCAACAGCAAATCCAGGAGATGTGTATCACCCTATTTTTAGGGAATAATGGGAGGTGCAGAACTCAGTGCCTTTTGAGAGCCCCCAGCAAAGCACGTCCAGGGGTGCAATGGACCCCTCTGGCATCTGGAGGCAGGGATAGGTTTTAAGTCCTTGCTTTTACCAGAATGTGCAGGATTGATGTTCCCTGTGCCCAGAGAGGTGGCATTAGTGGGGAGCTGACAACCCTCACACCTCTGTGAGCTGTCCATGCTGCCACCCAGGGACCCTGATCCCAAAAAGTCCCTCAAAAGTTATAAAAGGGGCATCTGAGTCCCGGCACTGCAGGGTGAGGGCAGGGAGGCTCCAGCTGCCCTACAAAGGGCAGAGCTCTGGGACACAGCCCTGAGACCCCCATGGGGACTGGCAGGTCCTAGGGGTGCCTTCCCATGGCACCAGTTTGGGTGCTGCATCCCTGCAGCCCCACACACATTCCCTGAAAACACCAGGCTCCCACCCCACGCTGCTACTGGGGCTGATTTGATTTCCAGTCCTGAGAAGCACTTGTCTTGTATGGGCTGGTGAATAATTTATAATTTGCTTATGAGCAAAGGCAATGGGGAGCGTAGAGAAGGGGAGGGAGAATAAATATATATTTATAAAAAATGGAAAAAGCTAAAAAAAAAAAAATAATAAAAATTCATAATAATGCCCAAACCGATCCTGTAAACTGTTCCTTTGATCTAATCCAGAATAAATTATACATAACGGAGCTGGTTGGGTTTGCTTGCCGACAGCATGAATAAAAAAAAAAAAATGGAAAGCAAGAAAGCAAGCCAAATCATTTGGGCTAATAACAGTGTGCTCGGTGTATGTGCTTCATCTGGTATTATTTTGCAGCAGCAAGCGCAGATTTTCCTGGGAAAGAAACCCATTTTTCAACTGGGGATGTGCTGTGCAGGCAGGGAGCTGGGGGTAATGTTCCATGATGGCTGGAGCATCCAAGGAGGGTGTTTTTCTTTCTCAGGCAAGGCCAAGAGATTCCCCAATATCTTGGGAATCTCTCAGGGATCTGGAGCTCACTGGAGCTCAAGACAACACTTTGCTGCAGAGGCCACAGGGCAGATGCATTTACCAAAACCCTGAAACGAGGTTGATTCAACAGAACCCAACATTTTTGATTCCCAAAGCAGACCCACAGGAAAGTTTTGAGAACTCCAGATTATTTTCCCAATGCCTTCGCCCTCCTTCCTCTTCCTCCTCTCTCCTTCCTCCATCCTCCTTCCCTCTGACCCTGAGATGAGCTCAGTTGGTGAGAGCACGGTGCTAATTGCATCTAAAGTTGAGGGTTTGATCCCCCGATGGGCCACTCCCTGAAGAATTGGGCTTGATGATCCTTATGAGTCCCTTCCAACTCAGAATATTCTGTGATTGTGATTCTCCCATGGAAGGGAAGTACTGAGTGAGGCAACTTATCAGGACTGATGTTTCCTGAAGGGCTTGGCTTATTGCTCTGGGATGCAGATTCATTGAGAAACACAGTCCATAAAGAATTCCCACCCAGCTTGGGAGCCAATTCCCACTCAAAGGCTAATGGAAAATCATTACCTTTCACAAGTCCAGCCCCACAACTGCACTGACTTTCTCAGGATGAGAAAGGTATCGACCAAGTAGCCAATACTCCAAAAAAAAAAAAAAAATATTCCCCCAGGGTTGGCTTCAGCATACAATTAAAAATCCCAGCAAAACTCCCAGCCCTTTCAAACGTGCAATTACAGAGGCAGGGAATGAACCAGGCCCTGCTGTGGCACAGTCATGTTCAGCTGCTGACCAAAAACGCCTCCTCAGATTTACTGTTTTGTCATGAAATCGGAGAGGCATCACCAGGGGCAAATGGGAATCAGTTTGGGAAGAATAAAAAGTCACTAAAGGTCTGCACTTGGTCAGCATCCTCAGCTAAGAGGAGCTGCAGCCTCTCCCAGCGATGCCAAAGCTGTTGCTGCCCCAACAGAGCAAGTGCCTTTGGAAAAAATCAGCCTGGTTTTGGGGTTTTCTTTAGGAAAAGCCACAGTTTTTCCTCTGAATCGCTGTTTCAGGAGCAGGGAGAGTTCCATCACAACTAGCCCCTTGCTCTGGATGGCCACACTGGGGTGGGGACAAGCCCCCAGTTCACTCCGTGCACCGGGAGCTCCCCAAGAGCTCCTCGCTGCCTATCTACACCCAGAAAATTCACACTCACAATAAAACCAAGGGTGAATTTAATGTTTGGTGTGTGAAATTATGCTGCACATCAACACTCCATGGCATCTGCACAAAGGGAACGTGCTGCTTCACAGCTCGTTTGGCTGTGACCCTCCTTTTTCACCATTTGAAACAGTCTGTTTGTTTATTTGTTCACAGCTCTTTCAAAATCCACCTTGAGGGAATTCACTTCCCTCCTCCCATCCCAGCTCGAGCTGCGATGCTGCAGCTCCAGAATCAGTGTGAGAGAGGAAACATGGAAGCAGAGTCACTCTCTTCATCCCTGGCTCTGGAGCATCTCCCAGCTTCTCCTCCTCAGCCGTGCAGGAGGGCAAGAAGCATTTGGAACGAACCTCAGTTCTTCTCTATAATTTATTCAGTCGTGGAGCCAAAGGGTTCAAAGCTTTTCTCATCATTTTATAGGTGGGCATCCAGGCTGTGAGGTGGGTTAGGAGCTCAGGGCTTATGGAAGAGGAGCTGTGTAGGGACAATGAGTAGGAATAATGCAGGTGTAATGGCTTTAAACTAACAGAGGGCAGGTTTGGGTTGGATAATGGGAAGAAATCGTTTGCTGTAAGGGTGATGAGGCCCTGGCACAGGTTGCCCAGAGAAGCTGTGGCTGCCCCATCCCTGGAAGGTTGGATGGAACTTGGATCAACCTGGTCTAGTGTCCCTGCTCACGGCAGGGGTGGAACAAGATGCTCTTTAAGGTCCCTTCCAACCCAAGCCATTCCATGATTCTACAATTCTACAACAAGCTTTGGCTCATCATCATCTTATTTCGGGAGGGCATCCACCAACTTCCTGGTGGTCCCAGAAAGGACCAGGTCAAAGCAGCGCCCAAAGCCCTCACAGGCATCACCCGTGCAGGACTGATCTGTGCTCCAGGACAATGCAGCTGGTTGTTAGTCAAACTGAACCACTGTGCTGAGCCTTGGACCCACCCTGGGAGTTTCCATTCCCTTGGAAGCCAGAGATGTGTCACTAATTAGTGCCTAGTTGCTGCGAGTTGTTCAGAGGAAGTATCAGCTCTGAAGCTGGGTGGGAGGGAACAAGGTCCCTGCGACCGAGTGGAGATGGGGAACAGGCCAAGCAAAGCTTCAGCAGCTCACAGATCAATCACAATTATAAAACCAGCTTGAAGGAGACGACTGTTCACCAAGGGCATGGAAGGGCTCTCTTATTAGAGAAGTCTATTAGTGGAGAGGCCAATAATATATGTTAGGCTGCCACACGGTCTAATTATAAACATCACAGGATGGCACAGGCTCATCTACTCCCTGCTGGTGCCTCGCTTTGCTCCAGACACCGGCTCCTTGCTGGAGGTGACACATTTTCTTGGAGAAGGTGCAGGTATTCCTGCAGTATCCATGGGTACAGCTTGTGTCTGTCTTTCCCCCACCATGATTACACAGTTTCAGCATGAATCTTCTGCCAGGGCATCAGGATCTGTCTGTGCTGGGGCCCAGGGCTTGGCTGAGGTCAGGCTGGAGCTGCAGTTGACCACCAGCACCGCCCAGGCCAAAGTCAGAGCAAGAGGAGGCAGAAAACTTTGAGCTGCGTTTTCAGGGACTCGTTTCAGACCTCTGTTTGCACTGAGGGTGGTGTAGGGTGTCGTGGTTTACATCAGACATTGCTGTCATGTGTAAGTTAGTCAGCAGGAGACTGGCTTCCTAAGTATAGAGGAACCACTGGCCTTGAAGTGTGTCCAGGCTGGAAAAGCAGGAGAGATCAAGAGCTTTGGATGTGTTTTCCCATAAGGAAGCCCCAGGGTGAAGCTGAGCTGGTCACAGAGATTAGTCCAGTGCACTGCACGTTTCCCCTCTGCCCTCAGGGTGGAAAGCAAGGAGTGTAAATGATTTCCAGGGTGAATTTTTGCCTCATCCTGACCTGGATTTGCACTGTGTGCCTGGCATGGGCTCAACAGGGCTGTCTGCTGCTCCGCTCCACATGGGAATGCCAGCCATGGGAGCCACATCCCAGGTTCCTGAGAGCAAGGCATTGCATGACTTCCAGCCCAGCAGACATTGGATCAGCTCCCCAGCTGGTGTAAATCAAAAGGGATCCATCGAGGTCAATCCTGGCCAATTGTGTCCACTTAATCTTCTCTCGGGAAGCACCACTTAATGGATGTGCAGAGCTCGCAGGGAGCCTTCTCCAGGCATCCTCCACCCTCAGTGCCCACTCAAAACCTCTTCCCAAAAGGACCAGAATAGAAACACCTTCAACAGTGTCTCCTTTCTGAGTGCCTGTGCTGGTGGAGAGCCAAGAAGCAGCTCAGTTCAGCTGGGATCCAGGATGGCACCTGGGCACCCAGCACTGCTGGACAGGGCTGGTACAGGAGGAAACGTAACCAGCTGCCCCAAAAACCATCAGCATATTCCAGAGGGACAGAGGTGAATCCTGCTGAGCACCTGTACCCACTCACATCCCTCTGTCCCTGAAAACGGTTTCATTTTTGGTATCACAGCAGGACAAAATTCCTGGAGGTTGCAAACTGCCGTGGATGTCTCCAGGTCCTGAGCTTCCAGTTTTCCATCTGTGATGCCAGGGCTAGTAATGCCCCCACTGCCCTGACCTCCCACCCCAAACCACCCTCATTGCAATTACCATTGAATTTATTAATTTAAAAGCAGTCAGGAAGGAAGTTTTCCCTGTCAAAGCAGCTGGGAGGGCTCTGCAGGGGCTGGGGGAGCTCTTTTGCCATTGTGGAGTTGGGATTTTTTTAAAACCTGGATTTATTTTCCATTTTATTTGTCTTAAATGCCTGAGGTCTGGGAAAGAGTGAACATCTGGGAAGAAGGATTCTCGATAATTCATATTCCAGGATGGTCCTGCTCCCAGCCTCAGCAGGATTCTCATATTTAATTAAAAAACGTAAAATATTTACACCTGGTAAGTGCAGTGATTTCTCTCCCTCCCCAAACCCTCTCCCCATGTGAGAGCAAAGAGGGTGTAGCAGAGTGGTGATATTTGTGGGGATCCTTCACAAAGAGCGAAATAATTAAAAAATTGGGTGTTTGTTTTTTCTGGTGGATGTTTCCATCACTGTAACCACTGCAGCAGCTCCCAAATTTAATGCAAAGCACAAAGCAAAGAGAGGCTTCATGCAGTGCTGACAGTGCTGGGGCTTTTCAGAGAGCTCTGCACATTCTTCAGTGCCAGGAGAAAACCCAGTCATGGAAAAAGCAGCTTTCTAGTGGAAGGTGTCTCTGCCCATGGCAGAGGATTGGAATGAGATGATCTTTAAGGTCCCTTCCAACTCAAACCACACTGTGATTCTGTGATTTCGTGATTCCCCAGCAGGTGATCCTGGAGGTCAGTCAGAAGCAGAGGGATGAGGCCATGGGATGCAGAGCAGGAGAGGCAGCTCCAGAGTTCCATTTGGGGAGATTCCCTGGGTTACAGCATTGACACTCAGCCATTTCTTCCCAAATTTCTCAGTGTATGGGAAACTGGAGAAAACTGGGATAAATCTGCTTTTCCTTGTTTTCTCTGCTTGGGATCTTTGCACTGGAAAGGCACAAACCAGCAGAGATGCTGGGATGTCGCCAGTGCTGGGCAGCTCCATGAATTTCCCTGGGGTGTTGTGGGTTTGTGCTCCCTGTGCTCCTGCTGCTGATGGAGCTGAGCGTGTCAGGGGGCATTAAGGTGTCACTGGTGAAAAGAGGTGACCACAGGCACTGATCCCCATCACCAGCCCCATCCACCTGCCTGGGCACCCCTTCCCCATCCCTGTTTCCTGCCACAGAATGAGCTGGATTTTCCTAAAGCCTCCTAACCAGCTGATTTGCTGACTGTGTGCTCCCACTTTCCTGGGGGCTTACGAACCTCCAGGGGAGAGCTGGTGGTCTGAGGACCCTGAGGGCTGCTCCCACCCAGAAAGGGGAAGCCTCGTGGGTCTCATCCTGCACGCAGGGGCATGGTTGTCCCACAGGATCCCCGTGGAGCAGGGCAGCACCACGCTGGGATGCTCAGCTTTGGTCACTGTCAGAGCTGGCGAGGCAATGGATCCAGCTGATCCCTGGTTAATTTAACGTCACTAATGAACCCCCTCCCCGGCTCATCTAGCACAGAAAAATACAGGAGAGAGGTTTTTCTCTGGGTAGATGAGTGTGAGAAGCACGAAGAGGTGCAGACACATCCCTGTGCCTGGCTGGGCTTGGACACAGGCAGAGGCTGGACACACTCTGCTGGTCAGCATTCCCACACTGCAGATGAGATGAGTCTTGTCTTTGCAACCAGAAGCTGACGCAGAGCAGAAGGGGTTTGGAATTGCAGGATAAAAGCAGTGTTTGAAAGCCCCATCTAATGGCCTGCAAATTTTAGAAGTGCCTAATGAGCTGAGCACTGCAAAGCTCGTGGCTCCTGGGTTTGCAGTGTAATTAAACCTTTCTCTCTCCTGCCCCTGCCTCCTCCCCATGCTCTTGCTGTTGTAAGCAACCGTTCCCACAAGCATCCCTTCCACCCTGGGGGTTCTCCCCATCCTCTTCATCCCTCCTCCAAATGAATACAAAAGCTTTTCCACTCTGATATTCTTCTTTAGGACCTTTAAAAGGATTTAACAGAATCACAGAATTGTTAGAGTGGGAAGGGACCTCATCTAGTCCAACCTTCCTGCCGAATCCACCCTCACCCAGGGCAGGAGGCAGCCAGGAAGGGTTTATTCACATCCCAGAATGTCCCACTGGGAGGAACATGTGCTGCCCTGACACTGGGTATCCTCCTGAGAAGGGAAGTGTTTGTACCATGGATGTTGGAGTAGAGGCAGGAAGAACAAGGCTGACCCCAGTGCTTTGATGGAGACCTCTTTCAAGGAATCCCAAACCGGCTTATTAGATGTTTTAATCGGCTTTTATAAGTATTCCTTGCCCTAAAAGAGTAAATGAGGAGTCTGGGGCAATGCCAAGGGGTATCTTTTTTATTTCTCTTGGCAGTAAATCGGCTTTCAAATGATTATTGCCATAAGGAAAAACAACATGCAAATTCAGGCCCCTGTCCCTTTTATCTCCCCCTCCCCTCTCCTCTTCCTTCTGCTGATTACCCCTCTTTTGAATGCAGATCAGCCCTGGCATTCCCCACTCACTCTCTGCCCGTTTTTGGGAGGTGACAGTTGTATTTTCACAGTGAGTGTTGTGGAAGGTGGAGGGGTCCTCCTTGCTGTCCTTGCTGTTCCCATTTCAGGGCACAGGGCACAACCTGGTGCAGAGACAAGGCAAAGAAGGAACAGAATTAAGACCAGGGTGATGCACCTTGGACCCACACACCTTCCTGAGCTGCTGGAGAACACGGTGGTATATGAGAAATGCCAGTGTCTGCAGTAACACTGGGTGTGGGAGGGGAACAGTGAGGTTTAACCTGCAACAAGCAGCATCACCAAAGCAGGGAGAAGAAACAACCTCTGACCACAGCGAACCAACAAGGAAGGAGAGCAGGGCTGAATGCTGCAGTGTGGGGAGGCGAGCAAAGCCAGGCTTTCTACTGATGGAAATCCACTCTGAGTGCGAAGCCCCGCCCTTCAAAGCACCAACCGAGCACGAGCCCGAGGAATCCTCTGCTGCTGTTTTTTCCTATTTGAAAAGCCATTAAAAAAAAAAAAAAAAAAAAGAAAGAAAGAAAAGAAAAGAAATGCTGCAAACATCTATAAAGGTTGTAAATAAATTATAAAAGCAACAGAAAGGAAAGTTGAAGTGGGAAATCCATCGGAGGCTGAGTGGCAGTGATGCTCTCCCGGGGCTTGCAGCTGCCCCCAGACCTGGCCCAGCATCCTCTGGCTGCCGTATTTGAGGTGGGATTTGCCTTTCCATGCCTGCAGAGCTAAAAGGGCTTTGAATAAGATCAAGTTTTCTCTTCTCATCCTGCTCACAGAGCCTGAATCAAACACAGGCGTTCCTCAGTGTGCAGTGGAAAAGATCCAAGCCATTAGCTGTTGGAAAAACTCCTGGTGATGTGCCTGGTGGTGCTGGGGGTGCTTCCCAACAGCATGGTGAGCTCCACAGGATGCTGATGTGAATAACCCCTCTCCAGGTGTAGGGGCTGGGATTTGAATCTCCCTCCAGCATTTAAATGCCCCAGCATTTAACCCGAGGAGTTAAAGGCAAATCTTCCCCGTTTACTCAGGATGCAGAGGAGTTGGGTGCTTTGTATCCACAGCATGAACAATTCCCTTTCCCAGTAATTTCACATGGAAGGAGTGCTCAGCTGGGATCAGGCTGGGCGTGCATCCAGCACTCTGTAGCTGAGTGGGTGTTCACAGCCATGGACATTTAATCAAAGAGCATATTCCAGGTGCCTGTAGGTGGCTGTGTGCTCCAGGGATGGCTGGATGCACAGGGTGGTTGTGACCTTGCTCTGACCTTGCAGTGACCACCATCTCCTGTCATGACCACAGGAAACCTGGCTCTAGGGTGCTGACCTATGGCTAAAAACTATAATTTCAGAGGGGTTGTTCTGTCAGGTTCAGGTGCTGCTGGAGCTCCCAAGCCCAGACCCCAAACTCCCTCAACTTTCCTCACCTTTTCCCCCTGCAAACATGCCTGGAGATTTGCTGCACAGCAACAGGAGAGGTAAAAATCAGGTGGGATGGAGAGGAAAGAAGTGTTATACCCAAGGGGGTGGAATTGCAGCAGGCAGGGATCAGCCAGCGCTCCAGAGGCCAAATCATGAATGAAAAGAGAAAGGCTGCTCTGAGGAGCAGTTTTAGAAATGGAGACAGCTCCAGTCCTGGGGTTGGGGTCATATTCCCAATGGACATAAATGGACGTGGTGCCATTAAATCCCAGGCAGCTCCTCACCTCCCAGAGCGCTGACCCACTCGGCCCCCGGCTGTTCCCTCGCCTCCCTGCCTTTATTAAAAGCTGCCTCTGGTGATGTGTGGATGGCTTGAAATATCACCAGGGATTTGCATAGCTTAAATTCCCCAAAACAAATTACTTTGGTGGTGCAAAAGTTCACGTCAGAGCGGCCCACGGGGCATGGGGGTGACTCAGGGAACGTTTCAGCAGCACTCGATGCCGTCAGCACCACGCTCCGGTTTTCCCAGAGAGGAGGCAGGAGCAGAGCTGTGCTGATGGGAATGAGAACAGCCTCTCCCAAGAGCCAGGCTGCTGGGCAGGAGCTGGGCAAGAGGGATTTGCCACGGGGCTCATACTAAAGGGAGCAAAGGGAGGGCACTGTGCATGGCTGGACGCCCGCCTTGATCCTTTGGGGCTGCAAAAGGACCCTCGCCGGCTTTGGTGACCCACTCCGAGTGGTATCTCAGACAGTTTGTGGCAATTCTCAGGAAGAATTTCTGCATGGGAAGGTTGTCTAGCACTGGAAGGGGCTGCCCAGGGAGGTGGTGGAGTCACCATCCCAGGAAGTGTTCAAGAAATGACTGGACATCGCACTTTAGAACTCTGGTCTGGTTGACAAGTGATGTTTGGACAAATGTTGAACTCGATGGCCTTGGAGTTCCTTTCCAGTGTAAATGATTCTGTGATTCTGTAATTCAGCTGGGTGGGCATCCAGACCCCACATGGAGCATAGAGAGCCCTTCCCAGAGTTCAGCCCAGAAATATCCTTCACTCCTGCTGGGGCACAGTTCCCTCCAGGGCTGGTGGGATTCACAGTTTGGCACTACAGCATCTGCCTGGGCAGGCTGGAGCGAGCTCTCAGCTCCTGGAAATAACTCCTCCACTGTTGCTCCATCAATACCACCCTCAGCACAGTCAATTGCTTTTTGTTTTCCTTCCCCATGCACTGCAGCACAGGCAGATACACAGAAAAACACAACCCAGTATAAATTACCTCACAGGCAAAGCTTGAGGACTTATAAATTGCTTAAAAATCAAAGCACATTCCAAGGGGGAAACGAGGTAAATTGGAAGGGGAAAAATGTGCATATAGGCTTTTAATAAAAACAGTGTCAGAGAGGGATCTCACAGCCCTTTCAAGATGTTAATTAACTGAGTCCCAGCACAGCCTTTGAGGCAGAGAGGAGTTAATGCCCCCAACCATTTTCCAGATGGATGTGCATGTCAAAGCTGGCTGAAACCCCCCACCCCATGGAGGGGGGAGCATTTCGGGGCGCCCTCCTGGGGCACTGGAGAAGCAGAGATTTCACAGCTCTGCTGTGCTCTGAGCAACCCAGGAGCCAGCACTGAGCCTAGCTGAATGTGCAAGCCAGGGACAGCTCTTCCAGGGAAGGAAATAGGATCAGCGGGAAAACAGTTGGGAACAAAAGCAAAAACAACGAAGGGAAAAGGCTTTTCTAAATGAAAAATACAAATCTAAAGTGCAAACTCCAGCTTTTCTCCATTCCAAAGCGATGAAGTTTTAATGTTGGAAGCTGGAAGCCAACCAGGAAGTGATGGAAACGAGCTTCAGCCTGAATATCCCTGTTGGGAAAGCAGAGGCCTTCCCGCTGACTTGACTCCAGGATCCGGAGCTGTGATCAATACTCCCAATATTGCGAACGGGGTGGTCATAAAACACTTGCTTTAATTACTCAAATGCTGCAGCTAAACTGCGAGCCCATGATTAAAGACCTGCAGCCTCTCTGGGGTTGTTGGGAGCCCCGGGAAGGGCCGTGGTGGCTTTGCCAGGCAGCCCCTGCCCACCCCCAGTGGGGTCACCACGCTCAGGGACCTGCTCGGGGCTCCCACAGATGCCACTCCGAGCGTCACCACGTTCTCACCCCAGATCCATCCTGCTGGTGACTCTCCCCCAGCCAGCCTTAATATTTTCCTGGCTAATCTTAGCAAAGTTTGAGTTGGAATAGAGATCGATGTGTGAAATGGAATATGTTGAGATATATTCTGAATATATAGCCGGGAGCGTTTCATGATGGGAAGGCAGCAATGACTCCAGCAGTGTTTTTCCCCAGACTCAATCTTGGCACACTTTGGCTTTTCCTCCCAAGGACCCATTAGTCACTCCCCTGAATATAAACCAGGCTTGAGTGTGACAAACCAGCCCGCTCCCTCAGCCTTGCAAAGATCCCCCACATTGTAATTCCAAAATAACACCACACTTCTTTAATGATCAATAGCAATTACTAAGTCATTTATATCCAATAAAGGCTGCAGCAGGAGGTCTGTGTGATACATTACTGTATAAATTCACACTATGAAGCAGATTAACAAAGCATTATGAAAAGCAAGCTTATTATTTGCATGAACACAAGGCTCAAGAGCTAATTGAAGCAATCCAGCAAAATGTCAATGACTCCTTTTGTATATGAAATATTCATTAAAGGCGAGCACTTATTTGGGAGAAATTGTTTATTTATACCTTTTCATTTGCATTCTGCTATAAAACTGGCTGTCTTTCCATTAGGGCGCAGCCGGCATCACTTTTCCTTGGAATCACCGGGACTTGGAAATTGCCTCCTGTCTGGAGAGAGCAACGGGGGATTTTTCTTAAGCAAGGGTTGTATCAGATGCATCAGGGCTGATGGGGAGAGAAGGGGGGAGCAGCCACAGGAGCGATGAGTCTCCCTGTGCTTCCTCACCTTCCCTCTGCCCCCTTGCTGGGTGATTCCGTGGCGTTGGGGTAGCCTGGTTTGATGGCAGGTTGGACGCTCAGACCCTCTGCAGAAAGAGCCAGTGGAGCTGCCAGCCTTGCAATGTTCTTTTTCATGTTGATTTGGTATTTTTATGCATTTATTAATGTCGATGAGCATCGTTTGACCCACGCAACAGCAAGCAAAAGTGTGGTGAGAGACCCACCTGCCCCCTTCAGAGCCTCCCTGGGCACAACCCACAGTGATGGATGGACATCCAGGCACTGTTGTGCTCCCCTGGGTCTGTGCCTGCCAAAATTCTCGTGGGGTCACCCTTTCTTGTCATCTCCCTGCAGGGTGAGCCCACAGCTGGTGGGGCACAGCTTAGAAAGAGAGCCATTCCCCTCCCCTCTCCCTGTTTGGGTTTTTATCACTCTTGGCATCCTGTCCAAACACCAGGGTGGCAAGCTCTGAGTGGGGTTAAGAGGAATAGAGAAGACCCCACAGAACCATAGGGAAAAACATCCCAAAAAAGAGTGAGAGCTGGGGGATGGGGGGGGGGGGGACACCCCTATTTTGCACCTCTTGTGCCACGTGTCCCCAAGGGAGGAGGCTCAGAGGGACATCAAGGGTCTGGGAGCTTTGTCCCCCTCCCCACGCTCACTGCTTTCTACAATTTAAGCCACAAATGAAGTTTTTCCCAGCCCATCCATTTGCCGGGACAGCTCTCAGGCTACAAATCAATGCGCCACCGCATCTTATTTGCTCTGCAGCCGGCTGAGCAAAACAATGTAGCGCCAACAGAGACATGAATCTCCTTCATTTATCTTTGCACTAGAAAAATTTCAAGGCTGGAGCTTTTTCTTTTTTTTTTTTTTTTTTTTTTTTTTTTTTTTTTTTTTTTTTTTTTTTTTTTTTTTTTGGCTATTTGGCAGCGCTGTCAGGAGCGTGACGTGTTACGAATGGCTGGACGGGGGCTCGGTATTTGTTTTCTCCGTGATTTCCTCGCTCTGAATCGCAGCTTTACCAGCACACGTCCCCAGGTGCCAGAGAACAAATGTTTGACCAACAGCTCAGGGCAGGACGGGAGGATCAATCTTGCGCTGCTGCTCGGAGGGAGGCTGTGAGGGAGGCTGTGAGGGAGGTGGAATTATAATTATCCCTGATAACACGGAGGGGAAATGTCTGTGCGAGACCCCAGGGCTGAGGGCTGGCTCTGGGGACTCAGGAATAAGCAGCTCTTGGGAGTGGGGGGTGAAATCCCTCTCCCTGAGCAGAGCTGCTGAGCTGCAGTTCTGCCTGTCTCCCAGGCCATAATCAGGACCTGCAGCACCTCGCCCCAAAAATCCCTTCCCTGCAGCAACTTTTGGGATTGTGGCGACAGCCACTCCAAGGGAGCGTTTTTGCTGATCCCCTGAGCTCCCTCTCCCACTGAGAGGATTTGCCCAGACCCCATCTCACCACTCACTCAGCAAAAGGAGCCAGCAGGCTCTTGGCTGACCCTTCCCAAAGCTCTCAGCACTCGACCAGAGCAGTGAAACCCCCCGGGACAGCCCCTCAGGGACCCCACAGCCACGTTACACAGACGTGTCCGGTCCACACAGGTGGGAGCAGAGCCTCTGGTTCTGGAGCATCCACGGGAAACACCAGACAAACACAAGCTGCTGGTCCTGCAGCCCCCACACCTCCATCCTGCCACTAACAGCAGCTGCTGTTGTTATTGCCACTTTATTAGCAGAGGCACCGAGTGGCGGAGACGCCACTTAATTCTGGAAAGCACCCAGCAAAGCCTAAAGCTCTCCACAGAAGTGGAACTCAGGAGGGAAGAGTGTGATGGAAAAATTCCTATTCCTGCTGTGGGAGCCAAGCCCTGGGTGCTCCAACAGCCAGAGCCAGCACGAGGGTGCATGGGATGAGCCTGAGTGAGGATGCATGGAACGCACTTTCCCAAGGATGTGGGGCACCAGGCTCTCCCCTGCGTGGCCAGCTCATCTCATCCCAGACCTCTGACAGTTCCACACGTGTGAGAGGCAGCAGATTCCCGCAGGGCTGTGGGAAGGGAGGGATGTGAGAGCTGCTGAAGCCACACAGCAGCGAGGAACGAGCAAGGAGCAGCACCGGGAAAGTGCTGACATCAGTGCACTGGTTGAGAGCCCTTAATGGCTTTTAAATCACGGAGGTTCAACAGGAAAAAAACAACCCCTCATGTTTACTCACACTTGCGCGGCTTCTTATTTGCATATAATTGCTTCCTGTCACAGCCACCCAGAGCCACTTAATCCCAGCAGTCAGATGGAGGGCTGTGCAGGGAATGCCAGACCCAAGTCCTGTGGTGCCTCAGGAGCCATGGCCATGTCCTGTGGCAGTGCAGGGGCTGCATGAGCATCCCAGCAGGGGATTAATTATGGAGAGGAGCACAGAGGAAAAACGAGACAGGTGAAAACAGGACTTTTCTTTTCTTTTTCTTTTTTTTTTTTTTTTTTTTGATTGATACCTATCACCTGTGGAGATGCCAAGAACACTCACTGTCGGAATCCAAGCACCACTCACTTCTGCAGAACTTTCTTCTTCATTTCACATGGAAACCCCTATGATTTATCTTCAAAAGCCCATAAAACCTTCTTAATAATCACAGAATCACAGAATGATTTGGGTTGGAAGGACCTTAAGGTCCTTCACCTACTTCCCCTGGCAGGGTCACATTCCACTATCCCAGGTCTCTCCAAGACCCATCCAACCTGGCCTTTGACACTTCCAGGGATGGAGCAGCCACAGCTTCTCTGGGCAACCTGTGCCAGGGCCTCCCCACCCTCCCAGGGAAGAATATCCCATCTAACCCTGCCCTCTGCCAGTGTGAAGCCATTCCTCCTTGTCCTATCACTCCATGCCCTTGTGAAAGTCCCTCCCCAGCTCTCCTGTAGCCCCTTTAGGTACTGGAAGGCTGTTAATTTAATAACCACATTAAAGTGGAGTGATTTTGTAGACCTGCTGCAGGACCCTGCTCAAACCCACAGCCTGGACCAGCCCCAGCACCCTCCAGCCCAGAGATGGCTCTGATGGTTCATGTGCTGCTGGGCTGGGCCAGCAACAGGGCTTTCTGTTCCTCCTGCTCTTCAAAGGAAAAGATAAACCCACTGAAACGCCTCCCAGGACTTTTGCAGGAGAAACAGTCACTGGAGTGCCCCTGGAGGCGAGGAATCGATGGCATGAGGCATCTCAGAGGATCCAGGACGTCCCAGGCAGCCCCAGTGCCCAGCGCAGGGGGGAGGGAGCGCGAGGAGCTCACCGTGCCTGTCCTACTTTCCTGCTCATGTGATGGTGTTGCTGATGCACTCGCGATGCATTTTTTAAAAACCCGAGTCTGTCTGGAGGATTTAACTCCAGAGACATTTTCTGGGGATGATGTTAGAGATGTTGGAAAACATTATTTCCAGGGAGGGCTCAGAACCAGCCGAAACCAGTCCTCTGTGGGTCTCTGAAGCTCTTAATTAGACAAGAATTAACCACCTGAGAAACATTTGATTCCTAACAAGGACAAATCTCTGTTTCACTGGGATTAGCATCACCTGCACTCCTCAAGCTCAGTAACATCCTTCAGCACATGAATCTGTTTTCTCACTTGTCCTGTCACTATCTGCCTGTGTAAAAAGTCTCTCTCCTTCTTTTTTATAAGTACCAAAAGGTCCCAATGAGGTTTTGGAGCATCTCTTGAATAAAGCTTTGGACACTCGGTGATCTCTGTGTGTGGTTTCTTCCAGCATTCCTCCAGCTTGAGGGAGACACCGTGATCCCCAGGCTTCAGCTTTTTCCTAACAGGCCACTGGTTATGCAGAGACCATGAAATTTTAACTGAGTTGTGTGTTTTGCCAAGGCACGCTCTGGTTTGGCAGTGCAGGAGGAGGGCACGGTGGACTGGCTGGTGAGAGGCAAACAAGGGGGCAGATTTAAGCTGGCACGTAACAGGAGATGGATATAAGCTAATCATTTCACTAACAAAGCCCTTGGGTGGGGGAAAAATGCCCTGTATTTCATTTTATTCCACTTTATTTTTCCTCTTTCCAAGTCCCACGCTCTCCCCTCAAAGACGTCACTGCGGGCGAGCACATGTGTCGGCTCCCATGATTTATTCAGGAGCCACATCGGCTCTGCCTTCCACTCCAACGATCTCAGGATCTCAATATTTCATATGAAAATCTCCAGCTCGCTGTCCCTATTTCTGCCTAAAGCTGCTGGTTCCTCTCTGGGGTGCAAACACGTAAGAGGTGCAGAGCTCCTCTGCTGCTCCCGAGTTCTCTCCGAGTTTTCTGGATGCTGTTGAATCCCTGCCTCCCCTCGGTCTCCCCAGCAGCCTGGCCTGTCAGCAGTGTGACAGAGCACGTGACAAACCTGGGGTGGCACCGTGTCCCCTGCCAGTGCCACCATCCCTGTTCTGTGGTTCATCCACGAGCCGCTTCTCCCGTGACAGCCACGGCACGGCAGCAGGGCACAGCCACCCAAGTCCATGCCTGGAATTAACCAGGATTTACCTGGCAGTCACCCTGCTTTCAGCCCCTGGGAAAAGAAACCCTCTTTCCTGGAGCTGGAAAAAAGACCTTTTTCATCATGACTGCAGGGGAGGGGGGAAGGTTTGGCCTTTTTCTGCAAGGCTTTGCTTTGCGAGCAGAAAACCACGCCTGGGATTCGGGTTGTGTCAGGGGATGCCGAAATCACTGCATTCCTTGAGCTTCCAGAGGCTGCAGCTTGACTCCTCCAGCCTGGCTGGCACCTCAGACACAGAGTCAGGCTGTGACACTTCCCTGCCCAAAGATGCAGCAGCTCCCACGTGGTGCTTCGCACGTTGGATTGAAAACTGCTCCAAGGAACACGACGGAGAAGCGCACACAACCTGATTGTTCCAGGGAGAGGGGAACAGTGTTGATTAACATTATTCTCCATGAACGGTTTTAATCAGCCTCACGGAAACACTTAGCAGTGGTGCTGCATCACCTGTTACCAGGGATGAGCTGTCCCAACTCTGTCTAAACTTTGGGAGGAGAAGTGGGATGATGAATTCAGTGCATGGGGAGGTTTGGTGGGATGAGCTGGTTTCTGTCCTGAAAACCACCACAGAGTTCAGCCCCGCTGCCATGTGCTGGTCCAGAGGGAGCAGAGGGGCTGAGACCATGTCTCCCTTGGGATAGACCCTTCCTGGGCTGAAAGTTGGGGACTTTTTAATTTTAAGAGCTGCAATACTCAAAAAATAAATCTCCTTTCCAAGGCAGTTACAAGCCCACCCCAAATCCTTGCTTGCTCAGGTCACCTTTGAAGCTTCTTGGTGCTTTTCTAATATTTTGAACCCAAATTTGGGTTTTTGTTGAAGTGGGGGATGTCAACCAGATTGAGCAGACCAGGAGGTTCAGCAAACTGCTGTTCTCCCATGGAATAACTCAAAAACAGAGGGGAGCAGGATTTGCAGGGGGCAGGGAGGTGCTTGCATCCAGCTGCATCCCACTGCATCCATATGGAACAGAGCTGCTAAAGAGGGAGATGAGAGGGACCAGAAAGTTATGGTTCAATTGGAGAGAATAAAGGAAACAACCGAGATGATAAATTAATTTCAAGAGGGGGAAAAATTCATATCTTTTACTGCTCTCCCAACAAAAACATAAAACACAAAGGGCTGGAAGTGCTTCCAGTCTGGGACATGACCTGACTGAACAACAGGCTCTAATGTGGAGGGAGCTCTCGGGAGGATTAAACCGCTGATAATAAATTATTGAGAAATATTAGGCAGGGAATGGGCCTGACGCCAGATTGATTCACGGCAACGTCCACGAGGAACAAATGTAGAAACGCCAAAAAAACCTGAGTGCAAAGCAAAGCAAAGCTGTGACAGAACTGCGAGCTTTGAGCTCAGAAAAAGGGAGAAAAAGCATCACCCAAAGAATATTTTGAGGTACAGAAAAAACCTGGGCAGAGGCTTGGAGGATCTTCAAATTCCCCAGGGGTGTAAATGGGCAGCAGAGCCCAGGTGGGAGCAAATAGGGGATGTTCCCCCATCATCATCCTCTCCGCCATGTGCAGCTCCTCTTTTACTCCACGGGTGTCCATGCCCAGCCCTGGGCTCTGGGTTGTCTTCAGTTTGGCTGGAAAACTTGCTGGGTTCCACGCACATCCTGGAGGCAGGAGCATCCCAGCATTGACCCTGCCTGCTCACTGCCTGCCTGCTGTAATGAAGGGAACAAAGGAGCCAGACACAGCCACTAAAGGCAGCTCAATGAATTTAATTTAATATTTTTTTTCAGTTAATGCTGTTAATCACCATAGGCACACGTCAGGAGCCTGATGCATATTTAAACTGGGCCAGGAGCCAGTGATTTCTCCTATGCAATTTTCTAATGTTAATAATGTTTCCATTAGCCATATTCAGGAAATCTGCCATTTTTTTGTCCCCTTCTGGCCTATACTTTTTACTTTTAATTATGACCCAGTGTCAGCTATTGAATGGGTTGACGCATTTGAAGCGTCTGCAAAGATTTCTTTTTAATAATGCAATTTCTTGGCTGTAATAGCCTTATAACGTGAGTAATTAATGAACCACACAGGCAGTGTGCTCTCAGAGGCTGCCCATCCATGCACAGCTAAACCTGCTCATGGAGAAGATGCTCCAAACCAGGAGAGATCCAGGAAAAATCCACAGGGACTATCGCTACCCCCTTCTTCGGAAGAGCAGAGCTGGGGGCCACTAGGCCATCGTTGAAGATGATGCTCCAACTGCAAAATGGGGGGGTCTCTTGCCTATCTCCCCACCACTTATTGCCCCAGGGGATGGTCCTGCTTTGCCTGGGGGTCAATCCCCCTGTTCCATGGCCACAGTGGGTTCCCCCTGAGCCATCCTCACACAGATGGGACACTGGCAGCAGTGTCCCCTCCCTGGCAGTGACAGAGGAATGGTGACAGCTGTGCCATGGGAACCAGCCCCTGGCACACAGTGTCCTTTCCTCCCCAGTTCCACATGACTGACTGAGGTGGGATCAAACGATGCCAGCAGTCCCTCCTGGTTTTAAAACCCATGGATCTGGGCTTCAAGGAATTAGTCTTCAGGAGCTATGGGGGAATGTTTAATTCATGCCCTGTGTCCCAGTTGTCTGATTACATTGCTTTGCTTCACAGACAGTGATACATGCAGAGATTTGGGGAAGAATTGGGTTTTTTTCCTATTCTGTGTTCTACTCCAGCCTTGGTCCCTTCAAGCGCTCCCGGTGCTGCTTCTCAGCATCCCAGGCAGTCCCTTAGTTTCAACAATAACCCAAAGCCACTTTCACAGTCCCCCACCACTCCAAAAATTAAGGGTCAAGAAAATGTGGCAGCAGAAAAAGCAGAGAGTTCACTAGAAACCGATTCCTCAAAGCAGGATTTATCCCTTATTTTGTACAGATGTGGCTGCCCATTGCACTGGGAGGGTACAAGGAATTTCACCCATCACTTTGCTACTTAGAAAAACACCCATGAAAGCCAGAAAGGTCCAAAGGGAAAGGCCTGGGGGCTCAGGGGGTCTTCTGCTGTGGCAGGCGGAGGGTGATGGGGCCGGGAGCTGCCAGTGCTGATGCTCCCTGTGGGATTACACACCACTTTCCTGCTTCCCCCATTTCTCTCCAGCCTGCTCAGCCGTGTGTGACGGCTCATTAGAGCAGCCACAGATTCAAGCAGAAGAGATGATCAAGCTGTATGGGGGGAAAAAAAAATAAACCATTTAAAAAGTGGCTGGTTTGGGTTCACAGCTCTCTGTGACATCAATAACATAATCACGGCCCGTCTTCCTGATGGGAAAGTTGGTTTTGAGCAGCCAAGTTTGGGGCAGGAGCTGCAGGAGCAGCTTTGGGGAGTAACAACTCCTGGAGACTCAGCCAAGGCTTGTGTTGTTGTTGCCACTGAAGTCACCAACCAGAGGACACACAGCCACTGGCACCCCGTGCCGTGGACACCAAAGCTCATGGGCTGGTGCTTTCCCTGGCACTGCCCCTGGAAATGCTGCCCTCTCCCAGATGTCCCTCCTGCCAGCCCTGCTCCCGGATGAAGGGTAGAAAAACTGACAAAATATGGTAGAGAAACTCTGATAAAACACAGCAACCATGGGGAGATGCTCCTCCTGCTCAGAGCTTGTGCCGTGCCCTGCTGAGCATCCCACCAGGTCCCTCATCCCACCGGTCCCTGCATCCCACCCGGCGCCCGCATCCCACCATCCCCAGCACCCAACCCACCTCCGTGGGTCTGATGGAACATGACAGCAAACGTAAAATTAGTCTTTGGGAAGCTAAACGGGGGTTTTGCAGCAAAGAGCCATGAATCAGCCTCCTTGTTGGGAGCTATTAGTGTCTCGCTCGCCCTACTTTCCGGCGCTCCACGCTGAATTCCACGGCGGCAAACGCGTCGTGTGTGTGTGTGTTACTGAACCAAAAAGCACTTTAATAAATAAGCACTGATCCAGTTTCTCCTCCTGGCTTGTGGCTTAAAAAGGAGCTGGGTTGGCGAGGCTGAGGTGTGTAATAAAAACCCAGCCCCGCCCCCATGTCCTTCCCTCTCTGTCCCCTGAGCCAGAGCACTGTCCCCAGCAGGGCCACCACTCCTCCTGATGAGAAACTTGGATGAATCAGGAAATTAGCTCCAGCAGTGCCTCATACTCCATTGCTGTACTGCTGCCCCAATGCACTTATCTAATAAAGGTTTGCAGGAATTTAAGTGTCACTGGCAGTGGTGACAGAGCGGGGACAGCTGGGGAAGTGCCACAGGAAGCTTCTGCCTCTCCCAGTGCCAAGATAATGGACACAGGGCTGAGGGCTGGGGGGAAAGGTCTCCTGTGCCAGGGGGGATGGAGAGGCCAGTTCTGGGTAGCACAGGTTGGGGCATCCCATGCTCCACACTTGGTAAGAGGTTAAGGACGCCCTCTTCTTTCTAGCAACCAGATTTCCAGGGGGTAAAGTTTCACCATGAGATAAAAATTCCCCCCCCCTCCATTGTCCTGCCAGCACAGAGCTCAGGGAGCTGCCCACCCCTCCAAGGACCCTCCTTCACAGGGGCAGCATCCAATGTACAGGCTGAGGAGAGGAGGGGGATGAACCCCACCTTCCCCCAGCATCTGGCTCTGCTCCTGGCTGATATTAAAAAGAGAGCGAGAAGGAAAACGAAGAGAGCCCTGAGAAGCTCGAGAGGTAATTAAGGTAAAACTCGTTAATATTTCAAGCCAGTGCTGTGCCTATTACAGCAAAAGGCCTGGCTGAAGCCCGGGAAGTGACGGGAAGAGCTTGTCTCGTTGCATAACGGCACATTATGGGATCAAAGCAATAAAACTTAAGAAACCTGCTGAAAGCCCTTGCAAGGCGAGGGGAGGGGAAAGCCTCTGGAAAAGCCTGGGAGAGCAGAAAATAAAAAAGCTGCCAGTTCTTGTTAGACATGAATAATCATGGAGAAAAATTCCCTGCGATCCTCTTAGGGCTTTGCTAAACCTCCTCCAGCCCAGAGGAGCCAGTGCAGGGCTGTGATGGTTTTGGGGGAGGTCGGGAAGGAGCTTGGCCCTGGCTGGTGCAGAGGGTCCTGGGGGTGGGTAGAGCCGGGGGAACGAGCCTTGGGACCCTCTGTGCTGCCCAGCATCTCTTTTAGATGAGGAGCTTCTGGGGCTCGGGGTTGCAGGGGCTCAGCTGAACATCAGGGTTAGAGGTGCTCATTTATTGATCAGGGTTGGAGGGGCCTGGCTGATTATTGGGGTTGAGGGAACTCAGTTAATCACCAAGGTTGGAGGGGCTCAAGTTAATTATCAGGGTTGGAGGGGTTCAGTTAATTGTCAGGATTGGAGAAGCTCAACTAATTATCTCTCGCAGCCATTGTTATTCTGGTGGCGAGGGCAGTGCAGCTCTCCGGAGCGGCTCAATCTCTGTTTTAATCTCCACGAGGAGGGGAGGGGGAATGTGGCTTTTTCTCTGCTTTAAAATTTTCCAGCAATCTCCCTGGCACTGCTGTCAGTGCTGCCTGCTCAGCTCCTTTGACACCCTCGGGAGGGGAGATGGCAGCAGGTCCTGGGGGTCCCCAGGCCTTGGTCGGTGCCCATTCCCAGGGCTGAACCCATCCTGTCCCCCCCCAGGGAAAGACAGAGGAGCAGAAAAACCCACAAGGGCTCAGTGCCTTGGGCTTCCTGGGGCCACCACAGGTCTGAAGGCAGCAGAAGATCTCACCAAAGGGTTGGGGCTGTAAACAGAGCCTGGCACCTCCTGGGATGGTGCTTCCCCACGGGCAGTCCCAAAGCTCCGTCCAGCTCCTCTGTGATGCCCTGGATGTGGGCTGTCCTCCAAGCACTGGATTAGCAGATATGAGAGTAGGGACTCACCGAGGTGTGGAGTGGATTACAGCACTCCAGTGCTCTGGTACCCAGTAATTAACGTCCTAGATTTGCCAAGAACACATCAGCAAATGTTTGCCTCTTAAGCAAACAAACGAAATAAATATTAATCCCCCATTTCACGCGTCGCCGTGCGAGGGTCCCGCTGCAGATGGGCCAGGGATGAGGGATGCCCACATCCATGCTGTGCCACACAATGTGTTATGCAGAGCTGTGAAATTCCCAACATGTCATGATTTATTGATGCCAGAGATCTCCACTCTCCTCCTCTGCGGTTTCTCTGAGCAGAATGATTCCCAAATTAAATTGCGGCATTTTCTATAGAACCCGCTCCCCTGAATGCACAAGGCACGGGGGTTTGGGAGGAAAATAACACAGTTGCTGTGGAGGAATTAGAGGATGGTGTGTTTATTTGTGCTTTAAAACAAGGGGCTGGTCTCTCCCAGCTCATGGAAGCAGAACAGAGCTACGAGGATCAGCCTGGCCGCCCGTGGGGAAAGAAATTTGGGAGGAAACCAGGCAGATTTGGAAGAGGCTGTGGACAGGAGATCTTCTCAGGGAGCTTTTAGGAATGGAAAGAAATTTAAAGTACATTTAAAACATCTAAGGGAGATTTAAGGGCTGGCAAAGTGGAGAGTAAAGGAATGAAGTGATTGTCGGGAGGCAGCAGCAGTCCTGGAGGGGAAGCCCTTTACTCAGGGGCTCCTCCCAACCCTTTCCAGCAGGGTCAAGGACCTGACCTCGCTGGCCTCGCAAAAAGCAGGAAGCTCATTTTCCTGCTGTGACAGAGATGATACCTGGAATATTCTATGTGGATCCCTCCAGCCTCCACAAAAACCAATTTGCCTCACACAAGCAAAACTGTGTTTTATTAACAGTGATTTGAGCTCTCCGATAAATCTCGGCGAGGGATAATTCCTGCCGAAATGGCATGTCCACATTGTTACTGCCTCCACACTCCTCGCTCCCTACCACTTAGGACAATACTAGGACAGAATCTATTAAGCAGGAGATTTTGGGATGCACAACAACTGCTGCTGTTAATCCTTACTGGGGCTGCTCATTGACTGGGCAATGGTCCTGCACAGTGAGAGCAGCAAAGAGGTTGCTTACTCATCCCTTTTGGGTGAAACCACCTTGGCTGGAAGCTGCTGCCACTGCCCCTTCATGTGCCCATCTCAGAAAAACATAGTAAAATGGGACCCGAGTTTAGTGGTGAGCGGCTGGGGTGCAAGCTGAGGTGAGCATGGAATCAGAAACACAGAATGGTTTGGGTTGGAAGGGACCTTAGACATCATCTCCTTTCAGTCCTCTGCCATGGGCAGGGACACCTTCCACTAGCCCAGGGTGCTCCATGCCCCATCCAACCTGGCCTTGGACACTTCCAGGGATGGGGCAGCCACAGCTTCTCTGGGCAACCTGTGCCAGGGCCTCAGCCCCCTCACAGGGAAGGATTTCTTCCCGACATCCAATCTAAACCCACTCTTTCAGTTTGAAGCATCACTGACACCCTGAAGCACCACAAGCATCAGGCATGGGGATATGGAAAAAGCTCCTAAGTCACCTAGGATCCACCTTGGGGGTGCCTCAGGTGGAGGAGAACTGAGGCAGGTGCAACAGTGAAGATTTCCAGCCATTTCTTTGCAAGCTGGAGGTTTAGGGCAGGGGCTGCCTCATGAAAGGGGGACACAGCCAGGGCAGGACCCTGTAAACTCCCACTGAACAGACAGGTCTCCCTTCCCTTCCCAGGGTGGGTGTGAGCCCCTCAGATGAATCCAAGCTGGTGGGAGGCAACAACTGCTGCTGCTCAGCCCGTCCCCAGCACACCCAGTGCTTCCAGGAGAACACGCAGCCGCTCCAGCAGCACCCATATATCTTTTTTTAATTTGAAGAACGAACAGTTTCCAGGAACTGCTCCAAAGTTAGAAACAATATGATGCTGCTGGTGAATAAGTCATGAGGGCTGGAGCCCGAATCTACATATTTATGTGCACACTCCCTCATCCAGGGGGATGATTTATATAATTTATACAAGTGAGAATACTCCCATGCCAAAGCACAGCAGTCGGAGCTGCTCTGCCGAGGGTGCCTCTCGCCCCAGGATGGGCTGTGCCCCCACAAAAGCCAAGCTGCCCTCCCAAAATCCCGCTGCAAGGCTGGCACCGACCCCCAGCTTCAACCCACTGCCCAGGTGGCTCTGAGGACACACAATCCCTGCACATCCTGCCCTCAAATCGGCACTTCCCACCTCCCAGCGCTGCCAAAGCCACCAACTGGAGCTTTCTTATTAAAGAAACTTAAAATATTGCCAGTCGACGCTATCTCAGAGCGGGGAAGTCAGCAGAGATCTATTTTCATATACTTTCCATATCAACACTTATTATTTTTTCCTTTTTGCTTTTTTTTTTTTTTAATTATTGAAAGCTTCTGCTTCAAGAAGCTCTCCCGTTCTCGGGGGAGGGGGGGGGGGAAGAAAAAAGTGTATGAAAAAGGCCTTTTGCTAATCCCTGCCTTTTAACGTGCGGCGGAGTTGCGCAGTTATCCTTGGGAAAGCTGGATCCCAGCAACATCAGAAAGTCCCGTGTGCCTCCGGGGTCTGCCTGCCGCCTCCCCACCACGAGAGAAAGCAAACCTAATTAAACTGTAAAATTGCAACTGGCGCTTTTCCTTTATTTCTCCCTTTTTCACTCAGCGCTCGGCTGTGCCTTTAATTACCACCCTCAATTACGTGTCACTTCAAGGCCCGAGTCCCACTTTTGAAAACCTTTTTTGCTTCAGTCAAGGGGAAAAAAACTGCAGAGAACATCAGAGGACGGGGGAAACCAGCTCGGGTGTGGAACCACGGGCTCCAGCTTAATT